>NC_060185.1:88960532-89118032 GCF_021184085.1 Oncorhynchus gorbuscha
GACTGTAAAAACACCAGGAAATCAGGTCCAAGTGATTTTTATTTAAGAAATCTGTTCCCAAGTGTTCCCATGTATGATAGAGACACGTGATCGTATACAAATGTAATTATTATGTTTTAGTTAAACATTATATTTATTTGGGTTTCTTGCATTTAATTTACAGTCTACAAATGATGTGTAATTATGTTCTGGCTCCCCGACCATCCTGTGGCTGAATGTAGTTGATGATCTGGACTGGGGATGCCCCATCCCCGCACTCTGTCTTAGCATGAAGGAGAGATAGTATGAAAGGATATTAAACTAAATGAGAGCGTACTGTCTATGCTACTATAGGATGGATATGTGCATTTCATTCATCTGACCCTCCGAAAATATAATAATGTTTCTCAATGTGAAGTCAAGCATTGATTCACAGCAATACTGTATCCCCAACATGGCTCATTTTAATATATTGACTCTACTGTACATTGTATTTTTGTGCACATCGCATATTTATATATTGGATTCTTGACATAGCTCACATAATACATCTGCTGCTTATCTTGTGTCTATTCTCCCGGTTTACATACGTATAGATTACATTTTACTACTGCTAAATTGTTATTTCTATATTATGAGAGGAACCAGGATATGTAGGGTCAGTAGAGTGCTGTAGGCCTACTGTATTATGAGAGGAACCAGGATATGTAGGGTCAGTAGAGTGCTGTAGGCCTACTGTATGATGAGAGGAACCAGGATATGCAGGGTCAGTAGAGTGCTGTAGGCCTACTGTATGATGAGAGGAACCAGGATATGCAGGGTCAGTAGAGTGCTGTAGGCCTACTGTATGATGAGAGGAACCAGGATATGCAGGGTCAGTAGAGTGCTGTAGGCCTACTGTATGATGAGAGGAACCAGGATATGTAGGGTCAGTAGAGTGCTGTAGGCCTACTGTATGACGAGAGGAACCAGGATATGTAGGGTCAGTAGAGTGCTGTAGGCCTACTGTATGATGAGAGGAACCAGGATATGCAGGGTCAGTAGAGTGCTGTAGGCCTACTGTATTATGAGAGGAACCAGGATATGCAGGGTCAGTAGAGTGCTGTAGGCCTACTGTATTATGAGAGGAACCAGGATATGCAGGGTCAGTAGAGTGCTGTAGGCCTACTGTATTATGAGAGGAACCAGGATATGTAGGGTCAGTAGAGTGCTGTAGGCCTACTGTATTATGAGAGGAACCAGGATATGTAGGGTCAGTAGAGTGCTATAGGCCTACTGTATTATGAGAGGAACCAGGATATGCAGGGTCAGTAGAGTGCTGTAGGCCTACTGTATTATGAGAGGAACCAGAATATGCAGGGTCAGTAGAGTGCTATAGGCCTACTGTATTATGAGAGGAACCAGGATATGCAGGGTCAGTAGAGTGCTATAGGCCTACTGTATGATGAGAGGAACCAGGATATGCAGGGTCAGTAGAATGCTGTAGGCCTACTGTATGATGAGAGGAACCAGGATATGCAGGGTCAGTAGAGTGCTGTAGGCCTACTGTATGATGAGAGGAACTAGGATATGCAGGGTCAGTAGAGTGCTATAGGCCTACTGTATTATGAGAGGAACCAGGATATGTAGGGTCAGTAGAGTGCTATAGGCCTACTGTATTATGAGAGGAACCAGGATATGTAGGGTCAGTAGAGTGCAGTCCTGGGATCCATCATTATGCACACCTGCACGTCATCATGAGGCACACCTGGACTCCATTACCTCACGTATTACCTCCCCTATATCTTCCACTCCCTTAGGTTCCCTTAGGTTTTTCCCCAGTCAGTATTGTTCCTGTGTTTATGCGTAGACGCTACTGTTATTGTTGTCTCGTTCCATGGTTCATTAAACGTTTCACCTGCTTCTTGACTCTCAGCATCTCCGTTACACTGCTGTATTATGAAAGGAACTAGGATATGCAGGATCAGTACTGTGTATCTGTATGGGATAAAAAGTAGCACCATTACAATATACCCTTATACATCACAACCATTAGAATACACGACAGCTTGTGTCCCCCCAGTCATCCCATTTAATTTAGAAAAAAGGGCTTTGTTATTCCTAAATCTTGCCTTAAATTGTATATTCACATATATATATTACAAGGTCAAACAGTGTTTCACAATTCTCCATTGATGCAACAAAGATAATGCATGGATGGAGTTTACTAAGGGTGAGTCCCAGATAGAACCTTATTCCCTATGTAGTGCACTACTTCTGACAAGAGCCCTATGGGCCTTTTAGCTAACCCTTCACCTAACCTTATTTAAGCCTTCTAGTTAACCTTTTCCCTAGTTAAAGCTTTCCTTAACCCTAACCTTAATCCTTTAATTTAACTACTAACCTTAACCCCTAGCTAATGCTAACAACAAATTGGAATTCGTAACATATTGTAGGAATTTAAATTTGTAACATGTTATACAAAATGGATGATGAACATCCACAAATCAATACTTACCATATGAAACGTAACATATCGTACTGAATCGTATTTATCTGATTTACGTACAGAATAATATGAAATGCTCTGAGACGAGGTTGCAGCGTTACACTGGTGCCAAGACCATTCTTCTTGTCTCTGCTGGACATCTGTTCCACTGGATCAAATCAAATTCTCAATTTCTCTTTTATTGCTTTGCCTGCTGGGACTGTAAAGATGAGCAATAGGTAGATGTCATTGTCATTCAAGGGACTCTTATGAATCTGGCTCAATGACAGATATTTCTACAGTTTCTGTGATATGAACGGACACTGGGTTTAAATGAGGACACCCCCACCCCGCTTACCTTCTCTCATCTGACTAGTGTCCAGTGGGGTCTGGTCTGGATTTTAGGTCTTGGTTCTCCAGAGCTCCGGTCTGTAGATACATGAAGATCAGACACACATGAAACCTGGCCATTCCTGACAATCTTTCTCTACCTTGGTTCCTGCACTACCGTCCCTTCCTCCCTGTAGTACCTCAACCTACCAGAGGGGACGGCACAGTACCAGATTACACTGCCCCATTCACATTACAGCACAAGACAACACTGCCCCCATTCACATCACAGTACCAGATTATACTGCCCCATTCACATCACAGTACCAGATTATACTGCCCCATTCACATCACAGTACCAGATTATACTGCCCCATTCACACCACAGTACCATATTACACTGCCCCATTCACATCACAGTACCATATTACACTGACTTCCCCATTCACATCACAGTACCAGATTACACTGCCCCCATTCACATCACAGTACCAGATTATACTGCCCCAATTCACATCACAGTACCAGATTACACTGCCCATTCATATCACAGTACCAGATTACACTGCCCCATTCACATGACAGTACCAGATTACACAGACTGCCCCATTCACATCACAGTACCAGATTACACAGACTGCCCCATTCACATCACAGTACCAGATTACACTGACTGCCCCATTCACATCACAGTACCAGATTACACAGACTGCCCCATTCACATCACAGTACCAGATTACACTGCCCCATTCATATCACAGTACCAGATTACACTGCCCCATTCACATCACAGTACCAGATTACACTGCCCCATTCACATCACAGTACCAGATTACACTGACTGCCCCATTCACATCACAGTAATATATTACGGCCCCCATTCACATCACAGTAACATAATCCTCCTGACCCATGCAAGGAAAGCTACAATTTGAATCTTCCAAATCCTGAGGAAAAATACAGGATATTACTTGGAAGATTACACTTCCCTTTAGTATCCTTCCATCCCCCTTATTCCATCTCTCTATTCCCCTTTCCTCCCTTCATCCCCCCATCCCAAAGAAAAGGGCTGATGAAGGCATTTGATCACGTACACTTCCGTATTCCTCCCATCGCTCCGTGTCCGTCCCAGGCTGAGATACCGGCGTCGTTAGCTCACCGCAGACCTAATTGGGGCCTGTCTAATAACCCTGGCCCCGGGGGGGCCACTCTAATGAACACAGACTATAATTAATGCCATGGTGACGGATATTGCGTTTCTGCCTACAGGACTGGGCCTGTCCCATGCTCGCTGCTCTTACACCAACACTCATCACTTTCTCTTCGCTCTCTCCCTTTCTCTCTATCCCTCCTTTTGTGTGTGTTTGTGCCTCTATGTGTGTGTTTCTGTATTTGTGTGTGTGTCTGTATTTGTGTGTGTGTGTGTCTGTATTTGTGTGTGTGCGTGTCTGTATTTGTGTGTGTGTGTGTCTGTATTTGTGTGTGTGTGTGTATGAGTGCTGTATCAGTGGGAGTGAAGACCTCTTCTGCCCCTCAGAGAGCGTGCCCAGATCCATCCTTTCATCCTTCCAACCTACTGCCACACCTGATGGATACACCCTGGACAGGCCCTTCTCTCTCGACCTCTCTCTCTTTTCACATCCGTCTCCCTGCAGCATCTTTATCAATGTTTCATACCTTCCATGTCTTTACTCCATGCTCTTCTTTCTTCCCTTCATCTTTCTCTCTCTCTCTCTCCCTGTCTCTCTCTACCACCCTCTTTCTTCCCCTCTCCATCTTTCTCTCTCTCTCTCTCCCTGTCTCTCTCTACCACCCTCTTTCTTACCTTCTCCATCTTTCTCTCTCTCTCTCCCTGTCTCTCTCTACCACCCTCTTTCTTACCTTCTCCATCTTTCTCTCTCTCTCTCTCTCCCTGTCTCTCTCTACCACCCTCTTTATCTTTCTCTCTCTCTCTCTCCCTGTCTCTCTCTACCACCCTCTTTCTTACCTTCTCCATCTTTCTCTCTCTCCCTGTCTCTCTCTACCACCCTCTTTCTTACCTTCTCCATCTTTCTCTCTCTCTCTCTCCCTGTCTCTCTCTACCACCCTCTTTCTTAACTTCTCCATCTTTCTCTCTCTCTCTCTCTCCCTGTCTCTCTCTACCACCCTCTTTATCTTTCTCTCTCTCTCTCTCCCTGTCTCTCTCTACCACCCTCTTTCTTACCTTCTCCATCTTTCTCTCTCTCTCTCTCCCTGTCTCTCTCTACCACCCTCTTTCTTCCCTTCTCCATCTTTCTCTCTCTCCCTGTCTCTCTCTACCACCCTCTTTCTTCCCCTCTCCATCTTTCTCTCTCTCCCTGTCTCTCTCTACCACCCTCTTTATCTTTCTCTCTCTCTCTCTCTCTCTCCCTGTCTCTCTCTACCACCCTCTTTCTTCCCTTCTCCATCTTTCTCTCTCTCCCTGTCTCTCTCTACCACCCTCTTTCTTCCCTTCTCCATCTTTCTCTCTCTCTCTCTCCCTGTCTCTCTCTACCACCCTCTTTCTTCCCTTCTCCATCTTTCTCTCTCTCCCTGTCTCTCTCTACCACCCTCTTTCTTCCCTTCTCCATCTTTCTCTCTCTCCCTGTCTCTCTCTACCACCTTCTTTCTTCCCTTCATCTTTCTCTCTCTCCCTGTCTCTCTCTACCACCCTCTTTCTTCCCCTCTCCATCTTTCTCTCTCTCCCTGTCTCTCTCTACCACCCTCTTTATCTTTCTCTCTCTCTCTCTCTCCCTGTCTCTCTCTACCACCCTCTTTCTTCCCTTCTCCATCTTTCTCTCTCTCCCTGTCTCTCTCTACCACCCTCTTTCTTCCCTTCATCTTTCTCTCTCTCCCTGTCTCTCTCTACCACCCTCTTTCTTCCCTTCTCCATCTTTCTCTCTCTCTCTCTCCCTGTCTCTCTCTACCACCCTCTTTATCTTTCTCTCTCTCTCTCCCTGTCTCTCTCTACCACCCTCTTTATCTTTCTCTCTCTCTCTCTCTCTCTCCCTGTCTCTCTCTACCACCCTCTTTCTTCCCTTCTCCATCTTTCTCTCTCTCCCTGACTCTCTCTACCACCCTCTTTCTTCCCTTCTCCATCTTTCTCTCTCTCCCTGTCTCTCTCTACCACCCTCTTTCTTCCCTTCTCCATCTTTCTCTCTCTCTCTCTCCCTGTCTCTCTCTACCACCCTCTTTCTTACCTTCTCCATCTTTCTCTCTCTCTCTCTCCCTGTCTCTCTCTACCACCCTCTTTCTTACCTTCTCCATCTTTCTCTCTCTCTCTCTCCCTGTCTCTCTCTACCACCCTCTTTCTTACCTTCTCCATCTTTCTCTCTCTCTCTCTCTCCCTGTCTCTCTCTACCACCCTCTTTCTTCCCTTCATCTCTCTCTCTCTCCCTGTCTCTCTCTACCACCCTCTTTCTTACCTTCTCCATCTTTCTCTCTCTCTCTCTCCCTGTCTCTCTCTACCACCCTCTTTCTTACCTTCTCCATCTTTCTCTCTCTCTCTCTCTCCCTGTCTCTCTCTACCACCCTCTTTATCTTTCTCTCTCTCTCTCTCCCTGTCTCTCTCTACCACCCTCTTTCTTACCTTCTCCATCTTTCTCTCTCTCCCTGTCTCTCTCTACCACCCTCTTTCTTACCTTCTCCATCTTTCTCTCTCTCTCTCTCCCTGTCTCTCTCTACCACCCTCTTTCTTACCTTCTCCATCTTTCTCTCTCTCTCTCTCTCCCTGTCTCTATCTACCACCCTCTTTATCTTTCTCTCTCTCTCTCTCCCTGTCTCTCTCTACCACCCTCTTTCTTACCTTCTCCATCTTTCTCTCTCTCTCTCTCCCTGTCTCTCTCTACCACCCTCTTTATCTTTCTCTCTCTCTCTCTCTCTCTCTCTCTCCCTGTCTCTCTCTACCACCCTCTTTCTTCCCTTCTCCATCTTTCTCTCTCTCCCTGTCTCTCTCTACCACCCTCTTTCTTCCCCTCTCCATCTTTCTCTCTCTCCCTGTCTCTCTCTACCACCCTCTTTATCTTTCTCTCTCTCTCTCTCTCTCCCTGTCTCTCTCTACCACCCTCTTTCTTCCCTTCTCCATCTTTCTCTCTCTCCCTGTCTCTCTCTACCACCTTCTTTCTTCCCTTCATCTTTCTCTCTCTCCCTGTCTCTCTCTACCACCCTCTTTCTTCCCCTCTCCATCTTTCTCTCTCTCCCTGTCTCTCTCTACCACCCTCTTTATCTTTCTCTCTCTCTCTCTCTCTCTCTCCCTGTCTCTCTCTACCACCCTCTTTCTTCCCTTCTCCATCTTTCTCTCTCTCCCTGTCTCTCTCTACCACCCTCTTTCTTCCCTTCATCTTTCTCTCTCTCCCTGTCTCTCTCTACCACCCTCTTTCTTCCCTTCTCCATCTTTCTCTCTCTCTCTCTCCCTGTCTCTCTCTACCACCCTCTTTATCTTTCTCTCTCTCTCTCTCTCTCCCTGTCTCTCTCTACCACCCTCTTTATCTTTCTCTCTCTCTCTCTCTCTCCCTGTCTCTCTCTACCACCCTCTTTCTTCCCTTCTCCATCTTTCTCTCTCTCCCTGTCTCTCTCTACCACCCTCTTTCTTCCCTTCTCCATCTTTCTCTCTCTCCCTGTCTCTCTCTACCACCCTCTTTCTTCCCTTCTCCATCTTTCTCTCTCTCTCTCTCCCTGTCTCTCTCTACCACCCTCTTTCTTACCTTCTCCATCTTTCTCTCTCTCTCTCCCTGTCTCTCTCTACCACCCTCTTTCTTACCTTCTCCATCTTTCTCTCTCTCTCTCTCCCTGTCTCTCTCTACCACCCTCTTTCTTACCTTCTCCATCTTTCTCTCTCTCTCTCTCTCCCTGTCTCTCTCTACCACCCTCTTTATCTTTCTCTCTCTCTCTCTCCCTGTCTCTCTCTACCACCCTCTTTCTTACCTTCTCCATCTTTCTCTCTCTCTCTCTCCCTGTCTCTCTCTACCACCCTCTTTATCTTTCTCTCTCTCTCTCTCTCCCTGTCTCTCTCTACCACCCTCTTTATCTTTCTCTCTCTCTCTCTCTCTCCCTGTCTCTCTCTACCACCCTCTTTCTTCCCTTCTCCATCTTTCTCTCTCTCCCTGTCTCTCTCTACCACCCTCTTTCTTCCCCTCTCCATCTTTCTCTCTCTCCCTGTCTCTCTCTACCACCCTCTTTATCTTTCTCTCTCTCTCTCTCTCTCTCTCCTGTCTCTCTCTACCACCCTCTTTCTTCCCTTCTCCATCTTTCTCTCTCTCTCTCTCTCCCTGTCTCTCTCTACCACCCTCTTTCTTACCTTCTCCATCTTTCTCTCTCTCTCTCTCCCTGTCTCTCTCTACCACCCTCTTTCTTACCTTCTCCATCTTTCTCTCTCTCTCTCTCCCTGTCTCTCTCTACCACCCTCTTTATCTTTCTCTCTCTCTCTCTCTCTCTCTCCCTGTCTCTCTCTACCACCCTCTTTCTTCCCTTCTCCATCTTTCTCTCTCTCCCTGTCTCTCTCTACCACCCTCTTTCTTCCCCTCTCCATCTTTCTCTCTCTCCCTGTCTCTCTCTACCACCCTCTTTCTTCCCTTCTCCATCTTTCTCTCTCTCCCTGTCTCTCTCTACCACCTTCTTTCTTCCCTTCATCTTTCTCTCTCTCCCTGTCTCTCTCTACCACCCTCTTTCTTCCCTTCTCCATCTTTCTCTCTCTCCCTGTCTCTCTCTACCACCCTCTTTCTTCCCCTCTCCATCTTTCTCTCTCTCCCTGTCTCTCTCTACCACCCTCTTTCTTCCCTTCTCCATCTTTCTCTCTCTCTCTCTCCCTGTCTCTCTCTACCACCCTCTTTCTTACCTTCTCCATCTTTCTCTCTCTCTCTCTCCCTGTCTCTCTCTACCACCCTCTTTCTTACCTTCTCCATCTTTCTCTCTCTCTCTCTCCCTGTCTCTCTCTACCACCCTCTTTCTTACCTTCTCCATCTTTCTCTCTCTCTCTCCCTGTCTCTCTCTACCACCCTCTTTCTTACCTTCTCCATCTTTCTCTCTCTCTCTCTCCCTGTCTCTCTCTACCACCCTCTTTCTTACCTTCTCCATCTTTCTCTCTCTCTCTCTCCCTGTCTCTCTCTACCACCCTCTTTCTTACCTTCTCCATCTTTCTCTCTCTCTCTCTCCCTGTCTCTCTCTACCACCCTCTTTATCTTTCTCTCTCCCTCTCTCTCTCTCCCCTGTCTCTCTCTACCACCCTCTTTCTTACCTTCTCCATCTTTCTCTCTCTCTGTCTCTCTCCACCCTGTCTCTCTCCTCTACCACCCTCTTTATCTTTCTCTCTCTCTCTCTCTCTCTCCCTGTCTCTCTCTACCACCCTCTTTCTTCCCTTCTCCATCTTTCTCTCTCTCCCTGTCTCTCTCTACCACCCTCTTTCTTCCCTCTCCATCTTTCTCTCTCTCCCTGTCTCTCTCTACCACCCTCTTTCTTCCCTCTCCATCTTTCTCTCTCTCCCTGTCTCTCTCTACCACCCTCTTTCTTCCCTTCATCTTTCTCTCTCTCCCTGTCTCTCTCTACCACCCTCTTTCTTCCCCTCTCCATCTTTCTCTCTCTCCCTGTCTCTCTCTACCACCCTCTTTCTTCCCTTCTCCATCTTTATCTCTCTCCCTGTCTCTCTCTACCACCCTCTTTCTTCCCTTCTCCATCTTTCTCTCTCTCCCTGTCTCTCTCTACCACCCTCTTTCTTCCCCTCTCCATCTTTCTCTCTCTCCCTGTCTCTCTCTACCACCCTCTTTCTTCCCCTCTCCATCTTTCTCTCTCTCCCTGTCTCTCTCTACCACCCTCTTTCTTCCCTTCTCCATCTTTCTCTCTCTCCCTGTCTCTCTCTACCACCCTCTTTCTTCCCCTCTCCATCTTTCTCTCTCTCCCTGTCTCTCTCTACCACCCTCTTTCTTCCCCTCTCCATCTTTCTCTCTCTCCCTGTCTCTCTCTACCACCCTCTTTCTTCCCTTCTCCATCTTTCTCTCTCTCCCTGTCTCTCTCTACCACCCTCTTTCTTCCCCTCTCCGTCTTTCTCTCTCTCTCTCTCCCTGTCTCTCTCTACCACCCTCTTTCTTCCCCTCTCCATCTTTCTCTCTCTCTCTCTCCCTGTCTCTCTCTACCACCCTCTTTCTTCCCCTCTCCATCTTTCTCTCTCTCCCTGTCTCTCTCTACCACCCTCTTTCTTCCCCTCTCCATCTTTCTCTCTCTCTCTCTCCCTGTCTCTCTCTACCACCCTCTTTCTTCCCCTCTCCATCTTTCTCTCTCTCTCTCTCTCTCTCCCTGTCTCTCTCTACCACCCTCTTTCTTCCCCTCTCCATCTTTCTCTCTCTCCCTGTCTCTCTCTACCACCCTCTTTCTTCCCCTCTCCATCTTTCTCTCTCTCTCTCTCTCTCTCTCTCCCTGTCTCTTTCTACCACCCTCTTTCATCCCCTCTCCATATTTCCATCTCTCCCTCTCTGTCCACCCCCCCCCCTCTGTGTCTTGGTGCAGAGAGAAATCTGACCAGTAGCCTATAGCGTAAAAGCAATGGATATATATCTGCCTGCTCATTCATTTCAGATTTAATTTCAGATTTAAAAGCCTGAATGAACAACAACAAACCTATTTTCGATCATTGTGGGTATAACTAACAGGGCAGATTTTATTTTGAAAGAAGCTTGAAGTGAGATTTGCTATGTGAATGTCCCCTGGAACAACCCTTAGACGGGAAAGTCATTTCCTGCAATTCTACTTTTATTGACATGGCTTAGGCCTATCACCAGGGTGGAAAAGAAAAAGAATGAAAACCACACGGCAGGTGTATTCGGCTTTGAACATTAAATTAACACTCAAAATTTGACAACTTTGTTACTTTGGGATTTTTTGGGGGGGGGGCATTTTAAGTATGTTAATTTCTTAGGTGGTTTGACACTTTATTCAGACACAGTACTTCTCCTGTCCTATTCGGTGTCCTGTGTAAATCTAAGTGTGCGTTCTCTAATTCTCTCCTTCTCTCTTTCTTTCTCTCTCTCGGAGGACCTGAGCCCTAGAACCATGCCCCAGGACTACCTGACATGATGACTCCTTGCTGTCCCCAGTCCACCTGGCCATGCTGCTGCTCCAGTTTCAACTGGCCTGGGCCCTAGGACCATGTCCCAGGACTACCTGACATGAGGACTCCTTGCTGTCCCCAGTCCACCTGGCCATGCTCCTGCTCCAGTTTCAACTGTTCTGCCTTACTATTATTCAACCATGCTGGTCATTTATGAACATTTGAACATCTTGGCCACGTTCTGTTATAATCTCCACCCGGCACAGCCAGAAGAGGACTGGCCACCCCACATATGCTCTCTCTAATTCTCTCTTTCTTTCTCTCTCTCGGAGGACCTGAGCCCTAGGACCGTGCCCCAGGACTACCTGACATGATGGCTCCTTGCTGTCCCCAGTCCACCTGACTGTGCTGCTGCTCCAGTTTCAACTGTTCTGCCTTATTATTATTTGACCATGCTGGTCATTTATGAACATTTGAACATCTTGGTCATGTTCTGTTATAATCTCTACCCGGCACAGCCAGAAGAGGACTGGCCACCCCACATAGCCCGGTTCCTCTCTAGGTTTCTTCCTAGGTTTTGGCCTTTCTAGGGAGTTTTTCCTAGCCACCGTGCTTTTACACCTGCATTGTTTGCTGTTTGGGGTTTTAGGCTGGGTTTCTGTACAGCACTTTGAGATATCAGCTGATGTACGAAGGGCTATATAAATAAATTTGATTTGATTTGATTTGACTAATGAAATGAGATAGGCAAAGGCTAGAAACAGTGGGAAGGTTGGAAGCAGGGATTGATGTCTGTTCTCAGGTAGAAAGTTGTATGCAGAACATGCAGAGAAAGTGTTACCACTACACCAGGGCTCTGCACAGGACATATTCATGATTGATGGTAGTGGGTGACCTTGTCTCCTTGTCCATAGACTGCTTTCAAGGTAAGGACACAAACGTTTTGTATTTTGTAATGTGGGTGAACTCTCTCTTTAAAATAGGTCTGGGAGAAAATCCTGCTTGCTCTCCAGGAGGGACCAAATCAAATTGTATTGGTCACATGCGCCGAATACAACAGGTGAAGACTTTAAAGTGAAATGCTTACTTACGAGCCCATTCCCAACAATGCAGAATTAAAAAGACAAATATTTTCCCCCCAAAAAAGGAAATAGGAACACAAGAAAAACAATAGGGAGAGTAGGACTAGTTTAGAGTGACTGAGCTGTGGACGGCCGGATTACATTGGGTAGTTTTTCCCAAACAACGGGTTCAAAAGGTAGGTAATTTAGTTAGCTAGCTAGAATACCAGGCTAAAACTAGTAAAACATTGCTATGTTATTAGCTATATTGAGAATAACTTGTTAGCTCGGTAATGTACAGTGGCTAGTACCATCAACACGTTTTAGTGCTAAATTACAGTACAGAAATTACAGTACAGTAACATACTGTAATGTAGCTAGCTAGCTACAGTGTTAGCTACTATGTATTGTGAGGTTCTGTGTTATACACTATAGCCCGTTACCGTATCATATGTGATGGAATGTTATTTGCTGTTGTCTTGTGTGGGTGTATGTGTTATGCAACATAGCTGACTTGAGACATTGTTAACAGTTTCAGGGCCATGGGCCTTTCTCATGATGGAAAATACAGAGTAACATGAAGACAGGAACTGTGCAATGAGTTGGGGGGGGGGGGCACATTCAGAATGTAGTGTTGTGAGAACAAATGGTCTTTTGTTAGATAACAGGAGCCAGGTGCCTGATAACTGTATATTCTACACAACTACAACGACTCACCCATAGGGTGAGTCTAAACCACACCCAGTCTCTACTCTGACAGGCCGGCTCGGAAGCAGGAACTACTTCTGTCAAGAGTATATTATAATATCTTTGTCAGGAACAAGTCAGTTCTCTGTTTGCCCTGCGAGGTGGGACAGAGAGCCCGTATATACCAAAATTGCATTTACCACTTATTGCTTAGCTAATAAAAAATACATAGTATTAAATTCAGTGACTCAGTGTCATATTTATCCTGATACTGTCATGTTTTGTCATTTATTATCATGTCTTGTCCCTGTGCTCCCCATTCTATTCGTTTCCCTCTGCTGGTCTTATTAGGTTCTTTCCCTCTTTCTATCCCTCTCTCTCCCCCTCCCTCTCTCACTCTCTCGCTCTCTCTTCTCTCTATCGTTCCGTTCCTGCTCCCAGCTGTTCCTATTCCCCTAATCATCATTTAGCCTTCCCACACCTGTTCCCGATCCTTTTCCCTGATTAGAGTCCCTATTTCTCTCCTTGTTATTCGTTTCTGCCCTGTCGGTTCCTTGTCTAGATTTCACCGTGCTGTGTTTGTGTATCGCCCTGTCGTGTCGTGTTTTCCTCAGATGCTGCGTGGTGAGCAGGTGTCTGAGTCTGTCTGGTTCAAGTGCCTTCCCCAGGCAACCTGTTGTTCACCTGCTGTTCAAGATCGAGTCTCCAGTTTGTCCTCGTCATTTCGAGTGAAAGTTGTGTTTTTTTGATTGTATTCACTTTACTGGATTAAAGACTCTGTTTTCGCCAAGTCGCTTTTGGGTCCTCTTTCACCTGCATGACAGAAGGAACCGACCAAGGAATGGACCCAGCGACTTCAGACGCTCGTTACACTGCCGTCGAGATCCAAGGAGCCATGCTCGGCAGACACGAGCAGGAATTGTCTGCTGCTCGCCATGCCGTGGAGAACCTGGCCGCTCAGGTTTCCGACCTCTCTGGACAGTTCCAGAGTCTTCGTCTCGTGCCACCTGTTACTTCCTGGCCTGCCGAGCCTCCAGAACCTAGGGTTAATAACCCACCTTGCTACTCCGGGCAGCCCACTGAGTGCCGCTCCTTTCTCACGCAGTGTGAGATTGTGTTCTCTCTCCAACCCAACACATACTCTAGAGAGAGAGCTCGGGTTGCTTACGTCATTTCACTCCTTACTGGCCGGGCTCGAGAATGGGGCACAGCTATCTGCGAGGCAAGGGCTGATTGCTCTAACAAGTACCAGAACTTTAAAGAGGAGATGATTCGGGTTTTTGACCGTTCAGTTTTTGGTAGGGAGGCTTCTAGGGCCCTGGCTTCCCTATGCCAAGGTGAACGGTCCATAACGGATTATTCTATTGAGTTTCGCACTCTTGCTGCCTCTAGTGAGTGGAACGAGCCGGCGCTGCTCGCTCGTTTTCTGGAGGGACTCCACGCAGTGGTTAAGGATGAGATTCTCTCCCGGGAGGTTCCTTCAGATGTGGACTCTTTGATTGCTCTCGCCATCCGCATAGAACGACGGGTAGATCTTCGTCACCGGGCTCGTGGAAGAGAGCTCGCATCAACGGTGTTTCCCTGCTCCGCATCGCAACCATCTCCCTCCTCTGGCTCAGAGACTGAGCCCATGCAGCTGGGAGGGATTCGCATCTCGACTAAGGAGAGGGAACGGAGGATCACCAACCGCCTGTGCCTCTATTGCGGAGTTGCTGGACATTTTGTTAATTCATGTCCAGTAAAAGCCAGAGCTCATCTGTAAGCGGAGGGCAACAGGTGAGCGCAACTTCTCAAGTCTCTCCATCAAAATCCTGTACTACTTTGTCGGTCCATCTACGCTGGACCGGTTCGGGTGCTACATGTAGTGCCTTGATAGACTCTGGGGCTGAGGGTTGTTTCATGGACGAAGCATGGGTTCGGAAACATGACATTCCTTTCAGAGAGTTAGAGAAGCCTACGCCCATGTTCGCCTTAGATGGTAGTCATCTTCCCAGTATCAGATTTGAGACACTACCTTTAACCCTCACAGTATCTGGTAACCACAGTGAGACTATTTCTTTTTTGATTTTTCGTTCACCGTTTACACCTGTTGTTTTGGGTCATCCCTGGCTAGTATGTCATAATCCTTCTATTAATTGGTCTAGTAATTCTATCCTATCCTGGAACGTTTCTTGTCATGTGAAGTGTTTAATGTCTGCCATCCCTCCCGTTTCTTCTGTCCCTACTTCTCAGGAGGAACCTGGCGATTTGACAGGAGTGCCGGAGGAATATCATGATCTGCGCACGGTCTTCAGTCGGTCCCGAGCCAACTCCCTTCCTCCTCACCGGTCGTATGATTGTAGTATTGATCTCCTTCCGGGGACCACTCCCCCTCGGGGTAGACTATACTCTCTGTCGGCTCCCGAACGTAAGGCTCTCGAGGATTATTTGTCTGTGTCTCTTGACGCCGGTACCATAGTGCCTTCTTCCTCTCCGGCCGGGGCGGGGTTTTTTTTGTTAAGAAGAAGGACGGTACTCTGCGCCCCTGCGTGGATTATCGAGGGCTGAATGACATAACGGTTAAGAATCGTTATCCGCTTCCCCTTATGTCATCAGCCTTCGAGATTCTGCAGGGAGCCAGGTGCTTTACTAAGTTGGACCTTCGTAACGCTTACCATCTCGTGCGCATCAGAGAGGGGGACGAGTGGAAAACGGCGTTTAACACTCCGTTAGGGCATTTTGAGTACCGGGTTCTGCCGTTTGGTCTCGCCAATGCGCCAGCTGTTTTTCAGGCATTAGTTAATGATGTTCTGAGAGACATGCTGAACATCTTTGTTTTTGTCTATCTTGACGATATCCTGATTTTTTCTCCGTCACTCGAGATTCATGTTCAGCACGTTCGACGTGTTCTACAGCGCCTGTTAGAAAATTGTCTCTACGTAAAGGCTGAGAAGTGCTCTTTTCATGTCTCCTCCGTTACTTTTCTCGGTTCCGTTATTTCCGCTGAAGGCATTCAGATGGATTCCGCTAAGGTCCAAGCTGTCAGTGATTGGCCCGTTCCAAGGTCACGTGTCGAGTTGCAGCGCTTTTTAGGTTTCGCTAATTTCTATCGGCGTTTCATTCGTAATTTCGGTCAAGTTGCTGCCCCTCTCACAGCTCTTACTTCTGTCAAGACGTGTTTTAAGTGGTCCGGTTCCGCCCAGGGAGCTTTTGATCTTCTAAAAGAACGTTTTACGTCCGCTCCTATCCTCGTTACTCCTGACGTCACTAGACAATTCATTGTCGAGGTTGACGCTTCAGAGGTAGGCGTGGGAGCCATTCTATCCCAGCGCTTCCAGTCTGACGATAAGGTTCATCCTTGCGCTTATTTTTCTCATCGCCTGTCGCCATCTGAGCGCAACTATGATGTGGGTAACCGTGAACTGCTCGCCATCCGCTTAGCCCTAGGCGAATGGCGACAGTGGTTGGAGGGGGCGACCGTTCCTTTTGTCGTTTGGACAGACCATAAGAACCTTGAGTACATCCGTTCTGCCAAATGACTTAATGCCCGTCAAGCTCGTTGGGCGTTGTTTTTCGCTCGTTTCGAGTTTGTGATTTCTTACCGTCCGGGTAGCAAGAACACCAAGCCTGATGCCTTATCCCGTCTGTTTAGTTCTTCTGTGGCTTCTACTGATCCCGAGGGGATTCTTCCTTATGGGCGTGTTGTCGGGTTAACAGTCTGGGGAATTGAAAGACAGGTTAAGCAAGCACTCACGCACACTGCGTCGCCGCGCGCTTGTCCTAGTAACCTCCTTTTCGTTCCTGTTTCCACTCGTCTGGCTGTTCTTCAGTGGGCTCACTCTGCCAAGTTAGCTGGTCATCCCGGTGTTCGAGGCACTCTTGCGTCTATTCGCCAGCGCTTTTGGTGGCCGACTCAGGAGCGTGACACGCGCCGTTTCGTGGCTGCTTGTTCGGACTGCGCGCAGACTAAGTCGGGTAACTCTCCTCCTGCCGGTCGTCTCAGACCGCTCCCATTCCTTCTCGACCATGGTCTCACATCGCCCTAGACTTCATTACCGGTCTGCCTTTGTCTGCGGGGAAGACTGTGATTCTTACGGTTGTCGATAGGTTCTCTAAGGCGGCACATTTCATTCCCCTCGCTAAACTTCCTTCCGCTAAGGAGACGGCACAAATCATTATCGAGAATGTATTCAGAATTCATGGCCTCCCGTTAGACGCCGTTTCAGACAGAGGCCCGCAATTCACGTCACAGTTTTGGAGGGAGTTCTGTCGTTTGATTGGTGCGTCCGTCAGTCTCTCTTCCGGGTTTCATCCCCAGTCTAACGGTCAAGCAGAGAGGGCCAATCAGACGATTGGTCGCATACTACGCAGCCTTTCTTTCAGAAACCCTGCGTCTTGGGCAGAACAGCTCCCCTGGGCAGAATACGCTCACAATTCGCTTCCTTCGTCTGCTACCGGGTTATCTCCGTTTCAGAGTAGTCTGGGTTACCAGCCTCCTCTGTTCTCATCCCAGCTTGCCGAGTCCAGCGTTCCCTCCGCTCAAGCGTTTGTCCAACGTTGTGAGCGCACCTGGAGGAGGGTGAGGTCTGCACTTTGCCGTTACAGGGCACAGACTGTGAGAGCCGCCAATAAACGCAGGATTAAGAGTCCAAGGTATTGTTGCGGCCAGAGAGTGTGGCTTTCCACTCGCAACCTTCCTCTTACGACAGCTTCTCGTAAGTTGACTCCGCGGTTCATTGGTCCGTTCCGTGTCTCCCAGGTCGTCAATCCTGTCGCTGTGCGACTGCTTCTTCCGCGACATCTTCGTCGCGTCCATCCTGTCTTCCATGTCTCCTGTGTTAAGCCCTTTCTTCGCACTCCCGTTCGTCTTCCCTCCCCCTCCCGTCCTTGTCGAGAGCGCACCTATTTACAAGGTACATAAGATCATGGACATGCGTTCTCGGGACGGGGTCACCAATACTTAGTGGATTGGGAGGGTTACGGTCCTGAGGAGAGGAGTTGGGTTCCGTCTCGGGACGTGCTGGACCGTTCACTCATTGATGATTTCCTCCGTTGCCGCCAGGATTCCTCCTCGAGTGCGCCAGGAGGCGCTCGGTGAGTGGGGGGTACTGTCATGTTTTGTCATTTATTATCATGTCTTGTCCCTGTGCTCCCCATTCTATTCGTTTCCCTCTGCTGGTCTTATTAGGTTCTTTCCCTCTTTCTATCCCTCTCTCTCCCCCTCCCTCTCTCACTCTCTCGCTCTCTCTTCTCTCTATCGTTCCGTTCCTGCTCCCAGCTGTTCCTATTCCCCTAATCATCATTTAGCCTTCCCACACCTGTTCCCGATCCTTTTCCCTGATTAGAGTCCCTATTTCTCTCCTTGTTATTCGTTTCTGCCCTGTCGGTTCCTTGTCTAGATTTCACCGTGCTGTGTTTGTGTATCGCCCTGTCGTGTCGTGTTTTCCTCAGATGCTGCGTGGTGAGCAGGTGTCTGAGTCTGTCTGGTTCAAGTGCCTTCCCGAGGCAACCTGTTGTTCACCTGCTGTTCAAGATCGAGTCTCCAGTTTGTCCTCGTCATTTCGAGTGAAAGTTGTGTTTTTTTGATTGTATTCACTTTACTGGATTAAAGACTCTGTTTTCGCCAAGTCGCTTTTGGGTCCTCTTTCACCTGCATGACAGATACCAGATTCGATTGACGCAACCCTAACAATATGTACCTAGCTAGTGGGAGCTAGCTAGCTAAAAGACTAATGCTAACGTTAGCTAGTTAACCAAAATAGTGAAATTAGCTACCTGTTGGCAAATTAACAGTTGATAATGATATTAACTATTTCCCTATAATCCGAAGTTAGTAGCTACAAGTTCTTAAGGGCAAAGAACTTTGAGGGAAGACAGCTAAAATTAGTTCTTCGGAAGAGGTGAGTTGAAAAATGCCTAGCTAGTTTATCAGCTAACGGTAGCTAAAGTAGCATAGAAAAAGATACTGATGATGGGACTAGAGGTTGACAAGGGAACAGGACTCCCACGGCTCTCGGGTTTCTGTCAGGAATGGGATTCAAATTCTATTCAAGTTCCGGACAGGATCAAATAGTCTTCAGGAAAGGACAGTGCAATAACGTTAACAGTTATACATTTATTTTTTGGGGTGGAAATATGTAATGTGTGGAGCATTTCATAAAAGATAACCAACAGTGTAGGCGATGCCTAATATAGTTTACTTAATAGAAATCGATAACAAAATAAATAGTAATTTCTCCTCACCCAGTTCGCTCCCCGTTCGCTCCAGTTGTAAATTGCCAAACTACGTCAGATGCAGCCAAGGACCCATCACTAACATTAATATTAAGCCCAAGAAAATATGTTTTAGCTAAATTTGATGGAGTTCAGTTGTCTTTGGCAACAAAGGAACGAAGTACATGGCTTGTAAAAAATGCTGAGGTTTAATGAAATAGGCTATCAAGCAGAGAGCAGAGAGGGACAAGCAGCCTGAAGCGACATACTGAAGCTGCTCTACTAACAACCTTACTGTCAAGCTCAATAGTTTGAGTATTTAACCAAACCGTGCCATCTGTGGTGAAGAGTGAAATAAAAGTGGATTGACTTATGCAGTACTGCTGCTCAGGTTATTTATTTTTTATGTTCATGTTGTAAATGTCAATGTGTTGTGAATGTTAATATGTATACACTGCTCATCTGCAGACTACAGTTGTATGCCTGTGCTGAGCAGACCATCCTGCTGGGGTTTCTGTCCTCATCCTACAGCCTTAGTCCATCTACATTTCGGTAATTTATAGAATACAACATAGGCCTACAGTCAGTGCATTTAGCTAAAATAGGTAAGGCAACAACATATCACAATCGCATATTGCATTACTGAAATTATTCTCAATAGTTTCAACACAAACACAATAGCCCATATTTCTGCGTTCAAAAATTAACACGGGATGGGAATGATCTTTATCGGGAAGGGACAGTAATGTTCCAGGGATATAGAACTGTTGCAGGTTCAGGACAGCACAGGAAAACAAGTTACAGGACAAGACGGGACAGGAATGTTCCAGGGATATAGAACTGTTGCAGGTTCAGGACAGCACAGGAAAACAAGTTACAGGACAAGACGGGACAGGAATGTTCCAGGGATATAGAACTGTTGCAGGTTCAGGACAGCACAGGAAAATAAGTTACAGGACAAGAAGGGACAGGAATGTTCCAGGGATATAGAACTGTTGCAGGTTCAGGACAGCACAGGAAAACAAGTTACAGGACAAGACGGGACAGGAATGTTCCAGGGATATAGAACTGTTGCAGGTTCAGGACAGCACAGGAAAACAAGTTACAGGACAAGACTGGACAGGAATGTTCCAGGGATATAGAACTGTTGCAGGTTCAGGACAGCACAGGAAAATAAGTTACAGGACAAGAAGGGACAGGAATGTTCCAGGGATATAGAACTGTTGCAGGTTCAGGACAGCACAGGAAAACAAGTTACAGGACAAGACGGGACAGGAATGTTCCAGGGATATAGAACTGTTGCAGGTTCAGGACAGCACAGGAAAACAAGTTACAGGACAAGACGGGACAGTAATGTCCCAGGGATATAGAACTGTTGCAGGTTCAGGACAGCACAGGAAAACAAGTTACAGGACAAGACGGGACAGGAATGTTCCAGGGATATAGAATTGTTGCAGGTTCAGGACAGCACAGGAAAACAAGTTACAGGACAAGACGGGACAGGAATGTTCCAGGGATATAGAACTGTTGCAGGTTCAGGACAGCACAGGAAAACAAGTTACAGGACAGGAATGTTCCAGGGATATAGAACTGTTGCAGGTTCAGGACAGCACAGGAAAACAAGTTACAGGACAGGAATGTTCCAGGGATATAGAACTGTTGCAGGTTCAGGACAGCACAGGAAAACAAGTTACAGGACAAGACTGGACAGTAATGTTCCAGGGATATAGAACTGTTGCAGGTTCAGGACAGCACAGGAAAACAAGTTACAGGACAAGACGGGACAGGAATGTTCCAGGGATATAGAACTGTTGCAGGTTCAGGACAGCACAGGAAAACAAGTTACAGGACAAGACTGGACAGGAATGTTCCAGGGATATAGAACTGTTGCAGGTTCAGGACAGCACAGGAAAACAAGTTACAGGACAAGACGGGACAGGACGTTCCAGGGATATAGAACTGTTGCAGGTTCAGGACAGCACAGGAAAACAAGTTACAGGACAAGACGGGACAGGAATGTTCCAGGGATATAGAACTGTTGCAGGTTCAGGACAGCACAGGAAAACAAGTTACAGGACAAGACGGGACAGGAACACATTTTCACTCCCATGTCAACCTCTAGATGGGTCCACTTTAAAATGGAGAGGTAAACATTTAGCCATCTAGCTAGGTAGCTACTGTATCTGATATGTTCAGGTTATTTCTGATTGTGTCATTTGTAACTGAGCCAACGTTATAGCTACACCTGCACACTCCCAATAGGATGATTTCCATGATTTGAAGACCTATTTCTCAAAGATTGAATGGACCCATCTAGTGAAATGTGAGAAAGTTCGGTACAGCAACTTGAAGAGGAACCACCTGGCTATGCTTACTATATGTAAGTGTCCCAGATATAGGTGAACAGTGACAAAATTACATTTTAGCAAAGATATTTAGAACTTAACCCACCATAGTTCATCTGTGTCGCTTATAGTGGGAGCAAATTAAGAATAGTGTCACTTTTTGTCCTGTCTAGGGTTTTTGTATGTTTATGGGATTTAGCCAGTTTAGGTGTTTTTATGTCTATGGTTGCCTAGATTGGTTCTCAATCAGAGGCAGCTGTTTATCATTGTCTCTGATTGGGGACCATATTTAGGTAGCTATATTCCTTGTGTATTTCATGGGTTATTGTCTGTGTAGTTGCCTGTCAGTACTCGTGTCTCATAGCTTCACGGTCGCTTTGTTTTGTATCGTTTGTTCAGTGTTTATTCTTCATTACAAGAAGAATGTATTCTTATCACGCTGCGCCTTGGTCTCATCATTATGAAGAACGTGACCCGTTGCCAGGTTAAGCAGACATTTCTTGCCCAATGACCACACAAATCCACCCACAAGGGCTGAAAATCAGGCTTAAAATGTTGCTTTTTTTGCAGCAGGAGAGGAGTTGCCACATGTATCCAATAAACCCTTTTTCCATAATGTTACCAAGTGAATTAATAAGAAATATCAATGTAATATTAACGACGTAGGCTAAGAAACCAATTATGTTTTCCATCAAAATAATCATTTTTGTGATGTTAAGAATAGGTCGCAAGAGAAAATATAATTTGCCCTTATTAAACTCGCCAGATCATTTTCCAACAATGGATGTCACTTTAGCTTGTTTTGACTGCTATGATTAAGCAATAAGGCCTGAGGAGGTATGGTGTATGGCCAATATGCAACAGATAATTGCTGTTCTCAGGACATATCCCTTTTCCATGGCATATTGGCGTTATACCACAAATCCCTAAAGTGCAATATTCAGAAAACTTTAATGTCCTCAGAGAGGCAATTCATTTTGCAGCAGTCATAAAACATATCACATATTAAAAAATAAAAACTATTAAACTACTGTTTTCAACGATGTTTCTAGAGACAATATCTCTCTCATCATCACTCAATACCTAGGTTTACCTCAACTGTATTCACATCCTACCATACCTTTGTCTGTACATTATACCTTGAAGCTATTTTATCGCCCCCAGAAACCTCCTTTTACTCTCTGTTCCAGACGTTCTAGACGACCAATTCTCATTCTTTTTAGCCGTACCCTTATCCTACTCCTCCTCTGTTCCTCTGGCGATGTAGAGGTGAATCCAGGCCCTGCAGTGCCTAGCTCCACTCCTATTCCCCAGGCGCTCTCTTTTGATGACTTATGTAACCGTAACAGCCTTGGTTTCATGCATGTTAACATTAGAAGCCTCCTCCCTAAGTTTGTTTTATTCACTGCTTTAGCACACTCTGCCAACCCGATGTTCTAGCTGTGTCTGAATCCTGGCTTAGGAAGACCACCAAAAATTCTGAAATTTTCATCCCAAACTACAACATTTTCAGACTAGATAGAACTGCCAAAGGGGCGGTGTTGCAATCTACTGCAAAGATAGCCTGCAGAGTTCTGAACTTCTACTTTTAAAAATCCACCTCTCTAAAAACAAGTCTCTCACCGTTGCCACCTGCTATAGACCGTTGCCACATGATATACCACCCTCTGCCCCCAGCTGTGCTCTGGACACCATATGTGAACTGATTGCCCCCCATCTATCTTCAGAGCTCGTGCTACTAGGCGACCTAAACTGGAACATGCTTAACACTCCAGCCATCATACAATCTAAGCTTGATGCCCTCAATCTCACACAAATTATCAATGAACCTACCAGGTACCTCCCCAAAGCTGTAAACACGGGCACCCTCATAGATATCATCCTAACCAACTTGTCCTCTAAATACACCTCTGCTGTCTTCAACCAAGATCTCAGCGATCACTGCCTCATTGCCTGCATCCGTAATGGGTCAGCGGTCAAGCGACCTCCACTCATCATTGTCAAACGCTCCCTGAAACACTTCAGCGAGCAGGCCTTTCTAATCGACCTGGCCAGGGTATCCTGGAAGGATATTGATCCCATCCCGTCAGTAGAGGATGCCTGGTTATTTTTTTTAAATGCCTTCCTAACCATATTAAATAAGCATTCCCCATTCAAGAAATTTAGAACCAGGAACAGATATAGCCCTTGGTTCTCCCATACCTGACTGCCCTTAACCAACACAAAAACATCCTATGGCGTTCTGCATTAGCATCGAACAGCCCCCGTGCTACAGCCCCCGTGCTATGCAGCTTTTCAGGGAAGCTAGAAACCATTATACACAGGCAGTTAGAAAAGCCAAGGCTAGCTTTTTCAAGCAGAAATTTGCTTCCTGCAACACTAACTCAAAAAGGTTCTGGGACACTGTAAAGTCCATGGAGAATAAGAACACCTCCTCCCAGCTGCCCACTGCACTGAAGATAGGAAACCTTGTCACCACTGATAAATCCACTATAATTGAGAATTTCAATAAGCATTTTTCTACGGCTGGCCATGCTTTCCACCTGGCTATCCCTACCCCGGTCAACAGCACTGCACCCCCCACAGCATCTCGCCCAAGCCTTCCCCATTTCTCCTTCTTCCAAATCAAGTCAGCTGATGTTCTGAAAGAGCTGCAAAATCTGGACCCCTACAAATCAGTCGGGCTACACAATCTGGACCCTTTCTTTCTAAAATTATCTGCCAAAATTGTTGCCACCCCTATTACTAGCCTGTTCAACCTCTCTTTCGTGTCGTCTGAGATTCCCAAAGATTGGAAAGCAGCTGTGGTCATCCCCTTCTTCAAAGGGGGGGACACTCTTAACCCAAACTGCTACAGACCTATACGTATACAGTACCAGTCAAAAAAATTGATATACCATTCCAGTGTTTTTCTTATTTTTTAAAACTATTTTCTACATAATAGTGGAGACATCAAAACTATGAGATAACACATATGGGATCATGTAGTAACCAAAAAAGTGTTAAACAAATCAAAATCTATTTAATATTTGAGATTTTTCAAAGTAGCCACTCTTTGCCTTGATGACAGCTTTGCACACTCTTGGCATTCTCTCAACCAGTGCCCTGGGAGCTGGCTCCAGCAGCTGTCTGTGTACAATATTAATGCTATTATAAACTGGTTACCAACGTAATTTGAACAGTAAAAATAATAGTTTTGTCATACCCGTGGTACACGGTCTAATATACCACCGCTTTCACAAATCAGCATTTAAGGCTCAAACCACCCAGTTTATAATTGTAAATCATTCAAATTTCCGCATATGCACAACTAGATAAATCCAACAGGAGAGTTTGAGTGATGGAAGTTGGACATAGGATCTCAAAATCTCTGTGCACGAAAACACTTGGACGAACTTGAAAAAACAGATGTTAGGCTATTTTCTGTGCTGTTATCATGAGCCAGATGTTAAGACTAAAAACCATTATAAATGGCATATTTGCGAGATTGACTTGTTATTTCAATAAGCATGGCTACTGACAAAAATCTGTGTTTATAATTTCAATTCAACATTGCCATGGTTTGCTGAGCTAGATGCAGGAAGCCTATAGTCCCTGATAGGACAACATATAATTTAATGGAAAAGTCCACAATGAAACTGACATAAAATGTGGAGAATGATACATTTGCGATAGAGCTGTAACCATGGTCACAATTGATAACATCTAATTTAATTACCTAAACATGGGCATTAATAATTGCATAATAACACAAGGCTACAACAACTGAAGTGATATACTATTTATTCTATCCATTCTATCTATCCATTTGCCAGCTCCAGGTAGGCTACACAAGTGGCACAAATATATTTGGTATGATTCCAGTGATATAGTCATTTCAACATATGTATTTTATGAAGGATATAGTAGCCTACATGGCATCAAAAGTAATAGGCTACTTGATGACCAACAGATGCCAATATATCGTTCTCCATATATAATGTCAATCTCATTGTGGACTTTTTCCCATAACAGTGCTCTCAACACACACACCCCTCCGGCTCTCCCCCTCCCCTGTACCTACGTGTTTGTGTTGTACGTAAGTGTTTTGTAAAAAAAATACCTGCACATGTAACTGTTTTTTAAAATACCTGCACAGGTGCATACTATTATATCTGGTGAGTTGTTGTTTCTCTTAAGCACAACACTAGCAGATACTTGTGCTCTCAAGGCGCTATGAAGTGTGAAACAATGAATTAAATGATGATGCCTTCAGAAAGTATTCATTCTCCTTGACTTATTCCACATTTTGTTGTGTTATAGCCTTAATTCAAAATTGATTAAATATATATTTTTTATATCATTTAATGATGAAGTGAAAACTTGTTTTTAGAAATGTTAGCAAATGTATTGAAAAGGAAAACCAAAAATAACATTTACATAAGTATTCACAGCTGTGAGTCTTTCTGGGTAAGTGTCTAAGAGCTTTGCATACCTGGATTGTACTATATTTGCACATTCTTAAAGTCTGTTAAGTTATAATATATGCCATTTAGCAGACGCTTTTATCCAAAGCGACTTACAGTCATGTGTGCATACATTCTACGTATGGGTGGTCCCAGGGATCGAACCCACTACCCTGGCGTTACAAGCACCATGCTCTACCAACTGAGCTACAGAAGGACACCAGCCCATTCACACGGGAGAAAAGCTGTTCTACTGCTCCCAGTGTGGGAGGAGCTTCACAACAGGGAGAAATCTCATCAGACACCAGCCCATTCACACGGGAGAAAAGCTGTTCTACTGCTCCCAGGGTGGGAGGAGCTTCACATCAGGGAGAAATCTCATCAGTCACCAGCCCATTCACACGGGAGAAAAGCTGTTCTACTGCTCCCAGTGTGGGAGGAGCTTCACAACAGGGAGAAATCTCATCAGACACCAGCCCATTCACACAGGAGAAAAGCTGTTCTACTGCTCCCAGTGTGGGAGGAGCTTCACAACAGGGAGAAATCTCATCAGACACCAGCCCATTCACACGGGAGAAAAGCTGTTCTACTGCTCCCAGTGTGGGAGGAGCTTCACAACAGGGATAAATCTCATCAGACACCAGCCCATTCACACGGGAGAAAAGCTGTTCTCCTGCTCCCAGTGTGGGAGGTGCTTCACAACAGGGAGAAATCTCATCAGACACCAGCCCATTCACACGGGAGAAAAGCTGTTCTCCTGCTCCCAGTGTGGGAGGAGCTTCACAACAGGGAGAAATCTCATCAGACACCAGCCCATTCACACGGGAGAAAAGCTGTTCTACTGCTCCCAGGGTGGGAGGAGCTTCACAACAGGGAGAAATCTCATCAGACACCAGCCCATTCACACGGGAGAAAAGCTGTTCTACTGCTCCTAGTGTGGAAAGAGTTTCAGTCGGTCAGGAAAGTTAAAGATACACAAGTGTTCTAAAAAGAGTAAAGAACTTTAGATTTATCTTGAAATTGGGACGATGATGTAACCCTGATTGAACATTACACTTACATCCCTGTACATAATATACAAATATAAAATATGTATTTTATTTTACATAGGTACTGATTAATTATGATTGTTAGGCATAAATGTCAATGAAATCTTACATAAATGTTATATGTGTAAATACTAAGGAAAGTCTTTATTAAACTGAAATATATACCTTCCATGTTATAAACATGACAAGCTTTTAATCCAGTTCTATGTGATAATAAAATATGCCTTTGGTGTTAATCTTGTGTAATTAGTGTCAGATATTAACAACTCACCCAGAGGAGAATTCAGTAGAGAATCTTCTTCATCCTAATCATTCCGTCAATTCACTTTTCATTTCCTGATGATGATGCGCACTCCATAAGTACATTTAAATTTTGATGATCCATGTTTACTAGAAGTGTAAGGGATCTCGACCTCCTATTCTGAGGAGGAGTAGCAAGAAGGATCGGAGGACCAAAACGCAGCGTGGTAAGTGTCCATAATTTAATGAAGCAAAGTTAACACTGAACAAAAACAATAAGCAACAAACGAACAGTCCCGTAAGGTGAATGACAAACACTAAACAGAAAAGTATGATTCTCAATCAGGGACAACAATTGACAGCTGGCTCTGATTGAGAACCATACTAGGTCGAACTCAAAAACCAACATAGAAAAACAAACAGACTGCCCACCCAACTCACGCCCTGACCAGACTAAAACAAAGATAAAATAACAGAATTATGGTCAGAACGTGACAAGAAGCCTAACTGAGCTAGAATGGCCAAGGAACTGTGTGTAATCCTGGATGGAGATAGAGTCATTTCATTTGACCATGAATTCAATGAATATAAACCATTTAAGAACACCTTTCAGTTGTCTATAATATTTCAAATAAAAAACACCTGAATAGACACAAGAGGAGGGCTGCTGCTATATGGCAGATTAGTATTTGATTAGCTCTCAGGTAATTCCTACAGTAAAAGTCCAGTTCTCGGATTTAAGGACCAGGTCCAAAACTGGTCCCCTATTCCAGTCTTGCAGTACACCCAACAGCCCAACTCCAGTACCCCCAACAGCCCAACTCAGGTACCCCCATCTACCCAACTCCAATCCTCTAGTACCCCCAACAGCCCAACTCCAGTACGCCCAACAGCCCAACTCCTGTACCCCAACAGCCCAACTCCAGTACCCCCAACAGCCCAACTCCAGTACCCCCAACAGCCCAACTCCAGTACCCCCAACAGTGTTTCCTAACTCCAGTACCCCAATCAGCCATACTCCAGTTTCTCCAACAGCCCAACTCCTGTACCCCCAATAGCCCAACTCCTGTACCCCCAACAGCCCAACTCTTGTACCCCCATCAGCCCAACTCCTGTACCCCCATCAACCCAACTCCTGTACCCCCATCAGCATGTGATGAATACAACAGGTGTATGGATTTACTGTGAAATGCTTGCTTACGACCCTTCCCAGCGATAAAAACATGTCAATATTAACACGAGGAAATCAATGCGCAAGAATGAAGCTATATACAGGGAGCACTGGAGGTTGGTTCTCACCTTAATTGGGGAGGATGGACTCATGGTAATGGCTGGAACGGAATGAGTACAAAGATAACAGACATAAAACACATGGCCGTCCTCCCCGCAGTAGCCTCCTGTGACAGGGAGTATCAGTACCAGGTCAATGTTCAGGGGTACGAGGTATTTGAGGTATAAATGTACATAAAGGCAGAGTAAAGTGACTAAGCATCAGGATTGATAATACGAGTACAATGGAAGAACAGCAACAGCATATGATGAGTGTAAACATGTGTGTGTGTGTGTTGTGTCAGGATGCGTGTGTGTGTGTTTGTGTTAGCATGCGTGTGTGTGTGTTGTGTCAGCATGCGTGTGTGTGTGTTGTGTCAGCATGCGTGTGTGTGTGTTGTGTCAGCATGCGTGTGTGTGTGTTGTGTCAGGATTCATGTGTGTGTGTGTTGTGTCAGGATGCGTCTGTGTGTGTTTGTGTCAGTATGTGTGTGTGTGTGTTGTGTCAGGATGCGTGTGTGTGTGTTTGTGTCAGCATGTGTGTGTGTGTGTTGTGTCAGGGTGCGTGTGTGTGTGTTTGTGTCAGCATGCGTGTGTGTGTGTTGTGTCAGCATGCGTGTGTGTGTGTTGTGTCAGCGTGCGTGTGTGTGTTGTGTCAGCATGCGTGTGTCTGTGTGTTGTGTCAGCATGCGTGTGTGTGTGTTGTGTCAGCGTGCGTGTGTGTGTGTGTTTTTTTATAGGTCTGTTGGGGGCATTTGAGGAAACACTATGTAATGGTTTGGGCCTGCCAGGTAGGTCGTGCCTACCGGAGAAAATATTGATTTGCCCAGTGGAAAATCACTGCACATACACCTCATTTCCTGACAGGATTGGCTCCTGTTCTGTGGCCATATTAAGTGTTTCAGAGTAGAGATGCTGATTTAGGATCAGTTTAGTCTTTTAGATCATAATGAATATGACAACGTGGACTGAGGGGGAACTGTATATAGTGTGCTCACTGTGTTATTGTTCTACCATGTGTTATTGATTACTACATTGTTATTGATTACTACATTATTATCGATTACTACATTGTTGGGTTTAGAGCTTGCAAGAAAGGCATTTCACTGTACTCGTGCACGTGACATTAAAACATAAATGTTGAAACCTGATCCTAGATCAGCACTCTTACTCTGAGGCGCTTGATGCATATGACCACCTAGTCAGGACCACCTAGTCAGGAACCAGAGAGATGGGAGGGAAATGGACAGAGAACCAGAGAGATGAGAGAGAGGAATGGACAGAGAACCAGAGAGATGAGAGAGGAATGGACAGAGAACCAGAGAGATGGGAGGGAAATGGACAGAGAACCAGAGAGATGAGAGAGGAATGGACAGAGAACCAGAGAGATGGGAGGGAAATGGACAGAGAACCAGAGAGATGAGAGAGGAATGGACAGAGAACCAGAGAGATGAGAGAGAGAGGGATGGACAGAGAACCAGAGAGATGAGAGAGGAATGGACAGAGAACCAGAGAGATGGGAGGGAAATGGACAGAGAACCAGAGAGATGAGAGAGGAATGGACAGAGAACCAGAGAGATGGGAGGGAAATGGACAGAGAACCAGAGAGATGAGAGAGGAATGGACAGAGAACCAGAGAGATGGGAGGGAAATGGACAGAGAACCAGAGAGATGAGAGAGGAATGGACAGAGAACCAGAGAGATGGGAGGGAAATGGACAGAGAACCAGAGAGATGAGAGAGGAATGGACAGAGAACCAGAGAGATGAGAGAGGAATGGACAGAGAACCAGAGAGATGGGAGGGAAATGGACAGAGAACCAGAGAGATGAGAGAGGAATGGACAGAGAACCAGAGAGATGAGAGAGGAATGGACAGAGAACCAGAGATGGGAGGGAAATGGACAGAGAACCAGAGAGATGGGAGGGAAATGGACAGAGAACCAGAGAGAGTAACACGGTTAGAGATATAACAAAGAGTTCCAGTGTTGCTCCAGCAGGGCTGTCTGCTGAACTAGCTGGGTGGATCTATAGAACCATGGCTGGATTAGACTGGGCTATAGCGGAACACAGACATACAGGGCCAACATACTCGCCCTGTCCCATTGTGCCTTGGTTCATCTGAGTGGCGTCTGACATCACTGCTCTGTCTGAGGGTTTCAATAAATTTCCCAAATGGCACCCTATTTCCTAGATAGTGCACTACTTTTGACCAGAGCCCTGTGGAACTTGGTTAAAAGTAGTGCACTATGTAAGGAATAGGATGCCATTTGGGACACGTCTTAAATTAGCATTGTGTCAACATGATTTATCCCTATATTTAAACTGTATGAATCACAGCAACCTCCAAGCATGAACCCTTTCATTCAACATTGTTGGTTTGGAATTTAACAGCAGGTTATGCAATTTAATGAGATGAGGAGGGAGAAGGGAGAGGGAGTGAGGGGAGAGAGAGGATTGAGATTGAGAGGGATAGATGGGGTAGAGACAGAGGGAGTGAGGGGAGACAATTAGAGCGATATAGAGAAGAGAGAGGAAGAGAGAGGGACAGACAGACAGAGAGAGTGGCTGGGAGACAGATAAGGGAGAGAGAGATTTAACTACAAAAATCAATTGTGCTTTGACGTGATGACATTGGAAGAGTGGGTTCTCATGAATGAAAATTAATGGGGGAAGGCCGCGATTATTTTATATTACCATAATCCCCCTCTGCCTCTCCGTCCCCCTCTCTTTCTTCCTTTCTCCCTATTTCTCTCACTCTCTCTCTCCCCCTCTCTCCCTCTCCCCCTTCTTCTTCTCTCCCTCTCCCCCCTTCTTCTTCTCTCCCTCTCTCCCCCTGTTCTTCTCTCCCTCTCTCCCCCTGTTCTTCTCTCCCTCTTCTTCTCTCCCTCTCTCCCCTTCTTATTCTCTCCCTCCCACCCTTTCTCACTGCAGATCCTCTCATTCAATATTATTGAGAGAGGGAGATAATAAGATGGGGAGAGAGGGAGAGAAGAAGAGGGAGAGAAGAAGATGGGGAGAGAGGGAGAGAAGAAGAGGTGGAGAGAGTTACATTCAGAGAAGGGGAAGCTGTCCCAGCATGGTTAAACACAGCAGGGAGATTGATCATATGGCTCCCCCCCCACACACACACACACACACACACACACACACACACACACACACACACACACACACACACACACACACACACACACACACACACACACACACACACACACACACACACACACACACACACACACACACACTCCCTTTCCCATGTCCAGCTCCTCCCCTCGGCTACAGACGATGAAACATACTGACGTATCTGCTGCTAGGCAACACCTCCTCGCCAGAGCAGCAAAGTGCCTCATTGTTTTTCTGCCATTCAGAGCAGCTGTCTCAAGGTCTCATACAGGGAGGACACCTCTGTATGTGTGTGTGTGTGTGTGTGTGTGTGTGTGTGTGTGTGTGTGTGTGTGTGTGTGTGTGTGTGTGTGTGTGTGTGTGTGTGTGTCTCTCTCTCCTTATATGTTCCCTGTGTGATCTCTAAGAGAACACTGTGCACTCCTCTGCACAGGAAGAAAGGTAGGAAGGAAGGAAGGAAAGAAAGAAAGAAAGAAAGAGAAAGAAAGAAAGACGGAAGGAAGGAATGAAGGGGGAGAGAGGAGGGAACCATCCAAGGTCTCTAACAAACAAACACATCTCTCTATTTTCACCTGCATGTCTTAGTGAGGACAATCGGTTTAATATGACACAATTTTGCAACAGCACTATCCGTTGGCTAGGTCTCTAAACTAGGCATTAGATGTGATTGTATGTGATGTGTGTACAGAGTCATGCTAGGGGGTATGTATCCAGTACAGATGTTCTGTTCTAGTTGTCTACCCAGAGCTGCTCTGAGGGTTATAGACTTCTCTGAAGTGTCCGCTACGTGTGTGTGCTTGCAGATGTAAGATCTTAATTTGAGGCAGTTTGCTACAGCACGAATATAGTCCTGCAGCATCAAGAAATTAGAATTATTATGTGGATTATAATTCATGGATTTTTTTTTAGGAGTTGATACATTTTTCGTAAGGGAAAATTAAGTCTGAAATTCTAAAGTGGAAATTACGAACTTCAGAAGCATTTTTTAAACCTCAAACACACTACAAAATGTCCACTACAAAGTTCTACAGCAACAGGGTGATCAAATTAAGATCCTAAGTAACCTCACTAGGGACTCACTCCTACCTGACCGTGCATTCTCCAACACTAATAACTGCCCTGAAAATCGCACACAGAGGGTAAGGCTAATTTGTGTGACACACACACACACACACACACACACACACACACACACACACACACACACACACACACACACACACACACACACACACACACACACACACACACACACACACACACACACACACACACACACACACACACACACACACACACACACACACACACACACACGGGCAGGCAGACTCTCAATAGAATGTGCGAACAAAAGAAAAGGCCAGAGACGAGGGAACACTTTATATTCCAAAGCAATTGTGCTCTTGGGAGCTGCCTGAATGAAAGGTGTGTAGACAACACTCTGGCCCAAAACATGGTCTTTCCTGTTTCATACAAGAACCCTTCCTTTCATACAGAAACCTTCCTTTGATTTCAAGGGACTGTAAATGGCTGTGGTGGGAATTAAAGAGAGAAAGTACCTTATCAATACCCTGCCTGCCTCTGCTTTGAGTTTCCTCTTGGCTCCTCTCAGAGGGAGAACACTGGTGGGGATGATAACGGTGCTGCTCAGTGACATTTTCACCTCTAGTTATAAAGGACGGATTATCATTCCCACACGGGAACGGAGAAAAGGAGAGTGGGAGAGAGTGGGGGAGAGAGCGAGAGAGAGAAGAGAGAGAGAGGGAGGGAGGGAGAGAGAGGGAGAGAGAGGGAGAGAGAGAGAGGGAGGGAGAGAGAGAGAGAGAGAGAGAGAGAGAGAGAGAGAGAGAGAGAGAGAGAGAGAGAGAGAGAGAGAGAGAGAGAGAGAGAGAGAGACAGAGAGAGAGAGATGTTTGGTTGTAGTTTCTTGGTGTAGGTTTAATGAGGTAAAGTCCCTGACATGTACCAAGCACCGGGTCCTAAGTGATATTGTATGAGGTAATGCAAAATGCAGTACAATAGTAATGTTGCTGGAAGAGTTTTGATTGTTCAAGGTTGGAAGGGAGCTTGTTACAGTATCTGTTAATAAAAACTTACACTATACAGTATATATTAAAAAGTATGTGGACACCACTTAAAATCAGAAGATTCAGCTATTTCAGGCACAAATGTTGCTGACAGGTGTATAAAATCGAGCACACAGCTATGCAATCTCCATAGACAAACATTGGCAGTAGAATGGCCTAAAGAGCTCAGTGGCCTTCAATGTGGCATCGTCCTAGGACGTACGCTACCCTTCCACCAAGTCAATTCGTCAAATTTGTGCCTTGCTAGAGCTGCCCAGTTCAACTGTAAGTGCTCTTATTGTGAAGTGGAAACGTCTAGGAGCAATAACTGGCCACAGAAGCTCACAGAAAGGGACGGCCGCTAAAGGGACGGTGCTGAAGCGCGTAACGGGGAAAAATAATCTGTCCTCGGTTGCAACACTCACTACCGAGTGCCAAACTGCCAGTGGAAGCAACTTCAGCACAATAACTGTTTGTCTGGATCGTCACGAAATGGGTTTCCATGGACGAGCAGCTTCACACAAGCCTATGCTTCACCCTCTGGCAGTCCTAAGGACGAATATGGGTTTGTCGAATGCCAGGAGAATGCTATCTGCCCCAATGCATAGTGCCAACTGTAAAGTTTGGTGGAGGAGGAATAATGGTCTAGGGCTGTTTTTCATGGTTCGGGCCCCTTATTTCCAGTGAAGGGAAATCATAACACTGCAGCATAACACTGTAGCAACAGTTTGGGGAAGGCCCTTTCCTGTTTCAGCATGACAATGCCCCCATGCACAAAGTGAGGTCCATAGAGAAATGGTTTGTTGAAATCGCAGTGGAATAACTTGACTGGCCTGCACAGAGCCCTGACCTAGACCACATCGAACACCATTGGGATGAATTGAAACGCCGACTGCAAGCCAGGCCTAATTGCCCAACATCAGTGTCCGACCTCACTAATGCTCTTGTGGCTGAATAGAAGCAAGTCCCCGCAGCAATGTTCCAACATCTCGTGAAAGCCTTCCCAGAAGAGTAGAGGCTGTTATAGCAGCAAAGGGGGGACCAACTCCATATTAATGCCCATGATTTTAGAATGAGCTGTTTGAAGTGTCCACATACTTTTGGTCATGTAGTGTACCTTATTAACGATACTATACAATAATTCACAACAACCACAATGACAGAAGCAACAGCTCTATACAATGAGAGTGGGTTATGTTACTGTAGAAATGTGTTGTGTATACAGCCGTGTTCACACACAGAGCTGCTGTGTTTAATAATGCAAGGGACATCGTTTTCACTCTAAAACTGTTTGTGTTCCAAATGGCACCCTATTCCCCATATAGTGCACTACTTTTGACCAGAGTTCTCCGAGTAGTGCACTAGGGAATAGGGTGCCAGACGCACCCACTGTGAGTTAATGGACTGGATCTTTCCATTGGAATGACTTAATTAGCAGAAACAGGCGCTAATTACTAAGAGAGAAACCAACATTAAAGCCTAAACTTGAAAACAGGCTGATATGACCATAAAACACATTTCTTCCTAATTCTGTGTGATCATATCAATCCCTCAAGCCATTCCCTGCTTGGTGACAATGGTTCTGTGTTTAGGAAAAACACACCCATTTCAGAAGCTAATTCCTTAAATAAATGAGTGAACTTGAGGAGTAATTTCAGCTGATTGCCAGCTTTAATGAATTTATGTGCTCAGATAATGAAGGATTTAAACAATTGATTGATTGCACATTTTTCAAATTTCTCTTGATGCTCAGGGGTAGAGGCGGTTTGAAGAGCGGAACTCTGAGAATCACAACAGAGTTTTTAGGACATAGTTTTCTAGATTGAGTGGGGTGGCTGGTAGCCTAGTGGTTAGAGTGTTGGGCCAGTAACCGAAAGATTGCTGGATTGAATCCCTGACCTGACAAGGTAAATATCTGTGATTTTGTGCCTGAACAAGGCAGTTAATACACTTTTCTCCGGTAACTGACTTGCCTAGTTAAAACAGGTTTTAAAGATATAACCCCAGAGACTTCAGATCAAAGTAAAACAACAGCACTTGGCAGAAATGCTTCCAGAAAGGTCTCCAATAAATGCAAATTTTAGGCTGAATAGAGCCATTACACCAAAAAGAATAAGGCCCAACGCCTGGAAGGAGATGAGATCTGAAAGAAGAAATGTATCTTAGTAAGAGACAGGATAGAAGACAGATAGTGGATAGAAGACAGATAGTACAGTAGACAGATAGTGGATAGAAGACAGCATGTGAATAGGAGACAGATAGAAGACAAATAGTGGATAGAAGACAAATAGTGGATAGAAAACATATCATGGACATAAAACAGATAGTGGATAGAAGACAGAATAGAAGACAGATAGTGGATAGAAGACAGAATAGAAGACAGATAGTGGATAGAATACATAGTGGATAGAATACATAGTGAATAGAAGACAGATAGTGGATAGAAGACAGAATAGAAGACAGATAGTGGATAGAATACATAGTGAATAGAAGACAGATAGGGGTGTCATGACATTGGCCTGGGGGGTAGGTTTATGACAGTCATAAATACCTCTCCCCCCCTGTTTCCTCTCTCTAACCTAATGATGTGAAATTTGAAATCCCATTGGTACATAGAGACTCGGGGGACATCAGAAGGTGGGGGGAAATGAACTATATTCTGGTAATCTGACCAATTGATCATATGTGGTGGTACTTAATGAATATGATGTCAGTTCGGTTGTCATCTGAGACATTCTCATCAATGATAGGATGACATAAACTCTACAGTGGAAAGTCTGCACATTGTAGTTATCGGATTCACATGGAATTGTTGTTCAATTTAAATGTTTGAATATAAAATGATTGGTGAAGAGATGAAATGTGCTTTTAGCTTCCAAATGAGAGATTTGGGTTTTCATAAGGTTAGGGCTCTGCTCAATCAGTGGCCCGCCCCTGTGAAGAGACATGGGTTATACAACTTTTCAGACACGCCCTCCTCTCCCTTCCTATATAAAGCCTTGACGACAATATAACCTCCTGTTCCGGGGATGTGAGGACGACAGTCCGATGTCAGAATGGTTCATATAATAACTACAGAATGAAGCCAACATCCGCGTGAGCTTTGGTTGCGAATGGTATGAACTTTGAACTCTTATTTACTACAGAAGTGATACCTCCTAGCCATTGAGTTAGCACCAGCAGCTGCAAACGAGGGTTAGGAAGGAACAGACAGAGTATCCCGTCTATCACACAACAATGTTACTACAACATATCTAATTGACCACCAGAGACATTCTTCAAAGGACAAAGGACTCGGTTTGGCAACACGGCCTTCCATCTACCACCAACCTACCGAAGCAGCTTTGAGTAAATATTTATTGCATTTTCCTTTTCCAAATGGGCGGTAATTTAGAATGCATAAAATAATGTATTTACGATAGCACAGCTCCTCCCTTTGTCTCTAAGTCTTCCTGCTCTTTCACTCAAACCCAGTCCTTTTCTTTTGTGTAACCAGCTGTCATATCTGTTCCGCCCGCTAGGGACGATTTCCTTTATGACGTAATTTGTAAACAAGTTATGATTAATTATGTGTATGTGTAATTCTGTGTGATTAGTTAGGTATTTAGTAAATAAATAATGAAACCCAATTTTGTATTACTGATTCAACTTGTTAGCCAGGGTTCGTTTAGATAACCAAGAATTTACAACTTTCAGATGAGACTGAATTAAGGTGACGATTAATATTGACTGCTATTGACGTAAAATATTACTAGGTCTTTAAGAGTTTTTTCGGAAGATAACAGCTCTATAAATATTATTTTGTGGTGCCCCGACTCAGTAGTTAATTACATTTACATGATTAGCTCAATCAGGTCATATTCATTACGGAGAAAGGATTTTATGGAATAGCATGTCGTATCACCTAATCCGGCATAGCCAGTGGATAGAAGACAGAGAGTAGATAGAAGACAGATAGTGAATAGAAGACAGATAGTGGATAGAAGACAGATAGTGGATAGAAGACAGATAGTGGATAGAAGACAGAATGTGAATAGGAGACAGAATGTGAATAGGAGACAGATAGTGGAGAGAAGACAGAAAGTGAATAGGAGACAGATAGTGGATAGAAGACAGATAGTGGATAGAAGACAGATAGTGGATAGAAGACAGATAGTGTATAGAATACAGATAGTGTATAGAAGACAGATAGTGGATAGAAGACAGATAGTGGATAGAAGACAAATAGTGTATAGAAGACAAATAGTGTATAGAAGACAGATAGTGGATAGAAGACAGATAGTGGATAGAAGACAGATAGTGGATAGAAGACAGATAGTGGCAAGAAGACAGAAAGTGAATAGAAGACAGATAGTGGACAGAAGAAATATAGTGGATAGAAGACAGAAAGTGAATAGAAGACAGATAGTGTATAGAAGACATATAGTGGATAGAAGACAGAATGTGAATAGAAGGCAGATAGTGGATAGAAGACAGATAGTGGATAGAAGACAGAATGTGAATAGGAGACAGACAGTGAATCAAATCAAATCAAATCACATTTTATTTGTCACATACACATGGTTAGCAGATGTTAATGCGAGCGTAGCGAAATGCTTGTGCTTCTAGTTCCGACAATGCAGTGATAACCAACAAGTAATCTAACTAACAATTCCAAAACTACTGTCTTATATACAGTGTAAGGGGATAAGGAATATGTACATAAGGATATATGAATGAGTGATGGTACAGAGCAGCATACAGTAGATGGTATCGAGTACAGTATATACATATGAGATGAGTGTGTAGACAAAGTAAACAAAGTGGCATAGTTAAAGTGGCTAGTGATACATGTATTACATAAGGATGCAGTCGATGATGTAGAGTACAGTATATACATATGCATATGAGATTAATAATGTAGGGTAAGTAACATTATATAAGGTAGCATTGTTTAAAGTGGCTAGTGATATATTTACATCATTTCCCATCAATTCCCATTATTAAAGTGGCTGGAGTTGGGTCAGTGTCAATGACAGTGTGTTGGCAGCAGCCACTCAATGTTAGTGGTGGCTGTTTAACAGTCTGATGGCCTTGAAATAGAAGCTGTTTTTCAGTCTCTCGGTCCCAGCTTTGATGCACCTGTACTGACCTCGCCTTCTGGATGATAGCGGGGTGAACAGGCAGTGGTTCGGGTGGTTGATGTCCTTGATGATCTTTATGGCCTTCCTGTAACATCGGGTGGTGTAAGTGTCCTGGAGGGCAGGTAGTTTGCTCCCGGTGATGCGTTGTGCAGTCCTCACTACCCTCTGGAGAGCCTTACGGTTGAGGGCGGAGCAGTTGCCGTACCAGGCGGTGATACAGTCCGCCAGGATGCTCTCGATTGTGCATCTGTAGAAGTTTGTGAGTGCTTTTGGTGACAAGCCGAATTTCTTCAGCCTCCTGAGGTTGAAGAGGCCCTGCTGCGCCTTCTTCACGACGCTGTCAGTGTGAGTGGACCAATTCAGTTTGTCTGTGATGTGTATGCCGAGGAACTTAAAACTAGCTACCCTCTCCACTACTGTTCCATCGATGTGGATAGGGGGGTGCTCCCTCTGCTGTTTCCTGAAGTCCACAATCATCTCCTTAGTTTTGTTGACGTTGAGTGTGAGGTTATTTTCCTGACACCACACTCCGAGGGCCCTCACCTCCTCCCTGTAGGGCGTCTCGTCGTTGTTGGTAATCAAGCCTACCACTGTTGTGTCGTCCGCAAACTTGATGATTGAGTTGGAGGCGTGCGTGGCCACGCAGTCGTGGGTGAACAGGGAGTACAGGAGAGGGCTCAGAACGCACCCTTGTGGGGCACCCGTGTTGAGGATCAGCGGGGAGGAGATGTTGTTGCCTACCCTCTCCACCTGGGGGAGGCCCGTCAGGAAGTCCAGTACCCAGTTGCACAGGGCGGGGTCGAGACCCAGGGTCTCGAGCTTGATGACGAGCTTGGAGGGTACTATGGTGTTGAATGCCGAGCTGTAGTCGATGAACAGCATTCTCACATAGGTATTCCTCTTGTCCAGGTGGGTTAGGGCAGTGTGCAGTGTGGTTGAGATTGCATCGTCTGTGGACCTATTTGGGTGGTAAGCAAGTTGGAGTGGGTCTAGGGTGTCAGGTAGGGTGGAGGTGATATGGTCCTTGACTAGTCTCTCAAAGCACTTCATGATGACGGACGTGAGTGCTACGGGGCGGTAGTCGTTTAGCTCAGTTACCTTAGCTTTCTTGGGAACAGGAACAATGGTGGCCCTCTTGAAGCATGTGGGAACAGCAGACTGGTATAGGGATTGATTGAATATGTCCGTAAACACACCGGCCAGCTGGTCTGCGCATGCTCTGAGGGCGCGGCTGGGGATGCCGTCTGGGCCTGCAGCCTTGCGAGGGTTAACACGTTTAAATGTCTTACTCACCTCGGCTGCAGTGAAGGAGAGACCGCATGTTTTCGTTGCAGGCCGTGTCAGTGGCACTGTATTGTCCTCAAAGCGGGCAAAAAAGTTATTTAGTCTGCCTGGGAGCAAGACATCCTGGTCCGTGACTGGGCTGGGTTTCTTCTTGTAGTCCTTGATTGACTGTAGACCCTGCCACATGCCTCTTGTGTCTGAGCCATTGAATTGAGATTCCACTTTGTCTCTGTACTGACGCTTAGCTTGTTTAATAGCCTTGCGGAGGGAATAGCTGCATTGTTTATATTCGGACATGTTACCAGACACCTTGCCCTGATTAAAAGCAGTGGTTCGCGCTTTCAGTTTCACGCGAATGCTGCCATCAATCCACGGTTTCTGGTTTGGGAATGTTTTTATCATTGCTATGGGAACGACATCTTCGATGCACGTTCTAATGAACTCGCACACCGAATCAGCGTATTCGTCAATATTTCCATCTGACGCAATACGAAACATGTCCCAGTCCACGTGATGGAAGCCGTCTTGGAGTGTAGAGTCAGCTTGGTCTGACCAGCGTTGGACAGACCTCAGCGTGGGGGCCTCTTGTTTTAGCTTCTGCCTGTAGGCAGGGATCAGCAAAATGGAGTCGTGGCCAGCTTTCCCGAAAGGGGGGCGGGGCAGGGCCTTATATGCGTCGCGGAAGTTAGAGTAACAATGATCCAAGGTTTTACCACCCCTGGTTGCGCAATCGATATGCTGATAAAATTTAGGGAGTCTTGTTTTCAGATAAGTTTTGTTAAAATCCCCAGCTACAATGAATGCAGCCTCCGGATAAATGGTTTCCAGTTTGCAAAGAGTTAAATAAAGTTCTTTCAGAGCCATCGATGTGTCTGCTTGGGGGGGGATATATACGGCTGTGATTATAATCGAAGAGAATTCTCTTGGAAGATAATGCGGTCTACATTTGATTGTGAGGAATTCTAAATCAGGTGAACAGAAGGATTTGAGTTCCTGTATGTTTCCTTCATCACATCATGTCCCGTTAGTCATGAGGCATACGCCCCCGCCACTCTTCTTACCAGAGAGATGTATGTTTCTGTCGGCGCGATGCGTGGAGAAACCCGTTGGCTGCACCGCCCTGGATAGCGTCTTCCCAGTAAGCCATGTTTCCGTGAAGCAGAGAACGTTGCAGTCTCTGATGTCCCTCTGGAATGCCACCCTTGCTCGGATTTCGTCAACCTTGTTGTCGAGAGACTGGACATTGGCAAGAAGAATGCTGGGAAGTGGTGCGCGATGTGCCCTTTTTCGGAGTCTGACCAGAACACCGCCTCGTTTCCCTCTTTTTCGGAGTCATTTCCTTGGGTCGCTGCATGCGATCCATTTCGTTGTCCTGTTTGTAAGGCAGAACACAGGATCCGCGTCGCGGAAAACATATTCTTGGTCGTACTGATGGTGAGTTGACGCTGATCTTATATTCAGTAGTTCTTCTCGACTGTATGTAATGAAACCTAAGATGACCTGGGGTACTAATGTAAGAAATAACACGTAAAAAAAACAAAAAACTGCATAGTTTCCTAGTTTCCTAGGAACGCAAAGCGAGGCGGCCATCTCAGTCGGCGCCGGAAGTACATTTAGGTACACAGATAGTGGATAGAAGACAGAAAGTGAATAGGAGACAGATAGTGGATAGAATAGGAGACAGATAGTGGATAGAAGACAGATATTGGATAGAAGACAGAAAGTGAATAGGAGACAGAATGTGAATAGGAGACAGAATGTGAATAGGAGACAGACAGTGGATAGAAGACAGATAGTGAATAGGAGACAGATAGTGGATAGAAGACAGATAGTGGATAGAAGACAGAATGTGAATAGGAGACAGATAGTGGATAGAAGACAGATAGTGGATAGAAGGCAGAATGTGAATAGGAGACAGATAGTGGATAGAAGACAGAATGTGAATAGGAGACAGATAGTGGATAGAAGACAGATAGTGGATAGAAGACAGAATGTGAATAGGAGACAGATAGTGGATAGAAGACAGATAGTGGATAGAAGACAGAATGTGAATAGGAGACAGATAGTAGGTGGAATACAGATGGTGAATACAGTGGCTTCTGAAGTATTCACCCCCTTGTAATTTTCCCTATTTTTTGCCGTACAACCTGGAATTACATTTTGGGGGGGGGGGGGTTGTATCATTTGATTTACGCAACATGCCTATCACTTTGAAGACCCCAAATATTTTTATTGTGAAACAAACAAGAAATAAGACAAGAAAATAGAAATCGAGAGCGTGTATAACTATTCACCCTCCCGAAGTCAATACTTTGTAGAGCCACCTTTTGCAGCAATTACAGCTGCAAGTCTCTTGTGGTATGTCTCTATAAGCTTGGCACATCGAGCCACTGTGATTTTTGCCCATTCTTCAAGGCAAAACTGCTCCAGCTCCTTCAAGTCGGATGGGTTCTGCTGGTGTACAGCAATATTTAAGTCATACCACAGATTCTCAATTGTATTTAGGTCTGGGCTTTGACTAGGCCATTCCAAGACATTTACATGTTTCCCCTTAAATCACTCGAGTGTTGCTTTAGCAGTATGATTTGGGTCATTGTCCTGCTGGAAGGTGAACCTCCGTCCCAGTCTCAAATCTCTGGAAGACTGAAACAGGTTTCCCTCAAGAATTTCCCTGTATTTAGCACCATCCGTCATTCCTTCAATTCTGACTAGTTTCCCAGTCCCTGCCAATGACAAACATTCCCACAGCATGATACTGCCACCACCATGCTTCACTCTGGGGGTCTTGTCCTCGGGGTGATGTGAGGTGTTGGGTTTGCACCAGACATAGCGTTTTCCTTGATGGCCCAAAAGCTCAATTTTAGTCTCATCTAACCAGAGTACCTTCTTCTATATGTTTGGGGAGTCTCCCACATGCCTTTTGGTGAACACCAAACGTGTTTTCTTATTTTTTTCCTTAAGAAATTGCTTTTTTTCTGGGCACTCTTCCGTAAAGCCCAGCTCTGTGGAGTGTACGGCTTAAAATGGTCCTATGGACAGATACTCAAATCTCTGCTGTGGAGCTTTGCAACTCCTTCCGGGTTATCTTTGGTTTCTATGTTGCCTTTGTGATTAATGCCCTCCTTGCCTGGTCTTTGAGTTTTGGTCAGCAGCCCTCTCTTGGCAGGTTTGATGTGGTGCCATATTCTTTCCATTTACTTATAATGGATTTAATGGTGCTCTGTTGGATGTTCAAAGTTTCAGATCTTTTTTTTAACCCAACCCTGATTTGTACTTCTCCACAACTTTGTCCCTGACCTGTTTGGAGAGCTCCTTGGTGTTCATGGTGCCGCTTGCTTGGTGGTGCCCCTTGCTTAGTGGTGTTGCAGACTCTGGGGCCTTTCTGAACAGGTGTATATATACTGAGATCATGTGACACTTAGATTGCACAACCGGTGCACTTTATTTAACTAATTATGTAACTTCTGAAGGTAATTGATTGCACCAGATCTTATTTAGGGGCTTCATAGCAAAGAGGGTGAATACATATGAAAGCACACTTTTCTGTTGTCATTTTTTGGGAGTTTTTGAAACAAGTTTTTTTGTAATTTTATTTCACTTCACCAATTTGGACTATTTTGTGTATGTCCATTACATTCCATTTCAATTAATGCAACAACATAGGAAAAATGCCAAGGGGGGTGGAATACTTTTGCAAGGCACTGTAGAAGACAGATTGTGGATTTTCCACACTGTGGATTCCTAAATCAAGTGCCATGTCGCTCTATCCGGGACACACTAAAACAAATGAAACAGAAATGTACCATTTGCAAAGACTGTGTTACCCAGGTCTGTGGTTTGATTAGTTACCAACCACAACAGGGTACTCAGGAGGCTTATCTAACTAATTCAACCAATTATAAGAGGCAACCATAGTGGCCCGAACTCAAGAGATCTGTCCACCTTCTGCCATGCATGTACATGTCGTGGGAGGAGATGTAACTAGATGGTAATGGACACTGAGGCAATGTTCTTATCTCTGTGTGGTACCTTATAGATCTGTGTGTGTGGTACATCATGGATATGTGGTGTGTGTGTGTGTGTGTGTGTTTGTTTGTGTGTGTGTGTGTGTGTGGTACATCATAGATCTATGTGTGTGGGCATGTTCATGTTAATGTTTGAACATGTTCATGTCTGTAGGTGTGAGTGTGATGACCAGAGACAGGCCAGTCTCCAGCCACATACTGTGTGTTTACATACAGAGTATATCTGCTGACCAAGCAGTGCTCCTTCTGAATAATTATTACAGTCCCACTGCAGATATAATTATACGCTACACACAATACTGCAGATAAAATTATAAACTACACAGCAAACTATTACGTATATAATTATACATTACACAATACTACATATATAATTGTACACTACACACAATACTACAAATATAATTATACACCACAAAAAATACTGATGTAATTATACACTACACAGGACAATACTGCATATGTACTTATGCACTACACACAATACTGCAGATATAATTATACACCGCAGAAAATACTACAGATTTAATTATACACTACACACAATAATTCAGAGTACTCAAATAAACCCTATTCTCCTAAGAAATCAATCAAGAGATCCAATGAAAGAACTTCTAGCACGTCATATCTACTGATTTGATTTTTGATTGGTGTTATATGATAATAGGGTTTTAGTTGTATAGATGTCTCTAGAAATGTTTTTTTCACCTTTATTTAACCAGGTAGGCAAGTTGAGAACAAGTTCTCATTTACAATTGCGACCTGGCCAAGATAAAGCAAAGCAGTTTGACACATAGAACGACACAGAGTTACACATGTAGTAAAACAAACATACAGTCAATAATACAGTATAAACAAGTCTATATACGATGTGAGCAAATTTACTGTCATGCAGGTGAATGAGGACCCAAAAGCGACTTGGCGAAAACAGAGTATTTAATCCAGAATAAACTTTACAAAACAAAAAGCATAATACTACACGTAAAGACAAGAACAGACTGGAGACTTGATCGAGAACTGCTGGTTGCCTCGGGAAGGCACTTGAACCTAGCAGACTCAGACACCTGCTCACCACGCAGCATCTGAGGGAAACACGACACGACAGGGCAAAACATTGACACAGCACGGTGAATTATAAATGAGGATCCGACAGGGCAGGTACGGGAAACAAGGAGTGAAATAGGGACTCTAATCAGGGAAAAGGATCGGGAACAGGTGTGGGAAGACTAAATGATGATTAGGGGAATAGGAACAGCTGGGAGCAGGAACGGAACGATAGAGAGAAGAGAGAGCGAGAGAGTGAGAGAGGGAGGGGAGAGAGAGGGATAGAAAGAGGGAAAGAACCTAATAAGACCAGCAGAGGGAAACGAATAGAATGGGAAGCACAGGGACAAGACAAGATAATAAATGACAAAACATGACAGTACCCCCCACTCACCGAGCGCCTCCTGGCGCACTCGAGGAGGAATCCTGGCGGCAACGGAGGAAATCATCAATGAGTGAACGGTCCAGCACGTCCCGAGACGGAACCCAACTCCTCTCCTCAGGACCGTAACCCTCCCAATCCACTAAGTATTGGTGACCCCGTCCCGAGAACGCATGTCCATGATCTTATGTACCTTGTAAATAGGTGCGCTCTCGACAAGGACGGGAGGGGGGAGGGAAGACGAACGGGGGTGCGAAGAAAGGGCTTAACACAGGAGACATGGAAGACAGGATGGACGCGACGAAGATGTCGCGGAAGAAGCAGTCGCACAGCGACAGGATTGACGACCTGGGAGACACGGAACGGACCAATGAACCGCGGAGTCAACTTACGAGAAGCTGTCGTAAGAGGAAGGTTGCGAGTGGAAAGCCACACTCTCTGGCCGCAACAATACCTAGGACTCTTAATCCTGCGTTTATTGGCGGCTCTCACAGTCTGTGCCCTGTAGCGGCAAAGTGCAGACCTCACCCTCCTCCAGGTGCGCTCACAACGTTGGACAAACGCTTGAGCGGAGGGAACGCTGGACTCGGCAAGCTGGGAAGAGAATAGAGGAGGCTGGTAACCCAGACTACTCTGAAACGGAGATAACCCGGTAGCAGACGAAGGAAGCGAGTTGTGAGCGTATTCTGCCCAGGGAGCTGTTCTGCCCAAGACGCAGGGTTTCTGAAAGAAAGGCTGCGTAGTATGCGACCAATCGTCTGATTGGCCCTCTCTGCTTGACCGTTAGACTGGGGATGAAACCCGGAAGAGAGACTGACGGACGCACCAATCAAACGACAGAACTCCCTCCAAAACTGTGACGTGAATTGCGGACCTCTGTCTGAAACGGCGTCTAACGGGAGGCCATGAATTCTGAACACATTCTCGATAATGATTTGTGCCGTCTCCTTAGCGGAAGGAAGTTTAGCGAGGGAATGAAATGTGCCGCCTTAGAGAACCTATCGACAATCGTAAGAATCACAGTCTTCCCCGCAGACAAAGGCAGACCGGTAATGAAGTCTAGGGCGATGTGAGACCATGGTCGAGAAGGAATGGGGAGCGGTCTGAGACGACCGGCAGGAGGAGAGTTACCCGACTTAGTCTGCGCGCAGTCCGAACAAGCAGCCACGAAACGGCGCGTGTCACGCTCCTGAGTCGGCCACCAAAATCGCTGGCGAATAGACGCAAGAGTGCCTCGAACACCGGGATGACCAGCTAACTTGGCAGAGTGAGCCCACTGAAGAACAGCCAGACGAGTGGAAACAGGAACGAAAAGGAGGTTACTAGGACAAGCGCGCGGCGACGCAGTGTGCGTGAGTGCTTGCTTAACCTGTCTTTCAATTCCCCAGACTGTCAACCCGACAACACGCCCATAAGGAAGAATCCCCTCGGGATCAGTAGAAGCCACAGAAGAACTAAACAGACGGGATAAGGCATCAGGCTTGGTGTTCTTGCTACCCGGACGGTAAGAAATCACAAACTCGAAACGAGCGAAAAACAACGCCCAACGAGCTTGACGGGCATTAAGTCGTTTGGCAGAACGGATGTACTCAAGGTTCTTATGGTCTGTCCAAACGACAAAAGGAACGGTCGCCCCCCCAACCACTGTCGCCATTCGCCTAGGGCTAAGCGGATGGCGAGCAGTTCACGGTTACCCACATCATAGTTGCGCTCAGATGGCGACAGGCGATGAGAAAAATAAGCGCAAGGATGAACCTTATCGTCAGACTGGAAGCGCTGGGATAGAATGGCTCCCACGCCTACCTCTGAAGCGTCAACCTCGACAATGAATTGTCTAGTGACGTCAGGAGTAACGAGGATAGGAGCGGACGTAAAACGTTCTTTTAGAAGATCAAAAGCTCCCTGGGCGGAACCGGACCACTTAAAACACGTCTTGACAGAAGTAAGAGCTGTGAGAGGGGCAGCAACTTGACCGAAATTACGAATGAAACGCCGATAGAAATTAGCGAAACCTAAAAAGCGCTGCAACTCGACACGTGACCTTGGAACGGGCCAATCACTGACAGCTTGGACCTTAGCGGAATCCATCTGAATGCCTTCAGCGGAAATAACGGAACCGAGAAAAGTAACGGAGGAGACATGAAAAGAACACTTCTCAGCCTTTACGTAGAGACAATTCTCTAAAAGGCGCTGTAGAACACGTCGAACGTGCTGAACATGAATCTCGAGTGACGGTGAAAAAATCAGGATATCGTCAAGATAGACAAAAACAAAGATGTTCAGCATGTCTCTCAGAACATCATTAACTAATGCCTGAAAAACAGCTGGCGCATTGGCGAGACCAAACGGCAGAACCCGGTACTCAAAATGCCCTAACGGAGTGTTAAACGCCGTTTTCCACTCGTCCCCCTCTCTGATGCGCACGAGATGGTAAGCGTTACGAAGGTCCAACTTAGTAAAGCACCTGGCTCCCTGCAGAATCTCGAAGGCTGATGACATAAGGGGAAGCGGATAACGATTCTTAACCGTTATGTCATTCAGCCCTCGATAATCCACGCAGGGGCGCAGAGTACCGTCCTTCTTCTTAACAAAAAAGAACCCCGCCCCGGCCGGAGAGGAAGAAGGCACAATGGTACCGGCGTCAAGAGACACAGATAAATAATCCTCGAGAGCCTTACGTTCGGGAGCCGACAGAGAGTATAGTCTACCCCGAGGAGGAGTGGTCCCCGGAAGGAGATCAATACTACAATCATACGACCGGTGAGGAGGAAGGGAGTTGGCTCGGGACCGACTGAAGACCGTGCGCAGATCATGATATTCCTCCGGCACTCCTGTCAAATCGCCAGGTTCCTCCTGAGAAGTGGGGACAGAAGAAATGGGAGGGATGGCAGACATTAAGCACTTCACATGACAAGATACGTTCCAGGATAGGATAGAATTACAAGACCAATTAATAGAAGGATTATGACATACTAGCCAGGGATGACCCAAAACAACAGGTGTGAAAGGTGAATGAAAAATCAAAAAATAAATAGTCTCACTGTGGTTACCAGATACTGTGAGAGTTAAAGGTAGTGTCTCAAATTTGATACTGGGAAGATGACTACCATCTAAGGCAAACATGGGCGTAGGCTTGTCTAACTGTCTGAAAGGAATGTTATGTTTCCGAACCCATGCTTCGTCCATGAAACAATCCTCAGCCCCAGAGTCAATCAAGGCACTGCATGTAGCACCCGAACCGGTCCAGCGTAGATGGACCGACATAGTAGTACAAGATCTAGATGAAGAGACCTGAGTAGTAGCGCTCACCAATAGCCCTCCGCTTACTGATGGGCTCTGGCCTCTTACTGGACATGAATTAACAAAATGTCCATCAAATCCGCAATAGAGGCACAGGCGGTTGGTGATCCTCCGTTCCCTCTCCTTAGTCGAGATGCGAATCCCTCCCAGCTGCATGGGCTCAGTCTCAGAGCCAGAGGAGGGAGATGGTTGCGATGCGGAGCAGGGAAACACCGTTGATGCGAGCTCTCTTCCACGAGCCTGGTGACGAAGATCTACCCGTCGTTCTATGCGGATGGCGAGAGCAATCAAAGAGTCCACACAGGAAGGAACCTCCCGAGAGAGAATCTCATCTTTGACCACTGTGTGGAGTCCCTCCAGAAAACGAGCGAGCAGCGCCGGCTCGTTCCAGTCACTAGAGGCAGCAAGAGTACGAAACTCTATAGAGTAATCCGTTATGGATCGATCACCTTGGCATAGGGAAGCCAGGACCCTAGAAGCCTCCCCACCAAAAACTGAACGGTCAAAAACCCGAATCATCTCCTCTTTAAAGTTCTGGTAATTGTTAGAACAATCAGCCCTTGCCTCCCAGATAGCTGTGCCCCACTCTCGGGCCCGGCCAGTAAGGAGTGAAATGACGTAAGCAACCCGAGCTCTCTCTCTAGAGTATGTGTTGGGTTGGAGAGAGAACACAATCTCACACTGGGTGAGAAAGGAGCGGCACTCAGTGGGCTGCCCGGAGTAGCAAGGTGGGTTATTAACCCTAGGTTCTGGAGGCTCGGCAGGCCAGGAAGTAACAGGTGGCACGAGACGAAGACTCTGGAACTGTCCAGAGAGGTCGGAAACCTGAGCGGCCAGGTTCTCCACGGCATGGCGAGCAGCAGACAATTCCTGCTCGTGTCTGCCGAGCATGGCTCCTTGGATCTCGACGGCAGTGTTACGAGCGTCTGTAGTCGCTGGGTCCATTCCTCGGTCGGATCCTTCTGTCATGCAGGTGAATGAGGACCCAAAAGCGACTTGGCGAAAACAGAGTATTTAATCCAGAATAAACTTTACAAAACAAAAAGCATAATACTACACGTAAAGACAAGAACAGACTGGAGACTTGATCGAGAACTGCTGGTTGCCTCGGGAAGGCACTTGAACCTAGCAGACTCAGACACCTGCTCACCACGCAGCATCTGAGGGAAACACGACACGACAGGGCAAAACATTGACACAGCACGGTGAATTATAAATGAGGATCCGACAGGGCAGGTACGGGAAACAAGGAGTGAAATAGGGACTCTAATCAGGGAAAAGGATCGGGAACAGGTGTGGGAAGACTAAATGATGATTAGGGGAATAGGAACAGCTGGGAGCAGGAACGGAACGATAGAGAGAAGAGAGAGCGAGAGAGTGAGAGAGGGAGGGGGAGAGAGAGGGATAGAAAGAGGGAAAGAACCTAATAAGACCAGCAGAGGGAAACGAATAGAATGGGAAGCACAGGGACAAGACAAGATAATAAATGACAAAACATGACATTTACATTTACATTTAAGTCATTTAGCAGACGCTCTTATCCAGAGTGACTTACAAATGAGGTGAGATAAGGGAGGTAAAGGCAAAAAAGGCCATGGTGGCAAAGTAAATACAATATAGCAAGTAAAACACGGGAATGGTAGATATGCAGTGGAAGAATGTGCAAAGTAGAAATAAAAATAATGGGGTGCAAAGGAGCAAAATAAATAAATAAATAAAATAAATACAGTAAGGAAAGAGGTAGTTGTTTGGGCTAAATTATAGGTGGGCTATTTAAGAGCAGCAATCTGTGAGCTGTTCTGACAGTTGGTGCTTAAAGCTAGTGAGGGAGATAAGTGTTTCCAGTTTCAGAGATTTTTGCAGTTCGTTCCAATCATTGGCAGCAGAGAACTGGAAGGAGAGGCGGCCAAAGAAAGAATTGGTTTTGGGGGTGACTAGAGAGATATACCTGCTGGAGCGTGTGCTACAGGTGGGAGATGCTATGGTGACCAGAGAGCTGAGATAAGGGGGAACTTTACCTAGCAGGGTCTTGTAGATGACATGGAGCCAGTGGGTTTGGCGACGAGTATGAAGCGAGGGCCAGCCAACGAGAGCGTACAGGTCGCAATGGTGGGTAGTATATGGGGCTTTGGTGACAAAACGGATTGCACTGTGATAGACTGCATCCAATTTGTTGAGTAGAGTATTGGAGGCTATTTTGTAAATGACATCGCCGAAGTCGAGGATTGGTAGGATGGTCAGTTTTACAAGGGTATGTTTGTCAGCATGAGTGAAGGATGCTTTGTTGTGAAATAGGAAGCCAACTCTAGATTTAACTTTGGATTGGAGATGTTTGATGTGGGTCTGGAAGGAGAGTTTACAGTCTAACCAGACACCTAGGTATTTGTAGTTGTCCACGTATTCTAAGTCAGAACCGTCCAGAGTAGTGATGTTGGACAGGCGGGCAGGTGCAGGTAGCGATCGGTTGAAGAGCATGCATTTAGTTTTACTTGTATTTAAGAGCAATTAGAGGCCACGGAAGGAGAGTTGTATGGTATGAAAGCTTGCCTGGAGGGTGTTACACAGTGTCCAAAGAAGGGCCAGAAGTATACAGAATGGTGTCGTCTGCGTAGAGGTGGATCAGAGACTCACCAGCAGCAAGAGCAACATCATTCATATATACAGAGAAGAGAGTAGGTCCACGAATTGAACCCTGTGGCACCCCCATAGAGACTGCCAGAGGTCCGGAGAGCAGACCCTCCGATTTGACACACTGAACTCTATCAGAGAAGTAGTTGGTGAACCAGGCGAGGCAATCATTTGAGAAACCAAGGCTGTTGAGTCTGCCGATGAGGATGTGGTGATTGACAGAGTCGAAAGCCTTGGCCAGATCAATGAATATGGCTGCACAGTAATGTTTCTTATCGATGGCGGTTAAGATATCGTTTAGGACCTTGAGCGTGGCTGAGGTGCACCCATGAACAGCTCTGAAACCAGATTGCATAGCAGAGAAGCTATGGTGAGATTCGAAATGGTCGGTAATCTGTTTGTTGACTTGGCTTTCGAAGAACTTAGAAAGGCAGGGTAGGTTAGATATAGGTCTGTAGCAGTTTGGGTCTAGAGTGTCACCCCCTTTGAAGAGGGGGATGACCGCGGCAGCTTTCCAATCTTTGGGAATCTCAAAAAGAGAGGTTGAACAGGCTAGTAATAGGGGTGGCAACAATTTCGGCAGATCATTTTAGAAAGAAAGGGTCCAGATTGTCTAGCCCGGCTGATTTATAGGGGTCCAGAATTTGCAGCCCTTTCAGAACATCAGCTGAATGGATTTGGGAGAAGGAGAAATGGAGAAGGCTTGGGCGAGTTGCTGTGGGGGGTGCAGTGCTGTTGACCGGGGTAGGAGTAGCCAGGTGGAAAGCATGGCCAGCCGTAGAAAAATGCTTATTGAAATTCTCAATTATGGTGGATTTATCAGTGGTGACAGTGTTTCCTATCTTCAGTGCAGTGGGCAGCTGGGAGGAGGTGTTCTTATTCTCCATGGACTTTACAGTGTCCCAGAACCTTTTTGAGTTAGTGTTGCAGGAAGCAAATTTCTGCTTGAAAAAGCTAGCCTTGGCTTTTCTAACTGCCTGAGTATAATGGTTTCTAGCTTCCCTGAACAGCTGCATATCACAAGGGTTGTTCGATGCTAATGCAGAACGCCATAGGATGTTTTGTGTTGGTTAAGGGCAGTCAGGTATGGGAAAACCAAGGGCTATATCTGTTCCTGGTTCTAAATTTCTTGAAAGGGGCATGCTTATTTAAGATGGTTAGGAAGGCATTTAAAAAAATATCCAAGCATCCACTACTGACGGGATGAGATCAATATCCTTCCAGGAAACCCCGGCCAGGTCGATTAGAAAGGCCTGCTCGCTGAAGTGTTTCAGGGAGCGTTTGAAAGTGATGAGGTGAGGTCGTTTGACCGCTGATCCATTACGGATGCAGGCAATGAGGCAGTGATCGCTGAGATCTTGGTTGAAGACAGCAGAGGTGTATTTAGAGGACAAGTTGGTTAGGATGATATCAATGAGGGTGCCCGTGTTTAACACTTTGGGGAGGTACCTGGTCGGTTCATTGATCATTTGTGTGAGATTGAGGGCATCAAGCTTAGATTGTAGGATGGCTGGGGTGATAAGCATGTTCCAGTTTAGGTCGCCTAGCAGCACAAGCTCTGAAGATAGATGGGGGGCAATCAGTTCACATATGGTGTCCAGAGCACAGCTGGGGGCAGAGGGTGGTCTATAGCAGGCGGCAACGTTGAGAGACTTGTTTTTAGAGAGGTGGATTTTTAAAGTAGAAGTTCAAATTGTTTGGGTACAGACCTGGATAGTAGGACAGAACTCTGCAGGCTATATTTACAGTAGATTGCAACACCGCCCCCTTTGGCAGTTCTATCTTGTCTGAAAATGTTGTAGTTTGAGATGAAAATGTCAGAATTTTTGGTGGTCTTCCTGAGCCAGGATTCAGACACAGCTAGAATATCTGGGTTGGCAGAGTGTGCTAAAGCAGTGAATAAAACAAACTTAGGGAGGAGATGAAATGAAACCAAGATGCATGAAACCAAGGCTATTACGGTTACATAAGTCATCAAAAGAGAGCGCCTGGGGAATAGGAGTGGAGCTAGGCACTGCAGGGCCTGGATTCACCTCTACATCGCCAGAGGAACAGAGGAGGAGTAGGATAAAGGTGCGGCTAAAAGTAATAAGAATAGAACGTCTGGAACAGAGAGTAAAAGGAGGTTTCTGGGGGCAATAAAATAGCTTCAAGGTATAATGTACAGACAAAGGTATGGTAGGATGTGAATACAGTGGAGGTAAACCTAGGCATTGAGTGATGATGAGAGAGATATTGTCTTTAGAAATATCATTGAAACCAGGTGATGTCATCGCATGTGTGGGTGGTGGAACTAATAGTTTGGATAAGGTATAGTGAGCAGGACTAGAGGCTCTACAGTGAAATAAGCCAATAAACACTAACCAGAACAGCAATGGACAAGGCATATTGACATTAAGGAGAGGCATGCTTAGTCGAGTGATCAAAAGGGTCCAGTGAGTAGTGAGGTTGGTTGGGTTCACGGCGATTCAGACAGCTAGCCGGGCCATCGGTAGCAAGCTAGTACCGGATGGAGGTCTGTTTTTAGGCACCTCGTGCATTTCCGGCGGTAGGATTAGTGGGGTTCTGTGTGGTAGAGGGGATGAATCCAATTTGCAAAAAAAATATAAAAATAGATATAGTTATAGAGGCCCAACATTTTTTAAATGAAAATAATTGCCCGATAGGTCTATTCAGATAGCAGCCGATAAGACAGCTAACAATTAGCGGACCGCAGATGGGTGTTCAGGTAACGTCGTGACAGATGGGCCAGCCGGATAACTCCCTCGGGTAGATAACGTTGGTAGTCCAGTTGAGAAGGCCCGGTGGGGCTCCGTGTTGGCAGTAAAACGGGTCCGGATAGGTTATTGTAGCCCAGGAGTGAGTGATGGAACTCTTCAGCTGGCTAGCTCCGGAATAATTGATGTTTTCTCCGGAATCGACGTAAGCCGATAGTCACACGGACAGCAGCTAGCTAGCTGCGAGATCCAGGTATAAATGTCCAGAGTTAGCCGTTGAAATCCAGGGACATGGAGAGAAAAATAGGTCCTGTATGTTCCGGTCTGTCACGTAGAGTAGGCCAGAAGGCCAAACTGGATAACCTAACCTCTATCAAAATAAAAAGATGGCGGAACCGCAAAAGTTCTTCTGTGCAAAGGTGTTTATTTACAAGTGATTCCGGAACAAAAAAACAACAGTACTGCCATCAACGTCTACCTTATGGGACAGCTTAAAAACAATGCTGCCCCATCCACAGCTCAATCCAAAACAAAAAACCTCCCCATGACTGAAAGAGAGGCTCCTTTTGTAGGGCTAGCCCCTCCCCTCAGAACAATTAACCCTAATTAATTAATCAATTAACAATACAAACCTACCTTTTCCATGAACTAAACATACTAAAGGATATACATTGCAACACGGTTTTAAACAATATCACAACATAACATTTACAACATTACCTCACTACTGACAATATCTTTCAATATGCCCATATGCATTACTGAGCCATTTGGGACAGGCACTATAAAGCCAACCCAATTCCCTTAGCTCGGGTCCTTTTCCAGCATACCCGGAAGCTACAGAGATGGAGAGAGAGGAACAGAACAAACAAACAATGCGCTCATCCACAACATTGATAAGTATAATAATTATTGTATCTCTCAAATATGAACACTGACAGGTGTGAAATGCACCAAGACAGAAGTTAATTTGTGTGTCGACCCACATTGTTAACTTATCTTATAATGGCGCAGGGAGGAGTGAAGAATATGTGTGTGCGTTAAAGAACCAAATGCTGCCCGCGGCCAGTGACGGACTTCTCCGTCACATTACCTTCCTCCTCTCCTGAAGCGACCATGTACGGGAGCCTTGATAGGTAGTCCGCAGTAACGTTCTCTTTTCCTGCCTTGTGACGGACACAGAACCTGAAGGGCTGGAGCTCCAGATACCACCTGGTCACACGAGAATTCCGGTCCTTCATGGTCTGGATCCAGGTCAGTGCTCTGTGGTCCGTGTGCAGGTCAAATTCCCTCCCAAGAAGGTAGTAACGGAGGCTATCTAGGGCCCACTTTATAGCCAGGCACTCCTTTTCGATTGTAGAATACCTGGTTTCCCTGGGCAACAGCTTCCGACTCAGGTACAGCACAGGAAGCTCTTCTCTTGGCTCCCCTTGGGCCAGTACAGCTCCAATTCCTACAGCCGAAGCGTCCACCTGCACGAGAAATCTCTTCTGAAAATCAGGGGTCTGGAGAACAGGGAATGAGCACAGTCGGTTTTTCAGTGTTATGAAGGCTTCCTCACACTCCTCAGTCCACTTCACAGGGTTGCTGGCCCCCTTCGAAGTGAGGTTGGTCAGAGGGACAGCGATGGTCGAAAACTGTGGAATGAATCTCCGGTACCACCCTGCCAGACCTAAGAAGGACTTCACCTGTTTCTTGGTTCTGGGTTGAGGGCTATTCCTGATGGACTCCACTTTCTCCACCTGAGGCCGAACTTCACCCTTACCCAGCTGGTAACCCAGGTACTTTGTCTCCTGTTTCGCCCACTCACACTTCAGGAGGTTAAGCGTGAGACCTGCTTCATGAATCTTCCCCAGGACTCTGCTAAGATGCTGTATGTGCTCCTCCCAGGAGTGGCTGTAGATCACCACGTCGTCCAAGTAAGCAGCACAGTAATCGTCACAGTCCTGGAGGACCTTGTCCATCAGCCTCTGGAAAGTCGCAGGGGCCCCATGAAGGCCAAACGGCATGACCTTGAACTGGAACAGGCCCATTGGCGTCCGGAATGCAGTGTAGGCCTTGGATTGTTCATCCAGGGGCACCTGCCAGTACCCTTTGCAGAGATCCAATGTGGTGATGTAATGAGCTCTACCTATTCTCTCCAGTAAGTCGTCAATGCGGGGCATGGGATAGGCATCAAACTGGGAGATGGCATTCACCTTACGGAAGTCCATGCAGACGCGCAAAGAGCCATCCTTCTTTGGGACAATGACAATAGGGCTGCTCCATTCACTTGAAGATGGCTCGACAACATTCATCTCGATCATGGTGTGGACCTCTTCCTTGAGGGCTACCACCAGCCTCTCAGGCACACGGTAAGGATGCTGGCGGACAGGGTTCTGGCCAGGTTTCAACAATGACGTGTTCTAGGACTTTGGTTCTTCCTGGTCTCTGACTGAAGAGGGCCGGATACTTGCCAAACAGCTGCTTCAGTTCATCTTGCTTGTCTTCTTCCAGGTGAGCCAGTATGACTTCTGCTCGTTCTTTCCATGCCTCTGTGACCCCATCCGACTCATCCTCTTCTACTCTGCGGACCAGAAAGGACTTTCCTTTGGAGAGTTCCTCTCCTCCCAGGCCTTGAGAAGGTTCACATGGTAGATTTGCTTTTTCTTACCCTTGTCCGGGTGCAGCACCTCGTAGGTCACTGGGCCCATCTTCCTCCCGATTAGGTACGGTCCTTGCCATTGCGCAAGGAGTTTGCTGGTAGACGAGGGAAGGAGGAGCAGGACTTTCTGTCCTGGCTCATACTTTCTGTGGCGAGCGTGCTGGTCATAGCCGCTCTTCTGGGCCTTCTGGGCTTGCTGAAGGTTTGCTCTAGCTTCCTCTCGGTACCGTTCCAACCTGTCTCGCATCTGGAGGACATACTGGACAATCCCCTGTCCTGAGGTAGCTACTGGGGAACCTTCCCAGCACTTCTTCAGCAGGTCCAGTGGTCCTTGCAGTGGCCATCCATAGAGGAGTTCGAATGGCGAGAAACCTGTCGATGCCTGAGGCACCTCCCTGTAAGCAAAAAGCAGAAAGGGTAACCACTTATCCCAGTCTCTACCAGTGTCAGCCACAAACTTCCTCAGCATGTTCTTGAGCATTTGATTGAATCTCTCTACAAGCCCATCCGTTTGGGGATGGTAGGGAGTAGTCCTCAAGCCTTTAATGCCCAGCTGTCGGTGCAGTTGAACCATCAGTCGCGAGGTGAAGTTTGTCCCTTGGTCCGTCAGGATTTCATCTGGGATTCCTACACGAGAGAAGAGCTGAACAAGAGCACTGATTATTTTTGGAGTGGTTATGGAACGGAGTGGGAAGGCTTCTGGGAACCGGGTGGCATAGTCACAGATCACCAATATATACTTGTAACCTGCACTACTCTTCTCCAAGGGTCCAACAATGTCCATTGCAATTCTCTTGAATGGGGTAGAGATAACAGGCAGTGAACATAGAGGAGCCCTTTCAGACCTACGGACAGCACTGGTTTTCTGGCACGTGGGGCATGATTTGCAGTATTTTTGTACATCAGTATACATGGAGGGCCAAAAGAAACGGGAGCCTAGCCTAAAATAGGTCTTTTGTTGCCCTAGATGGCCTGTTCATGGAACTGTATGTGCAAGGTTGAGAACAAGTGGTCTACAGGTAGATGGCACCACCAACTTCCTGCTATCTGCCTCTGACCCAAGGTAGAGTATGTGGTTGTCTACTGTGTAAATCCCCCCACATGAAGATTGACTGTCCCCAGCTAAGGCCTTGTCAAACAAACATTTCAAGGTTGCGTCAGACTTCTGCAGTGTAGCAAAATTTTGTGGAACATCCCATTGCACCTCTAACCCAGACACATCAGCAACAGGTACAGGGGTACCCACATACTTCTCAAGACGCCGCTGGCGGCGTGACTTTCTGGGCCCTTTGGTTCCCCCCTCGCACAGACTATCACACAAGTCAGGCAGAGGTTGTAAACCAGCTTTGGCCTGGGCACGAGTGACAACTGAACATGCCATCTGAACATCAGACTGGCAAACTGACTGCTCATATAGCTGACCCCCCACACTTCCCAACAGATCAGAGAGTACTGGCACATCCCTCCCCAAAATCATCTCAAAAGGTAGCTTCTCCATTACCCCAACTTTGAGGAGGTATTTCTGACCCTGAATCTCAACTGTGAGCTCAGCTGTGGGCTGCTGTGACTGGTCACCATGGACACATTGGATCAGTGTCTGATGACCATAATCAATGTCATTAACAGGTACATTACCTTTTCTGATCAATGACAGGGAACTGCCGGTGTCAATCATTGCAGTAAGACTTTTACCATTCCCTTTTACAGGTACCAAGCATGACCCTTCCCGAGTCTGTCTATTCTGAACACCATCCCCCTCTCTGGGTACATAACAGTAACCCGAGAGCTTGGATTTACGTAGCGGACACATTGAAGCTTTGTGCCCCTGCTGCCGGCAGTAAAAACAGGTCAGACCCCTCCCATCAGAGCGAACTGCATGATCCCTTACCTCCCTCCCAGACACATAACCCCCAGAGTTACCTCCACCATCTCTGGCGTTTCTGATGTCCCTTGTGTCTCTGAGACTCCTTGGAGCGGGTGCTGCAGGTTGTGGTGGGCCCCCTTTACGTGCATTAAGATACTGCAGTGCAAGCTTGGCCGCCATAAGCCCGTCCTTGGGCTCGTGCTCTCGGACCCAGGTTCGAATGTCGTGTGGTAGAACTTGTAGAAGTTGCTCGAGGATGATGACCTCCCCGATTTCGTCCTGTGTCTTCTCCCCCGGTCGAACCCATCGTCGGTAGAGACCCTTGAGGCGGTGGTACGTCTCTGTCGGCGACTCACCCGATGGCGTTGATGCAGCTCTGAAGCGTTGACGGTAGGTTTCCGGTGAGATGTCAAACTTCACCAGCAGCGCTTCCTTCAAGCCCTTGTAGACATTGGACAGCCCCTCATCCATTGCTGTGTAAGCCTCTAAGGCCTTGCCCGTGAGCAATGGGACAAGCCTGTAGGCCCACTCTACCTCAGGCCACTGCCACGTCTTAGCCATGCGCTCAAACCTCAGCAGGTAGTTTTCAATGTCCTCCCCCTGCTGGTATGAGGGCATCTCTGGCTCCTTCCTCAGGAATGCTGGAAGATGGACGTTAACACTGCTGGACTGGTCTCCTGGTGCTGGCCTCATTACTGCTTGGGGTGCCTGCTGTGGAGTTGAAGTCCCTGCTGCATCGAGCCTTTGTCGTCCTGGTTTTTGAAGACCCAATCTTGGGCTCTCACTGACGAGTTCCGCCTGGTGGGGAGCTGTGAGGATAGATTGGCGTAGGCCACGTAACTCCTGCTTGAGGTCTTCGTCCCTCCTCTCAAGGCAGGTGAAAAGTTGCTGAAAAAAGGTTACCATGGTTGGGTGTGGTTCTGGTCCCCCAACTGCTCCTTCAGTCAGCAGCTCACCCAGTTCTGGTTGTCTTTGGCCCCGCGGTCGGGCTCCTAGTTTCTCATACTTGACCTCTTCTTCACCAGACGATTCCATGGTATTCCACCCCGGTTCAACTTCAGGTACCTTTTCTGACAGTTGATGCTGTTGCTGAGAACGCAATCCTGTACGCATTCCTTTACCTCTTGTTGGAATTCACTGATTTGCGGTACGCCATCCCACCACTGCCACCATATGTCACGTAGAGTAGGCCAGAAGGCCAAACTGGATAACCTAACCTCTATCAAAATAAAAAGATGGCGGAACCGCAAAAGTTCTTCTGTGCAAAGGTGTTTATTTACAAGTGATTCCGGAACAAAAAAACAACAGTACTGCCATCAACGTTTACCTTATGGGACAGCTTAAAAACAATGCTGCCCCATCCACAGCTCAATCCAAAACAAAAAACCTCCCCATGACTGAAAGAGAGGCTCCTTTTGTAGGGCTAGCCCCTCCCCTCAGAACAATTAACCCTAATTAATTAATCAATTAACAATACAAACCTACCTTTTCCATGAACTAAACATACTAAAGGATATACATTGCAACACGGTTTTAAACAATATCACAACATAACATTTACAACATTACCTCACTACTGACAATATCTTTCAATATGCCCATATGCATTACTGAGCCATTTGGGACAGGCACTATAAAGCCAACCCAATTCCCTTAGCTCGGGTCCTTTTCCAGCATACCCGGAAGCTACAGAGATGGAGAGAGAGGAACAGAACAAACAAACAATGCGCTCATCCACAACATTGATAAGTATAATAATTATTGTATCTCTCAAATATGAACACTGACAGGTGTGAAATGCACCAAGACAGAAGTTAATTTGTGTGTCGACCCACATTGTTAACTTATCTTATAATGGCGCAGGGAGGAGTGAAGAATATGTGTGTGCGTTAAAGAACCAAATGCTGCCCGTGGCCAGTGACGGACTTCTCCGTCACACGGTCCGAGCTGCGCCGTACAAAACTGGCGATAGATTTTCGAGCTAAAGGATAGCTGATGACCACAAACCGTGGTTAGCTGAATACTAACGATTAGCCAGTAAAGAAGCTAACTTGCTTCTGATTAGCTTCTGGTTAGCTTCAGGCTAGCTTCTGGTTAGCTTCTATGGAGGATTACAGATTGAGGTAAATAATACTTTCTTTTTAAAAAATATATAAATTGGTGAGGCAGGTTGCAGGAGTGTGTTTTGAAGATGAGTTTATGGCAAATAAAAAATCTATATAAAAAGGTATGCAAAGAAAGTTGTAAATATATATATACGGGACGGGACACGACAAAACGAGGACAAAAGACTGCTATGCCATCTTGGAGCAAATGCTACAGTTGCTAATATAAAGTGTTTAAATGACGTGACAAAACCAAAACTCAGACTGAAACGACCAGTTATATCATCTCAGACTGAAACTACCAGTAATATCAACACCACCATACTGTACACTGAGTGTACAAAACATTAAGAACACCTGCTCTTTCCATGAAATAGACTGACCAGGTGAATCCAGGTGAAAGCTATGATCCCGTATTGATGTAACTTGTTAAATCCACTTCAATCAGAGTAGATGAAGGGGAGGAGACGGGTTAAAGAAGGATGCTTAAGCCTTGAGATAATTGAGACATGGATTTAGTATGACTGCCATTCAGAGGGTGAATGGGCAAGACAAAATATTTAAGTTCCTTTGAATGGGGTATAGATGTAGGTGTCAGCTGCACCGGTTTGTGTCAAGAACTGCAACGCTGCTGGGTTTTTCACACTCAACAGTTTCCCGTGTGTATCAAGAATGGTCCACCACCTAAAGGACATCCAGTCAACTTAACACACCTGTTGGAAGTGTTGGAGTCAACATGGGACAGCATCCCTGTGGAACACTTTCAACACTTTTGACAGTCCATGCCCCGACAAATTGAGGCTTTTTTGAGGATAAAAGGTATTAGGAAGGTGTTGTTAATGCTTTGTACACTCAGTGTATAGTGTGACTCTGGTTGTGTCCCAATTGGCATCCTATCCCCGAAATATAATGCAATACTTTCATACAGGACCAAAAGGGCTAATTCTCTATATAGTGAGTCCATGGGGCTGATTCTCTATATAGTGAGTCCATGGGGCTGATTCTCTATATAGTGGGTCCATGTGGCTGATTCTCTATATAGTGAGTCCATGGGGCTGATTCTCTATATAGTGCGTCCATGTGGCTGACTCTCTATGTAGTGGGTCCATGTGGCTGATTCTCTATATAGTGAGTCCATGGGGCTGATTCTCTATATAGTGGGTCCATGGGGCTGATTCTCTATATAGTGAGTCCATGGGGCTGATTCTCTATATAGTGCGTCCATGTGGCTGACTCTCTATGTAGTGGGTCCATGTGGCTGATTCTCTATATAGTGGGTCCATGCTCTATATAGTGGGTCCATGTTGCTGATTCTCTATATAGTGGGTCCATGCTCTATATAGTGGGTCCATGTTACTGATTCTCTATATAGTGGGTCCATGCTCTATATAGTGGGTCCATGTTGCTGATTCTCTATATAGTGGGTCCATGTGGCTGATTCTGTATATAGTGGGGCCATGTTGCTGATTCTCTATATAGTGGGTCCATGGGGCTGATTCTCTATATAGTGGGTCCATGTGGCTGATTCTCTATATAGTGTGGCCATGGGGCTGATTCTCTATATAGTGGGTCCATGTGGCTGATTCTCTATATAGTGGGGCCATGGAGCTGATTCTCTATATAGTGGGGCCATGGGGCTGATTCTCTATATAGTGGGGCCATGGGGCTGATTCTCTATGTAGTGGGTCCATGGGGCTGATTCTCTATATAGTGGGTCCATGGGGCTGATTCTCTATAAAGTTAGGCCATGGGGCTGATTCTCTATATAGTGGGGCCATGGGGCTGATTCTCTATGTAGTGGGTCCATGGGGCTGATTCTCTATATAGTGTGTCCATGGGGCTGATTCTCTATATAGTGGGTCCATGGGGCAGATTGTCAGTTTAATTAAGTTCTGAATTAAAATGAATCCAGACGAAGAATGACGTGCAGCATGTGCTGCGTCTCATTCCACTGATATCGCCCTTCCGCATCTGCGGTGCAAGTTGGCCGAGCAACAGAGGTGCAAGGTGGCCGAGCAACAGATGTACAAGTTGGCCTAGCAACAGAGGTACAAGTTGGCCGAACAAAAGTGGTACAAGGTGGCCGAGCAACAGATGTACAAGTTGGCCTAGCAACAGAGGTACAAGTTGGCCGAACAACAGTGGTACAAGGTGGCCTAGCAACAGAGGTGCAAGGTGGCCTAGCAACAGAGGTGCAAGGTGGCGGAGCAACAGAGGTACAAGGTGGCCGAGCAACAGAGGTGCAAGTTGGCCTAGCAACAGAGGTACAAGGTGGCCGAGCAACAGAGGTACAAGGTGGCCGAGCAACAGAGGTTCAAGTTGGCCGAGCAACAGAGGTACAAGTTGGCCTAGCAACAGAAGTTCAAGGTGGCCGAGCAACAGAGGTTCAAGTTGGCCGAGCAACAGAGGTGCAAGTTGGCCTAGCAACAGAAGTTCAAGGTGGCCGAGCAACAGAGGTGCAAGTTGGCCTAGCAACAGAGGTGCAAGGTGGCCGAGCAACAGAGGTACAAGGTGGCCGAGCAACAGAAGTTCAAGGTGGCCGAGCAACAGAGGTTCAAGGTGGCCGAGCAACAGAGGTTCAAGGTGGCCGAGCAACAGTGGTGCAAGGTGGCCGAGCAACAGAGGTGCAAGGTGGCCTAGCAACAGAGGTTCAAGTTGGCCGAGCAACAGAAGTTCAAGGTGGCCTAGCAACAGAGGTTCAAGGTGGCCGAGCAACAGAGGTTCAAGGTGGCCGAGCAACAGAGGTGTTTGTCAAACCATGAGACATCCCGAAATCGGTCTTCTCACAGAAACGTTTATAACCTCCGAAAGATGAGACTCTCATGAACACTTTGCCCCCTACAAACCCCACGGGACTCGTCTGAAGTCGCTAACGCTGATGTGCCAACTTCTATCTGTAACGTCCAAACTGTTTGGCCTACAAACGAATATCACAAACACGATGGTGTTCTCTGTTTTTGCTCTATCAGCCCCACAAGTGTCAGGGGACTTGTCTGTTTTGCTTTATCACCCCCACAAGTGTCAGGGGACTTGTCTGTTTTGCTCTATCACCACCACAAGTGTCAGGGGACTTGTCTGTTTTGCTCTGTCACCACCACAAGTGTCAGGGGACTTGTCTGAAGGAAACCCATAAAAATGAATGGAAGTATGGAGGTATAGTTTTGTGCCAACAAAAATAAGGGTTTATATCTCCTAGATATAGGCCAGACACTTCAAAAATGTATTCCTTATTCTTTATGATATTTTTGGACTGTCTTATAGAGATGCAAGCAGTCTTCTCAGGAGTGTGGGCAGCAGGGAGCCAAGCAGTTATCAAAAGGTTGGTGGTTTGAGTCCCTGAGACGACTAGCTTCCCTTGAGCAATGCACGTAACCCTAATTGCTCCTGTAAGTTGCTCTGGATAAGACTGTCTGTAAAAAGGAGGGCCAAGTGGTTTATCCTGTTGCAAAAAGGCTATTCACTATCATGTTGGGAATGTGAATTTACAATACCATAATTAACCTTAAGTTTTACGATGGGCCAAAATATGTGTATTTACTCATGCTCTAGTAAGAAGACCCCATTATCAAAGTGATGAGTTACATTGTCTGAGACCTGAAGACCCATGTAAGCTACCAGAGTTTATATCTACGCTTTAGCTCAGTCGGATTACAGTAGGGTTCGATATCTGGTCAGTTACACAAGTCTGTACAACATCTATCAAAACCTCAGTTTCCCCAGAGACTTCTCCACTCCTCTTCACTGTTTTTAACTTCTGTCAACTCAATACTGTACTGTTTTCTTCACAGGCATTCACCAATAGCATCACGTCCACCATGGATCCTACTGGTGATAACAGTCTTCACATTTAAATATAAAATGCTAAACAACTGGTTCTATCTGGCTCTGATTGGCCCACACTGGTTCTATCTGATTCTGACTGTCTCAGACTGGTTATATCTGATTCTGACAGTCTCAGACTGTTTATATCTGATTCTGACAGTCTCAGACTGTTTTTTCTGATTCTGACTGGCTCAGACTGGTTATATCTTATTCTGACTGTGTCAGACTGGTTATATCTGATTCTGACTGTCTCAGACTGGTTATATCTGATTCTGACTGTCTCAGACTGGTTATATCTGATTCTGACTCTCTCTGACTGGTTATATCTGATTCTGACTGTCTCAGACTGGTTATATCTTATTCTGACTGTCTCAGACTGGTTATATCTGATTCTGACTGTGTCAGACTGGTTATATCTGATTCTGACTGTCTCAGACTGGTTATATCTGATTCTGACTGTCTCAGACTGGTTATATCTGATTCTGACTGTCTCAGACTGGTTATATCTGATTCTGACTGTCTCAGACTGGTTATATCTAACTCTGATATACTCAGACTGGTTCCATCTGGTTTTGATTGTACAAAGTAGCAGGACGTTGACCGGAAGAGGAAAACATCCACAATAACAGCAGAATTTACTCTTATCATCAGAACCACTCTGTCCATTAAGCCTGTTTCCTGGTCGGTCTACCATCATTGCCTATGACTACATCCTCCCATAGACATATTTCTTTGCCCCTCTAACATGTCTTATTGCTACTCTGATGTGTCTTTTCAGGCTCAGTCAAACATTTGACCCATTATTAGTTAATGGCTGGCTGGATGCTTACTCATGTAGGAGTTGTTTGTGGTATCCAGACAGTGAAAGTGTTCCTGGTGTTTGTGGACATCTTCCACTGAACAGCAGTAGAGAATATGTAGACACATTCTCTCTAAGGGTGTATCCAAAATGTCATCCCATTCCCTATAAAGTGCACTACTTTTGACCATAGCCCTATGACTAAGGTTCAGCTAATCGGTCAGATTGTATGGTCAGCATATACAAATTTAGGTGGCCTTACTTGCTCTAGCATAATTGGCTGTTTCAATCGCTGACCTCCTCTTCCCTGCTACCCTTCCCAAGGTCATGTTGATATGGGTTCCTCTCTGTATCCTTCACAGTGCACATCTAACAGTGGCAGAGGTCTACAGGAGAGTGGTCTGGGCCTGTGACCCAAACAGCACCCTATTTACTATGTTGTGCACTACTTTTGACTGGAGAACTATGGACCCTGGCCAAAAGTAGTGCACTAGATAGGGAATAGGGTGTTTGTCTTCATTAACCCTCAGTATCTCCCTCAGACACCATAGGAGTACATTAAAACACCATCCAAATGACAGCTAATACTAATTATATCACTTATTTCCGCATTCTCCTACACCCACTTTCAACTTAACCACATATATCTCCTCTCTTCTTTGTCAGGAGGAAACTATGTTGGGGGGAAATGCAATTACCTTTAAGGAAGATACAGTTCTACCACTGGCTGGCACAGTCCACTGGTACTCAGCATGAATTATATTCACATTTTTGTATAACTCTCTCTCACTCTCTCGCACGCACGCACGCACGCACGCACGCACGCACGCACGCACGCACGCACGCACACGCACACACACACACACACACACACACACACACACACACACACACACACACACACACACACACACACACACACACACACACACACACACACACACACACACACACACACACACACACACACACACACACACACACACACACACACACACGGTGGCAGGGTAGCCTAGTGGTTAGAGCGTTGGACTAGTAACTGGAAGGTTGTGAGTTCAAACCCCCTAGCTGACAAGGTACAAATCTCTCGTTCTGCCCCTGAAAAGGCAGTTAACCCACTGTTCCCAGGCTGAAAATAATAATTTGTTCTTAACTGACTTGCCTGGTTAAATAAAGGTAAAATAAAAATAAACACACACACGTTTCCAAGGAATTTATTATGGTGACACCAGAATAGATCAGAGACTAAATTAATTGGAAGCCATAGATAGAGGGGTTACATGTATTTATTTTTCTATGCAGAATAATATGAATCTCCTATTCAAAAATAGCTCATTATTTCCTGAGATAAGAGGACACCTTTGAATGTTATTGTATTTTAATGTGCTATCTGCATGGGAAACATGCCCTGGCAGTCAACAGCCTAGTCGACAAGATAGGATTCTAGGATTCACTAACTCTCATTAGAATGTGACAATAAAATAATATATTTAGCTGCACTATTATCCAGAGTGACTTATAGTCATGCATGCATTTTACATATGAATGAAAAATGCTTCCAAATTCTTGATGAAAGTTATTTTTAATTGCATTCATCATTCCAAAGGTTCCCTCTGTTCCTGTATTCCACATTTATGATGCATGAGAAGCCTCTGAATGACTGATTCATACCAGGACTGCTGATCAGTCACTTATAGACCATTTGCAGGCAGCAGAATTAGAGGAGTTGTTTGCTGAGTTCTGGAAGAATGGAGGAATGGATGCATGCATGAATGAGTAAATGGATGAATGAATAAATGAATGAATAGAATAAATGAATAGAATAGATGAACGACGGAACACATGAATTGTAAGGACAGAGGCATGGAGACGAGAAGCAAGTACAGGGAGAGCACATTTAATTCATAAACAGACATGAAACAAGACAGGACAGCGTCTGGATATAATGACATTAATGCTGACACAGGGAACAAACTGAGAAACAGACAGATATAGAAGGGGAAATCAACAAAGTGAAGGAGTCCAGGTGAGTCCAATATTGCACTGGTGCACATAATGATGGTGACAGGTGTGCGTAACGATTGGCAGCCTGGTGCCCTCGGGCGCCAAGGAGGGGGAGTGGGAGCAGGCGTGACATGAACAACTGAATTCAAGAGCCCAAAACCTAGAGCCCACTAGATCTAGCAGAGCAGACAATGTTAGGGACAGAATCAATACCAGAGCAGGAGAGTTCTAGTCTAACAGAACTAACAGAATCAATACCAGATCAGGAGAGCTCTAGTCTAACAGACCTAACATAATAAATACCAGATCAGGAGAGCTCTAGTCTAACAGACCTAACAGAATCAATACCATATCAGGTGAGCTCTAGTCTAACAGACCTAACAGAATCAATACCAGATCAGGAGAGCTCTAGTCTAACAGACCTAACAGAATCAATACCAGATCAGGAGAGCTCTAGTCTAACAGACCTAACATAATAAATACCAGATCAGGAGAGCTCTAGTCTAACAGAATCAATACCAGATCAGGAGAGCTCTAGTCTAACAGAACTAACAGAATCAATACCAGATCAGGAGAGCTCTAGTCTAACAGACCTAACATAATAAATACCAGATCAGGAGAGCTCTAGTCTAACAGACCTAACAGAATCAATACCAGATCAGGAGAGCTCTAGTCTAACAGACCTAACAGAATCAATACCAGATCAGGAGAGCTCTAGTATAACAGACCTAACAGAATCAATACCAGATCAAGAGAGCTCTAGTCTAACAGACCTAACAGAATCAATACCAGATCAGGAGAGCTCTAGTCTAACAGACCTAACAGAATCAATACCAGATCAGGAGAGCTCTAGTCTAACGTACCTAACAGAATCAATACCAGGTCAGGAGAGCTCTAGTCTAACAGACCTAACAGAATCAATACCCGATCAGGAGAGCTCTAGTCTAACAGACCTAACAGAATCAATAACAGTGCAGGAGAGCTCTAGTCTAACAGACCTAACAGAATCAATAACAGTGCAGGAGAGCTCTAGTCTAACAGACCTAAAAGAATCAATACCAGATCAGGAGAGCTCTAGTCTAACAGAATCAATACCAGATCAGGAGAGCTCTAGTCTAACAGACCTAACAGAATCAATACCAGATCAGGAGAGCTCTAGTCTAACAGACCTAACAGAATCAATAACAGTGCAGGAGAGCTCTAGTCTAACATACCTAACAGAATCAATACCATATCAGGGGAGCTCAAGTCTAACAGACGTAACAGAATCAATACCAGATCAGGAGAGCTCTAGTCTAACATAATCCATACCAGATCAAGAGAGCTCTAGTCTAACAGACCTAACAGAATCAATACCAGACCACTAGTCTAACAGAATCAATACCAGATCAGGAGAGCTCTAGTCTAACAGACCTAACAGAATCAATACCAAATCAGGAGAGCTCTTGTCTAACAGACCTCACAGAATCAATACCAGATCAGGAGAGCTCTAGTATAACAGAATCAATACCAGATCAGGAGAGCTCTAGTCTAACAGACCTAACAGAATCAATACCATATCAGGAGAGCTCTTGTCTAACAGAACTCACAGAATCAATATCAGATCAGGAGAGCTCTAGTCTAACAGAATCAATACCAGATCAGGAGAGCTCTAGTCTAACAGACCTAACAGAATCAATACCAGATCAGGAGAGCTCTTGTCTAAAAGACCTAACATAATCAATACCAGATCAGGAGAGCTCTAGTCTAACAGACCTAACAGAATCAATACCAGATCAGGAGAGCTCTAGTCTAACAGAATCAATACCAGATCAGGAGAGCTCTAGTCTAACAGACCTAACAGAATCAATAACAGTGCAGGAGAGCTCTAGTCTAACATACCTAACAGAATCAATACCATATCAGGGGAGCTCAAGTCTAACAGACGTAACAGAATCAATACCAGATCAGGAGAGCTCTAGTCTAACATAATCCATACCAAATCAAGAGAGCTCTAGTCTAACAGACCTAACAGAATCAATACCAGACCACTAGTCTAACAGAATCAATACCAGATCAGGAGAGCTCTAGTCTAACAGACCTAACAGAATCAATACCAAATCAGGAGAGCTCTTATCTAACAGACCTCACAGAATCAATACCAGATCAGGAGAGCTCTTGTCTAAAAGACCTAACATAATCAATACCAGATCAGGAGAGCTCTAGTCTAACAGACCTAACAGAATCAATACCAGATCAGGAGAGCTCTAGTCTAACAGACCTAACAGAATCAATACCAGATCAGGAGAGCTCTAGTCTAACAGAATCAATACCAGATCAGGAGAGCTCTTGTCTAACAGACCTAACAGAATCAATAACAGTGCAGGAGAGCTCTAGTCTAACAGACCTAGTAGAATCAATACCAGATCAGGAGAGCGCTAGTCTAACATAATCCATACCAGATCAAGAGAGCTCTAATCTAACAGACCTAACAGAATCAATACCAGATCAGGAGAGCTCTAGTCTAACAGAATCAATACCAGATCAGGAGAGCTCTAGTCTAACAGACCTAACAGAATCAATACCAGATCAGGAGAGCTCTAGTCTAACAGACCTAACAGAATCAATTCCATATCAGGTGAGCTCAAATCTAACAGACCTAACAGAATCAATACCAGACCACTAGTCTAACAGAATCAATACCAGATCAGGAGAGCTCTAGTCTAACAGACCTAACAGAATCAATACCAAATCAGGAGAGCTCTTGTCTAACAGACCTCACAGAATCAATACCAGATCAGGAGAGCTCTTGTCTAAAAGACCTAACATAATCAATACCAGATCAGGAGAGCTCTAGTCTAACAGACCTAACAGAATCAATACCAGATCAGGAGAGCTCTAGTCTAACAGACACAGAATCAATACCAGATCAGGAGAGCTAACAGAATCAATACCAGATCAGGAGAGCTCTAGTCTAACAGAATCAATACCAGATCAGGAGAGCTCTTGTCTAACAGACCTAACAGAATCAATAACAGTGCAGGAGAGCTCTAGTCTAACAGACCTAGTAGAATCAATACCAGATCAGGAGAGCGCTAGTCTAACATAATCCATACCAGATCAAGAGAGCTCTAATCTAACAGACCTAACAGAATCAATACCAGATCAGGAGAGCTCTAGTCTAACAGAATCAATACCAGATCAGGAGAGCTCTAGTCTAACAGACCTAACAGAATCAATACCAGATCAGGAGAGCTCTAGTCTAACAGACCTAACAGAATCAATTCCATATCAGGTGAGCTCAAATCTAACAGACCTAACAGAATCAATACCAGATCAAGAGAGCTCTCGTCAAACAGACCTAACAGAATCAATACCAGATCCGGAGAGCTCTAGTCTAACAGACCTAACAGAATCAATACCAAATCAGGAGAGCTCTTGTCTAACAGACCTCACAGAATCAATACCAGATCAGGAGAGCTTTAGGCTAACAGAATCAATACCAGATCAGGAGAGCTCTAGTCTAACAGACCTAACAGAATCAATACCAGATCAGGAGAGCTCTAGTCTAACAGACCTAACATAATCAATACCAGATCAGGAGAGCTCTAGTCTAACAGACCTAACAGAATCAATACCAGATTAGGAGAGCTCTAGTCTAACAGAATCAATACCAGATCAGGAGAGCTCTAGTCTAACAGACCTAACAGAATCAATACCAAATCAGGAGAGCTCTTGTCTAACAGACCTCACAGAATCAATACCAGATCAGGAGAGCTCTAGTCTAACAGAATCAATACCAGATCAGGAGAGCTCTAGTCTAACAGACCTAACAGAATCAATACCAAATCAGGAGAGCTCTCGTCTAACAGACCTCACAGAATCAATACCAGATCAGGAGAGCTCTTGTCTAACAGACCTCACAGAATCAATACCAGATCAGGAGAGCTCTAGTCTAACAGAATCAATACCAGATCAGGAGAGCTCTAGTCTAACAGACCTAACAGAATCAATACCAAATCAGGAGAGCTCTCGTCTAACAGACCTCACAGAATCAATACCAGATCAGGAGAGCTCTAGTCTAACAGACCTAACAGAATCAATAACAGTGCAGGAGAGCTCTAGTCTAACAGACCTAACAGAATCAATACCAGATCAGGAGAGCTCAAGTCTAACAGACCGAACAGAATCAATACCAGATCAGTAGAACTCTAGTCTAACATAATCCATACCAGATCAGGAGAGCTCTAGTCAAACAGACGTAACAGAATCAATACCAGATCAGGAGAGCTCTTGTCTAACAGACCTCACAGAATCAATACCAGATCAGGAGAGCTCTAGTCTAACAGACCTAACAGAATCAATACCAAATCAGGAGAGCTCTAGTCTAACAGACCTAACAGAATCAATACCAGATCAGGAGAGCTCTAGTCTAACAGACCTAAAAGAATCAATACCATATCAGGTGAGCTCAAGTCTAACAGACCGAACAGAATCAATACCAGATCAGTAGAGCTCTAGTCTAACATAATCAATACCAGATCAGGAGAGCTCTAGTCTAACAGACCTAACAGAATCAATACCAGACCAGGGGAGCACTAGTCTAACAGAATCAATACCAGATCAGGAGAGCTCTAGTCTAACAGACCTAACAGAATCAATACCAAATCAGAAGAGCTCTATTCTAACAGACCTCACAGAATCAATACCAGATCAGGAGAGCTCTAGTATAACAGAATCAATACCAGATCAGGAGACCTCTAGTCTAACAGACCTAACATAATCAATAACAGTGCAGGAGAGCTCTAGTCTAACAGACCTAACAGAATCAATACCAGATCAGGAGAGCTCTAGTCTAACAGACCTAACAGAATCAATACGAAATCAGGAGACCTCTATTCTAACAGACCTAACAGAATCAATACCAGGTCAGGAGAGCTCTAGTCTAACAGACCTAACAGAATCAATACCAGATCAAGAGAGCTCTAATCTAACAGACCTAACAGAATCAATACCAGACCAGGGGAGCTCTAGTCTAACAGACCTCACAGAATCAATACCAGATCAGGAGAGCTCTAGTCTAACAGAATCAATACCAGATCAGGAGAGGTCTAGTCTAACAGACCTAACAGAATCAATACCAGATCAGGAGAGCTCTAGTCTAACAGACCTAACAGAATCAATTCCATATCAGGTGAGCTCAAATCTAACAGACCTAACAGAATCAATACCAGATCCGGAGAGCTCTAGTCTAACAGACCTAACAGAATCAATACCAGATCAGGAGAGCTCTAGTCTAACAGACCTAAAAGAATCAATACCATATCAGGTGAGCTCAAGTCTAACAGACCGAACAGAATCAATACCAGATCAGTAGAGCTCTAGTCTAACATAATCCATACCAGATCAGGAGAGCTCTAGTCTAACAGACCTAACAGAATCAATAACAGTGCAGGAGAGCTCTAGTCTAACAGACCTAACAGAATCAATACCAGATCAGGAGAGCTCTAGTCTAACAGACCTAACAGAATCAATACGAAATCAGGAGAGCTCTAGTCTAACAGACCTAACAGAATCAATACCAGATCAGGAGAGCTCTAGTCTAACAGACCTAACAGAATCAATACCAGATCAGGAGAGCTCTAGTCTAACAGACCTAACAGAATCAATAACAGTGCAGGAGAGCTCTCGTCTAACAGATGTAACAGAAAGAAACAGAGATTAAATGAGTGTCAGGAGCCTCAGGCATTTCATCAGGAAAACTAATAACACTGAGGTTACACTAGTCTGGTAAAACACAGCACCTATCCCGTTTAGAAAATGTCAGGCAGTTCCTGTCCACTTCCTCCTCACCAGAGTAGAAGAACAACAAAAACACCCCAAAATATCAGTCTCCAAAAATAACAAATAACAACACATCTAACCCTAGAGACCCGTGGCTGCCTGCCCTGCCTGGATGCTCTCTCTCTCTCTCTCTCTCTCTCTCTCTCTCTCTCTCTCTCTCTCTCTCTCTCTCTCTCTCTCTCTCTCTCTCTCTCTCTCAAGACTGAAGAAGACTACTGATTGAAAGGCTGTGTGTGACTGCATGACTAGACTCTTGACGAATCTCTTCATTAGCAGCAGACCTGCACACACACACACACACACACACACACACACACACACACACACACACACACACACACACACACACACACACACACACACACACACACACACACACACACACACACACACACACACACACACACACACACAGATAAATAAAACCTATATACTTATCTTGAAGATGGTTAATATATATATAAATAGGCTATGTCATTAATGTCTAGGATAATGATGTCTGTAATGTCTAGGATTATGATGTCTGTCCACAATCCGGTTTCTGTCAACAATCCGGTTTCTGTCAACAATCCGGTTTCTGTACACAATCCGGTTTCTGTCAACAATCCGGTTTCTGTACACAATCCGGTTTCTGTCCACAATCCGGTTTCTGTCAACAATCCGGTTTCTGTACACAATCCGGTTTCTGTCAACAATCCGGTTTCTGTACACAATCCGGTTTCTGTCCACAATCCGGTTTCTGTACACAATCCGGTTTCTGTCCACAATCCGGTTTCTGTCAACAATCCGGTTTCTGTACACAATCCGGTTTCTGTCAACAATCCGGTTTCTGTACACAATCCGGTTTCTGTCCACAATCCGGTTTCTGTCAACAATCCGGTTTCTGTACACAATCCGGTTTCTGTCCACAATCCGGTTTCTGTCAACAATCCGGTTTCTGTACACAATCCGGTTTCTGTCCACAATCCGGTTTCTGTCAACAATCCGGTTTCTGTCCACAATCCGGTTTCTGTATACAATCCGGTTTATGTCCACAATCCGGTTTCTGTACACAATGTACTTACATGTAGGGTTACGTTCTCTCTCTCCTCTCCTCTCCTCTCCTCTCCTATCCTCTCCTCTCCTCTCCTCTCCTCTCCTCTCCTCTCCTCTCCTCTCCTCTCCTCTCCTCTCCTCTCCTCTCCTCTCCTCTCCTCTCCTCTCCTCTCCTCTCCCTCTCCTCTCCTCTCCTCTCCTCTCCTCTCCTCTCCTCTCCTCTCCTCTCCTCTCCTCTCCTCTCCTCTCCTCTCCTCTCCTCTCCTCTCCTCTCCTCTCCTCTCCTCTCCTCTCCTCTCCTCTCCTCTGAGCCAGCCAGGAATGAGGCTTATTTCAGTGCCATCTCCATTGTCAGGGAGAAAAATGAGAACATGTGACTGAGAGGGGCACAAAGCCGGCATTTGACAGTAATGTGATTATGACGTGTAGGGTTGAATAGTAACATAGTGAGCAGGGGAAATGTGAATGGCCATCAGTGCAGAGCCCTGCAGCATTTTATCATGGCCCCAGAACCTGCCCTGCCTGGGTTATACTCTCGTTTCTAGGCCAGGGGAAGAAACAGCGGGTGTGTATATGCACTAACAGTAAAAACAATCTGTCACATGACCCTAATGTGTCCTATTTGATCGTCTGGAAGGTGAAGGATGAGGAGGAGAGAAGAAAATATGTCATAGCAGACTGATAGAGCTGTTTACATGCAGAATAATAGAGCTGTCTACATGCAGAATGATAGAGCTGTTTACATGCAGAATGATAGAGCTGTTTACATGCAGAATGATAGAGCTGTTTACATGCAGAATGATAGAGCTGTTTACATGCAGAATGATAGAGCTGTTTACATGCAGACCGATAGAGCTGTTTACATGCAGACTGATAGAGCTGTTTACATGCTGAATGATAGAGCTGTTTACATGCAGAATGATAGAGCTGTTTACATGCTGAATGATAGAGCTGTTTACATGCAGAATGATAGAGCTGTTTACATGCAGAATGATAGAGCTGTTTACATGCAGACCGATAGAGCTGTTTACATGCAGACTGATAGAGCTGTTTACATGCTGAATGATAGAGCTGTTTACATGCAGACTGATAGAGCTGTTTACATGCTGAATGATAGAGCTGTTTACATGCAGAATGATAGAGCTGTTTACATGCAGACCGATAGAGCTGTTTACATGCTGAATGATAGAGCTGTTTACATTCAGAATGATAGAGCTGTTTACATTCAGAATGATAGTTCTGTTTACATGCAGGCTACTTTCTCTCTCACAGACATACACACTTCAACTGTAGCTTACTACATCCCTTCCTATCCTCTCCTCCCTCCGTGTGTGTGTGTGTGTGTGTGTGTGTGTGTGTGTGTGTGTGTGTGTGTGTGTGTGTGTGTGTGTGTGTGTGTGTGTGTGTGTGTGTGTGTGTGTGTGTGTGTGTGTGTGTGTGTGTGTGTGTGTGTGTGTGTGTGTGTGTGTGTGTGTGTGTGTGTGTGTGTGTGTGTGTGTGTGTGTGTGTGTACACATGCCAAGCAGATAATGGCCATGTAAGTGGGGGCCTCTGACTTCACATCTGATTTTGGCCAACTGCACTCTGAGGGACAAACAGATGGACAGAGGGGCAGGTGGACGGACAGCTCCATTCAGGTCTACAGATAAGTATATAGGTTTTATTTATCTCTGTGTGTGTGTGTGTGTGTGTGTGTGTGTGTGTGTGTGTGTGTGTGTGTGTGTGTGTGTGTGTGTGTGTGTGTGTGTGTGTGTGTGTGTGTGTGTGTGTGTGTGTGTGTGTGTGTGTGTGTGTGTGTGTGTGTGTGTGTGTGTGTGTGTGTGTGTGTGTGTGTGTGTGTGTGTGTGTGTGTGTGTGTGTGTGTGTGTGTGTGTGTGTGTGTGTGTGTGTGTGCGTGCGTCTGTGATTGCAGGTCTGCTGCTAATGAAGAGATTCGTCAAGAGTCTAGTCATGCAGTCACACACAGCCTTTCAATCAGTAGTCTTCTTCAGTCTTGAGAGAGAGAGAGAGAGAGAGAGAGAGAGAGAGAGAGAGAGAGAGAGAGAGAGAGAGAGAGAGAGAGAGAGAGAGAGAGAGAGAGTGAGAGTGAGAGTGAGAGAGAGAGAGAGAGAGAGAGAGAGAGAGAGAGAGAGAGACCACACCACACCACACCAGATTGTGCTCCTTATTGACTCAAATGGTGAATGCATTCAAGAGGATAAACCTTTGGTGCCCAAACACTAGGCATGCCCTGGAGCTGCTGTCAGAGGACAGACTAGGGTTCACCAGCCACGTTGTATATCACACCGGCACAAATGACCTGAGAGCCCAGCAGGAATGGGTGGCCACAGCACAATCAGGGAGTGAATGAAAACGCTGCTTCCACTTTCCCCAAAGCACAAGTAGTTATCTCCAACCTGCAACCTTCACTCTGCACTCTGCCACCATACAGCGGGTGAATGCAAACATTTTGCAAGACTGTGCCTCAAAATGTAATGTCTACCTGGACCACCACTACACCCTGGACTTGAACAGCCTTTATAACCACCTCTACAAGGCAGCAGTCCCAACTTTTGCCAGGACCATGAAGGATGTCACCCTCAACTGAAGCCCCAGCACCTCACACAGGAGCAACAGAACAACGGACACCACACCCAGACCAGCGAGACACCCTCCAAGACCTGCAAGACCTCTTCCTGAAGGACCTGCACCAAGAGAACCCATGCCAAGTGGACCTACACCCAGACCAGCGAGACACCCTCCAAGACCTGCAAGACCTCTTCCTGAACGACCTGCACCAAGAGAACCCATGCCAAGTGGACCTACACCCAGACCACGACATCACCAGCCACACCCCAAACAGCTAAGACCACCCCAAGTAAACCCTAGCCACACCCTATATAGGCCCCCCCATATCAGACCTATGCCCCTTCTGCCCACCGCATGACCCCCGCCCCTGTAGCAAGGACCTCAACATGACAGCAGGACATACGCCCAGGCTGTGAGCAGAGCAACATGCCCAACCTCCACTACTACACATGCCCAAACCCCATCCTGCGACCTAAGAGGTACACTACCGTTCAAAAGTTGGCTGTCACTTAGAAATGTCCTTGTTTTTTTTAAAGAAAAGCCCATTTTTTGTCCATTAAAATAACATCAAATTGATCAAAAATACATTGTAGACATTGTTAATGTTGTAAAGGACTATTGTAGCTGGAGACAGCTGATTTTTATGGAATATCTACATATGTCACGCCCTGACCTTAGAGATCCTTATTATTCTCTATGTTTGGTTAGGTCAGGGTGTGACTCGGGTGGGAAATTCTATGGGTTCTGTTTCTTTGTTTTTGGCGGAGTGTGGTTCCCAATCAGAGGCAGCTGTCTATCGTTGTCTCTGATTGGGTATCATACTTAGGCAGCCCTTTTTCCACCATTAGGTTGTGGGATCTTGTTTTCTGTTTAGTTACTGTTGCCTGACAGAACTGTGTGCTTTCCTTTTCGTTATTTTGTTTGAGTGTTTTTAAAATTAAAATCATGAACACTTTCTACGCTGCGCTTTGGTCCAGTCTTTCTACCACCAGTGAGAGCCGTTACAACATAGATGTACAGAGGCTCATTATCAGCAACCGTTACTCCTATGTTCCAATGGCACGTTGTGTTAGCTAATCCAAGTTTATCATTTTAAAAGGCTAATTGATCATTAGCAAACCCTTTTGCAATTATATTAGCACAGCTGAAAACTGTTGTCCTGATTAAAGAAGCAATAAAACTGGCCTTCTTTAGACTAGTTGAGTATCTGGAGCATTAGATTTGTGGGTGCGATTACAGTCTCAAAATGGCCAGAAACAAAGAACTTTCTTCTGAAACTCATCAGTCTATTCTTGTTCTGAGAAATGAAGGCTATTCCATGCGAGAAATTGTCAAGAAACTGAAGATCTCGTACAACGCTGTGTACTACTCTAACCTGTCGGACTCTGGGTATGTACATAGCCAATGGTAGGCTCATATAGCTCATAGCTCATCTTTTGGCAGTAGTACTATAGACTACTTTATCACTGACCTCAACCCAGAGTCTCTCAGAGCGTTCACAGTCAGTCCACTAACACCCCTATCGGACCACAGAAAAATCATAGTCTACTTGAACAGAGCTTTGCTCAATAATGAGGCATCAAAGCCAAAGGAGCTGAATAATATTAAGACATGCTATAGATGGAAGGGAAGTAGTGTTGAAATCTACCAAAAACAATTAGGCAACAACAAATTCAATCCCTTCTAGAACACTTGTAAGTCGCTCTGGATAAGAGCGTCTGCTAAATGACTTAAATGTAAATGTAAATGTAAAAGGTTCACTGTAATAGTGAAGGTGTAAACTTAGCAGTAGAAAACCTAAACAGTATATTTGACCTCTCAGCTTCCCTATCAAATCTAAAAATGTCAACAGACAACCTTAGAAAATTAACAGCAATGACAAATATTTTGATGAAGAATGCAAAAATCTAAGAAAGAAATGGAAAAACCTGTCCAACCAAAAACATAGAGACCTGGAAAACCTGAGTCTACGCCTTCACTATGGTGAATAACTAAAACAATAAAGAAATACACTATGGAAAAAGAAGGAACAGCACGTCAGAAATCAGCTCAATGTAATTGAAGAATCCATAGGATCTAACTTTTTCTGGGAAAATTGGAAAACTCTAAACAAACAACAGCAATAGTTATCTATCCAAAATGGAGATTTATGGATAAACCACTTCTCCAATCTTTTTGTCTATGTAACAAAGGACAAACAGCAAAAACATATACATGATCAAATATAAATATTAGAATCATCTGTTAAAGACTACCAGAATCAACTGGATTCTCCAATTACATTGAATGAACTAAAGGACAAAATACAAACCCCCCAACCCAAAAAGGCCTGTGGGGTTGATGGTATCCTCAATGAAATGATAACATATACAGACCACAAATTCCAATTGACTGGGATATGCGTCAACCTTGTGAAAGTCCTCAGCATTATCATTAACAACAGACGCGTACATTTCCTCAGCAAAAACAATGTATTGAGCAAATGTCAAATAATTCTTTTAACCAAATTATCGTACAATAGACCACGTATTCACCATGCACATCCTAATTGACAAACCAAAACATAGGCAAAGTCTTGATTTCAAAAAAGCTTTCGACTCAATTTGGCTCTAGGGCCTGCTACACAAATTGATGGAAAGTGGTGTGGGGGGGGGGGGATACTGCATTATTATATCCATGTACACAAACAAATGTGCGGTTAAAATTGTCAAAAAATGCACATTTTTCTTTCCACAGGGCCGGGGGTGAAACAGGGATGCAGCTTAAGCCCCACCCTCTTCAACGTGAATATCAAATCTACAGACTGGCGAGGGCACTAGATCAGTCTGCAGCACCCAGCCTCACCATACTAGAATCTGAAGTCAAATGACTACTGTTTGCTGATGATCTGATGCTACTGTCCCCAACCAAGGAGGACCTACAGCAGCACCTAGATCTTCTGCACAGATTCTGTCAGACCTGGGCCCTGACAGTAAATCTCAGTAAGACAAAAATAATGGCGTTCCAAGCAAGGTCCAATTCCCAGAACCATGAATACAAATTCCATCTAGACACCGTTGACCTAGAGCACACAAAACACTATCCGTGCCTTGGCCTAAACATCAGTGCCACAGGTAACTTCCACAAAGCTGTGAACGATCTGAGAGACAATGCAAGAAGGGCCTTCTATGCCATCAAAAGGAACATCTAATTCGACATACCAATTAGGATCTGGCTAAAAATAATTGAATCAGTTATAGAACCCATTGCCCTTTATGGTTGTGAAGTCTGGTGTCCGCCCAACCAAGAATCGACAAAATGGGACAAACACCAAATTGAGACTCGGCATGCAGAATTCTGCAAAAACATCCTCTGTGTACAAAGTAAAACACCAAATAATACATGCAGAGCAGAATTAGACCAATGCCAGCTAATTATCAAAATCCAGAAAAGATACATTAAATTCTACAACCACCTAAAAGGAAGCAATTCCATAACAAAGCCATCCCCTTATCACGTTTCAGGTAAGACCCAAATGCAGACTGTGTTGAAGCAGCAATGTTTATTACGGCAACAGGGGCAGGCAAACGACAGGTCAAGGCAGTCAGGGGTCGTTAATCCAGAGTAGTGGGGCAAAGGTTCAGGATGTCAGGCAAGGTCAAAACCGGGAAACTAGAAAACAGGGACAAAAGCAAAGACAGGAGAGCGAGAGAGAGAGAGAGAGAGAGAGAGAGAGAGAGAGAGAGAGAGAGAGAGAGAGAGAGAGAGAGAGAGAGAGAGAGAGAGAGAGAGGTGGGATTTACAGCAGCCAATTACTGAGGAAAGAGAGAGAAAAAGTGAGAGAGGAAAATGAACTATTCTCAGAATCGAAGAGGCAAAGCATCGCTGGGAAGCACAACTCTTACCTCTCTGCAACCCCTGACAAGGCAGCAGCACGCTTGACCTCTTCAGCGCCATGGACAGCAACCACTACCGCAGCAATTTGCCTTGTGTTTTCAGCACCGTGGACAGCAACCACTACCGCAGCAATTTGCCTTGTGTTTTCAGCACCGTGGACAGCAACCACTACTGCAACAATTTGCATTGTGTTTTCAGCACCGTGGACAGCAACCACTACCGCAGCAATTTGCCTTGTGTTTTCAACACCGTGGACAGCAACCACCACTGCAGCTATTTGCTTTGTGTGTTCAGCACTATGGAAAGTAAACACTACTGCAGCAGTGTGCTCTATGTGTGGACAGCACCATGGACAGTACCAGCTCATAGTGAGACATTGAGTCTGACTATGACATATTAGTGCAATCAATGTGAAGATGATGGATGTAAACAGACAGTAGAGGAGTGGAGGGGTTCACTGGTATCATGATACAGCCTTCAGTTGAGCTCAGCAAGACAAGGATGGTCAGGTATTCAAAGTGTACACTACCGGTCAGAAGTTTTAGAACACCTACTCATTCAAGGGTTTTCTTTATTTGTACTATTTTCTACATTGAATAATAATAGTGAAGACATCAAAACTATGAAATAACACATATGGAATTAACGAAAATAGCCCTTACACAGCCTGTAGGTTTGTTGGGTCATTGTCCTGTTGAAAAACAAATGATAGTCCCACTAAGCCCAAACCAGATGGGATGCCGTATCGCTGCAGAATGCTGTGGTAGCCATGCAAAGCACCCCACACCATAACACCTCCTCCTCCATGCTTTACGGTGGGAAATACACATGCAGAGATCATCCGTTTGATGGTTTTTGATACTTCACTTGAAGAAATGTTCAAAGTTCTTGAAATGTTTTGTATTGACTGATCTTCATGTCTTAAAGTAATTGATGGACTGTCGTTTCTCTTTGATTATTTGAGCTGTTCTTGCCATAATACGGACTTGGTCTTTTACCAAATAGGGATATCTTCTGTATACCCCCTTCCTTGTCAAAACACAACTGATTGGCTCAAACATATTAAGAAGGAAAGAAATTCCACAAATTAACTTTTAAGAAGGGACACCTGTTAATTGAAATGCATTCCAGGTGACTACCTCATGAAGCTGGTTGAGAGAATGCCAAGAGTGTGCAAAGATGTCATCAAGGAAAAGGGTGGCTATTTGAAGAATCTTAAATCTCAAATCTATTTTGATAATTTCACACTTTTTTGGTTACTACATGATTCCATATGTGTTATTTCATAGTTCTGATGTCTTAACTATTATTTTACAATGTAGAAAATAGTAAAAAATAAAGAATAACCCTTGAATGAGTAGGTGTTCTAAAACTTTTGACCGGTAGTGTATATGGATTGACATTATATATTAATGTGTGTGATATTAATACATATTTTGGACTGAAAAAAATAGGACTCCACCTCTTCTTCCTCTTTCTTTCTGCCTAGTTAAATGGAGAGGTTAATGACTGCAGACAAAGATGGGTCTTCACAGTGAGGTGACAGTGACACTTGTGTGTTGACTGTCATTACAGATTTAATACTGGCGGTGAGAGGAGACTGATGTTGCCGCCTGACACCCAAACACTCGCCTGTCTCTCCCAGTCTACTCTGAGTCTCCTGTCCCTCCCAGTCTACTCTGAGTCTCCTGTCTCACCCTGTCTACTCTGAGTCTCCTGTCTCTCCCAGTCTACTCTGAGTCTCCTGTCCCTCCCAGTCTACTCTGAGTCTCCTGTCTCTCCCAGTCTACTCTGAGTCTCCTGTCTCTCCCAGTCTACTCTGAGTCTCCTGTCTCACCCTGTCTACTCTGAGTCTCATGTCTCTCCCAGTCTACTCCGAGTCTCATGTCTCTCCCAGTCTACTCTGAGTCTCCTGTCTCTCCTAGTCTACCCTGAGTCTCCTGTCCCTCCCAGTCTACTCTGAGTTTCCTGTCTCTCCCTTTCTACTCTGAGTCTCCTGTGCCTCCCAGTCTACTCTGAGTCTCCTGTCCCTCCCAGTCTACTCTGAGTCTCCTGTCCCTCCCAGTCTACTCTGAGTCTCCTGTCCCTCCCAGTCTACTCTGAGTCTCCTGTCTCACCCTGTCTACTCTGAGTCTCCTGTCCCTCCCAGTCTACTCTGAGTCTCCTGTCCCTCCCAGTCTACTCTGAGTCTCCTGTCCCTCGCATTATACCCTGGGTCTCCTGTCCCTCCCAGTCTACCCTGAGTCTCCTGTCCCTCCCAGTCTACTCTGAGTCTCCTGTCCCTCCCAGTCGACTCTGAGTCTCCTGTCCCTCCCAGTCTACCCTGAGTCTCCTGTCCCCCCCAGTCTACTCTGAGTCTCCTGTCCCTCCCAGTCTACCCCGAGTCTCTTGTCTCACCCTGTCTACCCTCCTGTATGTTACCGCTCTGACACAAATAGAACTGGGGACGTCATTGCACTACATAATCAATCAGTGTCTAGCTGATATTAAATACCATAACCAGGATATCGTGGTGCTACTTAAGTAATGATTAAAGGACATCGGTTCAAATCCACATTTAGTTCCAACATTTTAGCAAACAACTAAACAATACCCTGTTTAGGGGTCAAACCTCTAACCATCCCCTGCAACACTGTTTAGGGGTCAGACCTCTCGCAATCCCCTGCAACACTGTTTAGGGGTCAGACCTCTAGCAATCCCCTGCAACACAGTTTAGGGGTCAGACCTCTAGCAATCCCCTGCAACACTGTTTAGGGGTCAGACCTCTAGCAATCCCCTGCAACACTGTTTAGGGGTCAGACCTCTAACAATCCCCTGCAACACTGTTTAGGGGTCAGACCTCTAACAATCCCCTGCAACACTGTTTAGGGGTCAGACCTCTAACAATCCCCTGCAACACTGTTTAGGGGTCAGACCTCTAGCAATCCCCTGCAACACTGTTTAGGGGTCAGACCTCTAGCAATCCCCTGCAACACTGTTTAGGGGTCAGACCTCTAACAATCCCCTGCAACACTGTTTAGGGGTCAGACCTCTAGCAATCCCCTGCAACACTGTTTAGGGGTCAGACCTCTAACAATCCCCTGCAACACTGTTTAGGGGTCAGACCTCTAGCAATACCCTGCAACACTGTTTAGGGGTCAGACCTCTAGCAATCCCCTGCAACACTGTTTAGGGGTCAGACCTCTAACAATCCCCTGCAACACTGTTTAGGGGTCAGACCTCTAGCAATCCCCTGCAACACTGTTTAGGGGTCAGACCTCTAACAATCCCCTGCAACACTGTTTAGGGGTCAGACCTCTAGCAATACCCTGCAACACTGTTTAGGTGTCTGTTACATTCCCCAGTTTCTGTGTTGTAGTTTGTGCATTTGCATGTGTGTATTTCAGAGATGGCTTCCTGAATTCTACCTCAGCAGCTGATTGGTCGGTCCCATTGATGATTGGAGCTGACACCGCCCCCTCATCAAGATACAGCTGTATCCGATTAGATTCCTTCTGAAGCTATATAAACCAGTGTTCTGTTGCTCAGAAAGAAAGATCACTGCTGAGAGTGATTGCTGAGAGAGGAGGCTGATGGCGGAGAGAGGAGGCTGATGGCAGAGAGAGGAGGCTGATGGCAGAGAGAGGAGGCTGATGGCGGAGAGAGGAGGCTGATGGCTGAGAGAGGAGGCTGATGGCTGAGAGAGGAGGCTGATGGCAGAGAGAGGAGGCTGATGGCGGAGAGAGGAGGCTGATGGCTGAGAGAGGAGGCTGATGGCGGAGAGAGGAGGCTGATGGCGGAGAGAGGAGGCTGATGGCTGAGAGAGGAGGCTGATGGCTGAGAGAGGAGGCTGATGGCTGAGAGAGGAGGCTGATGGCGGAGAGAGGAGGCTGATGGCAGAGAGAGGAGGCTGATGGCAGAGAGAGGAGGCTGATGGCGGAGAGAGGAGGCTGATGGCGGAGAGAGGAGGCTGATGGCTGAGAGAGGAGGCTGATGGCTGAGAGAGGAGGCTGATGGCTGAGAGAGGAGGCTGATGGCTGAGCGAGGAGGCTGATGGCTGAGGGTTATAGCATGTGTTGGTTGTTTCTCAGAAAGAGATTTGGTATTTATGTGTTAGTTGTTGCTGAGGGAGTTGATTGGTTATGTCTGTCGTGTCTGTTGTGTCAATAGGATGCAGTGTTTTGTTTATTGAAATTGTTTGTGTTCTGTTTAATTAGTTCCCAGGGGGAGAAGGGGAAAGCACCTAGGGAGGGCTTAGGCAAGAGGCCCGCGGGCATACATATACCCATAGTATATTCACTGTCTAGTCACACTAGGTAAGACCTGGGTGGACCACCCCCTGTATTTAGGTTAGGGCACCAGGTGGTGCCAAATTAGGTAAGTAGTGGGTAGACAGGTTAGATAGGAGAGGGGGCTTTGATATTTACTTTCTTTGCTTTGGTTCCGTCCAGCCCGATTTTCCCCATATTACCGTGTGATGGAATAAATTCCTTGTAAACGGTACCACTCTCTCTGCCTTTGTCATCCCTACTCTCACCTACAGTCCCATACCTCTTTCACTTCATGGGGAGATGAGTTGTAGCGGGGTGTTGCGTTCCCTCTTCAGAGGCGTGCATAACAGGCCAGACCTCTTTCACTTCATGGGGAGATGAGTTGTAGCGGGGTGTAGCGTTCCCTCTTCAGAGGCGTGCATAACAGGCCAGACCTCTTTCACTTCATGGGGAGATGAGTTGTAGCGGGGTGTAGCGTTCCCTCTTCAGAGGCGTGCATAACAGGCCAGACCTCTTTCACTTCACGGGGAATTGAGTTGTAGCGGGGTGTAGCGTTCCCTCTTCAGAGGCGTGCATAACAGGCCAGACCTCTTTCTAATTGTTGTGTTATCAACATCTGTGTCCTTGGTTGGGACATCTCACCCAGCTCTCCTCAGCAATTCCCTGATATATTATAATAGCGAGAGGTCTTCAGGGACATGTCAGACAGACAGAATGTCAGACAGACAGAAGCTACGTCCTAAATGGTTTGTGTGTGTGTGTGAAGAGGGGCAGGTGTGTGTGTGTTTAATGTGGCCAGCTGTGTTTGTGTGTGTTTAATGTGGCCAGCTGTGTTTGTGTGCGTTTAATGTGGCCAGCTGTGTTTGTATGCGTTTAATGTGGCCAGCTGTGTTTGTGTGCGTGTTTAATGTGGCCAGCTGTGTTTGTGTGCGTGTTTAGTGTGGCCAGCTGTGTTTGTGTGTGTGTGGCCAGCGGTGTGTGTGTGAAGAGGGGCAGGTGTGTGTGTGTGTGTGGCCAGCGGTGTGTGTGTGTGTGGCCAGCGGTGTGTGTGTGTGTGGCCAGCTGTGTTTCTGTGTGTGTTTAGTGTGGCCAGCTGTGTTTGTGTGTGTGTTTAGTGTGGCCAGCTGTGTGTCCCTCCACTCTCAGATGAACACACTGGAACCACCAAAAACGTCTGAATGCAATTGGTATTCGTATCTATGCCCCCCCCCGCACCCCTTCTCTCTCCATCTTTTTTCCTCCATGATGATGTTTGTCTCCATCTACCTTTCTCTCTAATCATTTTGCTTCCTCCCTCTTCTTCCCTTTCTCTCCGCCTCTCTTCCCTTCTCTAAGCTGATGCGGTCGGGAGTTGAATGTTCTCACGGAGTGGAAATGCTACCTATTATTAACGGAGATACTTGAGGGCCTGTTGTGTAGTTGTCATGTCATATATCACAGAGCAGGGTAGACCACCATGACAAACACTAACCAGATGAATTACCACAGTATATCTGTTAAGGGATTTTTTATAAATAATGACTAATTATTTATACATTTCAATCTGGACTGACTAATTAGAATACTATTATATTACTGTATATGTATGCATTTTTTTATAATCCTAGTACTGAATATTATGTGTGTAAGTATAATCAAGAATTAGAACAATGACTGTCTGTTCCTTGGTAGAAATTAATGAACTATATCGCCAGACTGGCTAGAATGCTTATCTACACAGGCTGGCCTTGGCTCTAGATGATGTGGGAAGGCTTGGGAACTATACAACCTTTGTACCAGTGTCAAGAACATACGGAACAGTTAGAAAACGCTGACGTCATTTTCAGTTTATAACCTGTGGTAAACTGTATCATGGGCAGTACTCTCGACAATAAACGCTGCTGGTTGATTTTAAAGACTGGTCTCTGTCCATTTTCTACAAATAAGAGTCTTACAAATTCTTATGAATTGACAGTGTTTCATTTTAATTGGGTATTAAAACATAGAGGAATTTAATTAGTGTAACAATATCTCTACCTGCTCCTAACAGACACTAACCAGATGAATTACCACAGTATATCTCTACCTGCTCCTAACAGACAGACACTAACCAGATGAATTACCACAGTATATCTCTACCTGCTCCTAACAGACACTAACCAGATGAATTACCACAGTATATCTCTACCTGCTCCTAACAGACACTAACCAGATCAATTACCACAGTATATCTCTTCCTGCTCCTAACAGACACTAACCAGATGAATTACCACAGTATATCTCTACCTGCTCCTAACAGACACTAACCAGATGAATTACCACAGTATATCTTTACCTGCTCCTAACAGACACACTAACCAGATGAATTACAACACAGTTTATCTCTTCCTGCTCCTAACAGACACTAACCAGATGAATTACCACAGTATATCTCTACCTGCTCCTAACAGACACACTAACCAGATGAATTACAACACAGTTTATCTCTTCCTGCTCCTAACAGACATTAACCAGATGAATTACAACACAGTTTATCTCCTCCTGCTCCTAACAGACACTAACCAGATGAATTACAACACAGTTTATCTCTTCCTGCTCCTAACAGACACTAACCAGATGAATTACCACAGTATATCTCTACCTGCTCCTAACAGACACTAACCAGATGAATTACCACAGTACATCTCTACCTGCTCCTAACAGACACACTAACCAGATGAATTACAACACAGTTTATCTCTTCCTGCTCCTAACAGACACTAACAAGATGAATTACCACAGTATATCTCTACCTGCTCCTAACAGACACTAACCAGATGAATTACCACAGTATATCTCTACCTGCTCCTAACAGACACACTAACCAGATGAATTACAACACAGTTTATCTCTTCCTGCTCCTAACAGACATTAACCAGATGAATTACAACACAGTTTATCTCTTCCTGCTCCTAACAGACACTAACCAGATGAATTACAACACAGTTTATCTCTTCCTGCTCCTAACAGACACTAACCAGATGAATTACCACAGTATATCTCTACCTGCTCCTAACAGACACTAACCAGATGAATTACCACAGTATATCTCTACCTGCTCCTAACAGACACTAACCAGATGAATTACCACAGTATATCTCTACCTGCTCCTAACAGACAGACACTAACCAGATGAATTATGTCGTGGAAATTTCCTCTATTTACCAAATCATGAGAGCACCACACACAAGTCAGAGTTAGTTATCACAAAGTCCATCTTTAATTATATGATCTCTATCACAACCCTGTGACTCTCAGATTAATTCAGTGTCTATCAATGAATTATCTGAGAGTTCCTTACACATTGCAACTGAGATCCTTTAATTGCAAAAGACACACATAGCCAGACAGCATAGGCATAATTTATCGTTCAGCTTTGTCTCCTAAACTATGCTCTTTTCTCAAACTCAGAACCATAAACAAATCCTCCATATCAACAGGCATATATCAAATCCATCCTATCTTGACAAGATCACAGAGACACATTGACTGGCACACAGACATTGTGGAGCCAAGAGATACACGCTTGACCTCTCCCCTCTCTCCAGCCCAAACAACTTAGTCCTGACATAGAACAGATACTGCAACTCCGCCACAGTATTATACAAAAATAACATTCTGATGAGAAGTAACTTACCAACATATGATGAATATAAAACATCTTACCTATGTTACCAACCAATTCTGATTATTCCCCAACAATTACCACAGTATATCTCTACCTGCTCCTGACAGACACTAACCAGATGAATTACAACACAGTATATCTCTACCTGCTCCTAACAGACACCAACCAGATGAATTACAACACAGTATATCTCTACCTGCTCCTGACAGACACTAACCAGATGAATTACAACACAGTATATCTCTACCTGCTCCTAACAAACACTAACCAGATGAATTACCACAGTATATCTCTACCTGCTCCTAACAGACACTAACCAGATGAATTACAACACAGTATATCTCTACCTGCTCCTAACAGACACTAACCAGATGAATTACCACAGTATATCTCTACCTGCTCCTAACAGACAAACACTAACCAGATGGGTTTTCTGAGACTATAAAGATGAAAGAGAACACTTCAATCTATCTTTGTTTCCTTTGGTTTCAAATGTTTAGCTTGGCTACAAGGTAGACTCGACACGACGAGACACTACAGGGTAGACTATACACATCTCAACAGTACAAGGTAAGCCTATACACATCTCAACAGTACAAGGTAAGCCTATACACATCTCAACAGTACAAGGTAGACTATACACATCTCAACAGTACAAGGTAGACTATACACATCTCAACAGTACAAGGTAGACTATACACATCTCAACAGTACAAGGTAGACTATACACATCTCAACAGTACAAGGTAGACTCTCCATATCTCAACAGTACAAGGTAGACTATACATGACTCTACAGTACAAGCTAGCCTATACACATCTCAACAGTACAAGGTAAGCCTATACACATCTCAACAGTACAAGGTAGACTATACACATCATTACAGTACAAGGTAGCCTATACACATCTCAACAGTACAAGGTAGCCTATACACATCTCAACAGTACAAGCTAGCCTATACACATCTCAACAGTACAAGGTAGACTATACACGACTAGACACTACAGGGTAGACTATACACGACTAGACACTACAGGGTAGACTATACACGACTAGACACTACAGGGTAGACTATACACGACTAGACACTACAGGGTAGACTCTCCATATCTCTACAGTACAAGGTAGACTATACACGGCAGGGAAATATTGTATGTGGGAACAGCCACTTCCCCTCACGTTGTCATGACGACTAGGTTTTAAGATTGTCTATTACCAACGTAGAGCATTTTATTGTCCTCTGTTGTGGAGGCCATGCGTCTGCATCTCTTGAATGGAGGCAGTCCATCTCTTTCTCTCACTCACCTCTTGTGGAAAGTGTTTTCACTTTCATAACCATCTTTCGAATCCTAGGAGAATAGACCATCTTTAGTTAACCTAACAAAGATACAGATTATACAACTGAGCAGTGAGCTTCTTCAGCCTTCATATCAACTGTTCTCAGGAAGTAACTGATGTTGAATCAATACATTTGTTAAGGCCCTTCGGTTTGCCTCCTGCGGAGGGTTCCGTTTGTTTGGTGTCATCCGGAAGGGGAGTGAATAAAGTTCTGGTCTGAATGATGAGGTCATTAGAGGAGATAATAGGGTCTCCGTGGTAATGATCTGAACAGTGAGATAACACATCACATTTTATAACTCACGGCCTAATTCCCCCTACTCACATCCACCACAGTCACCACTGTCATTTTTAGTAGAGGCTAAATTTAACACTCATACCAGGGCACCCATCTGAGCTCTACCATGTCACACAGACAGACAGACACAGTCAGACTGACTGACAAGAGAGACAGAGAGACAAAGAGAGTGAGAGAGTGAACGTGTGTGGCTTGGTAATCTTTACTCCCCTGACAAGATACTGACACTCAGGTCATCTCTGCCACAGACCTAATGGCAACGCTGGCCATGCATACTCTTGGCTGTAATGTGCCAGGGAGTAGGGTTTTTGTGTATGTGCAAACTTGAGTGTGTGTATGTACATGTGTGTATGTGTGTGTGTGTGTGTGTGTGTGTGTGTGTGTGTGTGTGTGTGTGTGTGTGTGTGTGTGTGTGTGTGTGTGTGTGTGTGTGTGTGTGTGTGTGTGTGTGTGTGTGTGTGTGTGTGTGTCAGGGTAATATGAGGATAGATGAGTGCTGACAGATGTATCAATCAAATTAAATCAAATCAAATGTATTTATAAAGCCCTTTTTACATCAGCCGATGTCACAAAGTGCTGTACATAAACTCAGCCTACAACCCCAAACAGAAACCAATGCAGATGTAGAAAGGCCAGAACCTAGGAAGAAACCTAGAGAGGAACCAGGCTCTGAGGGGTGGCCAGTCCTCTTTTGGCTGTGCCGGGGGGAGATTATAACAGTACATGGCCAAGATGTTCAAACATTCATAGATGACCAGCAGGGTCAAATAATAATCACAGTGGTTGTAGAGGGTGCAACAGGTCAGCACCTCAGGAGTAAATGTCAGTTGGCTTTTCATAGTCGAGCATTCAGAGTTAGAGACAGCAGGTGCGGTAGAGAGAGAGAGAGAGAGTCAAAAACAGCAGGTCCGGGACAAAGTAGCACATCCGGTGAACAGGTCAGGGTACCATAGCAGAATAGTTGAAGCTGGAGAAGCAGCATGACCAGGTGGACTGGGGACAGCAAGGAGTCATTAGGCCAGGTAGTCCTGAGGCATGGTCCTAGAGCTCAGGTCCTCTGGGAGGGGAGGGAGAGGGAAAGAGAGAGAGAATTAGAGCAAGCATATTGAAATTTACACAGGACACTGGCGCAGACAGAGATTGCCGCCTCGCTTCGCGTTCCTAGGAAACTATGCAGTATTTTGTTTGTGTTATTTCTTACATTGTTATCCCGGGAAATCAGAGGTTTTATTACATACAATCGGGAGGAACTATTGGATACAAGAGCAACACCAACTCACCAACACTACGACCAGGAATATGACTTTCCTGAAGCAGATCCTCTGTTGGGTCCACCACCCAGGACAATGGATCGGATCCCAGCCGGCGATCCAAAACAACGGTGCCGCAGAAGTGGCAGATGGAGCGGTCTTCTGGTCAGGCTCGGTAGACGAGCACATCACATACCACTCCCTAGTATACTACTCGCCAATGTCCAGTCTCTTGACAACAAGGTAGATGAAATCTGAGCAAGGGTTGCCTTCCAGAGAGACATCAGAGACTGTCACGTTCTTTGTTTCACAGAAACATGGCTCACTCGAGACACACTATCGGAGTCGGTACAGCCAGCGGGTTTCTGGACGAACTTTATTTGACTCTTTGCAAACTGGAATCCATACATCCTGAGGCTGGTTTCTTAATGCATCGCACCGACAGAAACAAGCATCTCTCTTGTAAGAAGAAGGGCGGTGGTGTATGCCTTATGATTAAAGAGACATGGTGTGATCATAACAACATACATGAACTCAAGTCCTTTGGTTCACCTGACCTAGAATTGCTTACAATCAAATGCCAACCACATTATCTACCAAGAGAATTCTCTTCGATCATAATCACAGTCGTGTATATTCCCCCCCAAGCAGACACATCGACTGCCTTGATAGAACTTAATTTGACTCTATGTAAACTGGAATCAACAAAACACTAGATCATTGTTATTCTAACTTCCGCAACGAATATAAAGCCCCCTCCTGCCCCCCTTTCGGGAAAGCTGACCCCGACTCCATTTTGTTGCTCCCAGCCTATAGAAAGAAACATAAACAGGAAGCACCTGTGCTCAGGTCTGTTCAATACTGGTCAGACCAATCGGATTCTAGACTTCAAGATTGCTTCGATCACGTGGATTGGGATATGTTCCGCATAGCGTCGAACAACAACATTGATGAATATGCTGATTCGGTGAGCGAATTTATTCGCAAGTGCAACGGTAATGTTGTACCCACAGCGTCTATTAAAACATCCCCCAAACAGACACCGTGAATTGATGGCAACATTTGTGCAAAACTGAAAGCGCGAACCACTGCTTTTAATCAGGGCAAGGTGACCGGAAACATGACCAAATACAAACACTGTAGCAGTTCCCTCCGCAAGGCAATCAAACAAGCTAAGCGTCAGTATAGAGACAAAGTAGAGTCGCAATTCAACGGCTCAGACACGAGAGGTATGTGGCAGGGTCTACCGTCAATCACGGACTACAAAAGAAAAACCAGGCCCTTCGAGGACCACGATGTCTTGCTCCCAGACAAATTAAACAACTTCTTTGCCCACTTTGAGGGCAATACAGTGTCACTGACAGAGCATGCGCAGACCAGCTGGCTGGTGTGTTTACAGACATATTCAATCAATACTTATCCCAGTCTGCTGTTCCCACATGCTTCAAGAGGGCCACCATTGTTCCTGTTCTCAAGAAAGCTAAGGTAACTGAGCTAAATGACTACCGCCCCGTAGACCTCACTTCTGTCATCATGAAGTGCTTTGAGAGACTAGTCAACAACCATATCATCTCCACCCTACCTGACACCCTAGACCCACTCCAATTTGTTTACCGCCCCAATAGGTCCACAGATGACACAATCGCAATCACACTGCACACTGCCCTAACCCATCTGGAAAAGAGGAATACCTATGTAAAAATGCTGTTCATCGATGACAGCTCAGCATTTCATACCATAGTACCCTCCAAACTCGTCATTAAGCTCAAGACCCAGGGTCTTGACCCTTCCCTGTGCAACTGGGTCCTGGACTTCCTGACGGGCTGCCCCCAGGTGGTGAGGGTAGGTAACAACATCTCCATCCCGCTGATCCTCAACACTGGGGCACCACAAGGGTGCGTTCTCAGCCCTCTCCTGTACTCCCTGTTCACCCATGACTGCATGGCCATGCACGCCTCCAACTCAATCATCAAGTTTGAAGACGACACTACAGTGGAAGGCTTGATTACCAACAATGACGAGACGGCCTGCAGGGAGGTGAGGGCCCTCGGAGTGTGGTGTCAGGAAAAGGACCTCACACTCAATGTCAACAAAACAAAGGAGATGATCGTGGACTTCAGGAAACAGCAGAGGGAGCAGCCCCCTATCCACATCGATGGGACAGTAACGGAGATGGTGGGAAGTTTTAAGTTACTCGGCGTACACATCACGGACAAACTGAAATGGTCCACCCACACAGACAGCGTCGTGAAGAGGGCTCAGCAGCGCCTCTTCAACCCCAGGAGGCTGAAGAAATTTGGCTTGTCACCAAAAACACTCACAAACTTTTACAGATGCACAATCGAGAGCATCCTGCCGGGCTGTATCTGTCATGTTTTGTCATTTATTATCTTGTCTTGTCCCTGTGCTTCCCATTCTATTCGTTTCCCTCTGCTGGTCTTATTAGGTTCTTTCCCTCTTTCTATCCCTCTCTCTCCCCCTCCCTCTCTCACTCTCTCGCTCTCTCTTCTCTCTATCGTTCCGTTCCTGCTCCCAGCTGTTCCTATTCCCCTAATCATCATTTAGTCTTCCCACACCTGTTCCCGATCCTTTTCCCTGATTAGAGTCCCTATTTCTCTCCTTGTTATTCGTTTCTGCCCTGTCGGTTCCTTGTCTAGAATTCACCGTGCTGTTTGTGTATCGCCCTGTCGTGTCGTGTTTTCCTCAGATGCTGCGTGGTGAGCAGGTGTCTGAGTCTGTCTGGTTCTAGTGCCTTCCCGAGGCAACCTGCTGTTCACCTGCTGTTCAAGATCGAGTCTCCAGTTTGTCCTCGTCATTTCGAGTGAAAGTTGTGTTTTTTTGATTGTATTTACTTTACTGGATTAAAGACTCTGTTTTCGCCAAGTCGCTTTTGGGTCCTCTTTCACCTGCATGACAGAAGGAACCGACCAAGGAATGGACCCAGCGACTTCAGACGCTCGTTACACTGCCGTCGAGATCCAAGGAGCCATGCTCGGCAGACACGAGCAGGAATTGTCTGCTGCTCGCCATGCCGTGGAGAACCTGGCCGCTCAGGTTTCCGACCTCTCTGGACAGTTCCAGAGTCTTCGTCTCGTGCCACCTGTTACTTCCTGGCCTGCCGAGCCTCCAGAACCTAGGGTTAATAACCCACCTTGCTACTCCGGGCAGCCCACTGAGTGCCGCTCCTTTCTCACGCAGTGTGAGATTGTGTTCTCTCTCCAACCCAACACATACTCTAGAGAGAGAGCTCGGGTTGCTTACGTCATTTCACTCCTTACTGGCCGGGCTCGAGAATGGGGCACAGCTATCTGGGAGGCAAGGGCTGATTGCTCTAACAAGTTCCAGAACTTTAAAGAGGAGATGATTCGGGTTTTTGACCGTTCAGTTTTTGGTAGGGAGGCTTCTAGGGCCCTGGCTTCCTTATGCCAAGGTGAACGGTCCATAACGGATTATTCTATTGAGTTTCGCACTCTTGCTGCCTCTAGTGAGTGGAACGAGCCGGCGCTGCTCGCTCGTTTTCTGGAGGGACTCCACGCAGTGGTTAAGGATGAGATTCTCTCCCGGGAGGTTCCTCCAGATGTGGACTCTTTGATTGCTCTCGCCATCCGCATAGAACGACGGGTAGATCTTCGTCACCGGGCTCGTGGAAGAGAGCTCGCATCAACGGTGTTTCCCTGCTCCGCATCGCAACCATCTCCCTCCTCTGGCTCAGAGACTGAGCCCATGCAGCTGGGAGGGATTCGCATCTCGACTAAGGAGAGGGAACGGAGGATCACCAACCGCCTGTGCCTCTATTGCGGAGTTGCTGGACATTTTGTTAATTCATGTCCAGTAAAAGCCAGAGCTCATCTGTAAGCGGAGGGCTACAGGTGAGCGCAACTACTCAAGTCTCTCCATCAAAATCCTGTACTACTTTGTCGGTCCATCTACGCTGGACCGGTTCGGGTGCTACATGTAGTGCCTTGATAGACTCTGGGGCTGAGGGTTGTTTCATGGACGAAGCATGGGTTCGGAAACATGACATTCCTTTCAGAGAGTTAGAGAAGCCTACGCCCATGTTCGCCTTAGATGGTAGTCATCTTCCCAGTATCAGATTTGAGACACTACCTTTAACCCTCACAGTATCTGGTAACCACAGTGAGACTATTTCTTTTTTGATTTTCCGTTCACCGTTTACACCTGTTGTTTTGGGTCATCCCTGGCTAGTATGTCATAATCCTTCTATTAATTGGTCTAGTAATTCTATCCTATCCTGGAACGTTTCTTGTCATGTGAAGTGTTTAATGTCTGCCATCCCTCCCGTTTCTTCTGTCCCTACTTCTCAGGAGGAACCTGGCGATTTGACAGGAGTGCCGGAGGAATATCATGATCTGCGCACGGTCTTCAGTCGGTCCCGAGCCAACTCCCTTCCTCCTCACCGGTCGTATGATTGTAGTATTGATCTCCTTCCGGGGACCACTCCTCCTCGGGGTAGACTATACTCTCTGTCGGCTCCCGAACGTAAGGCTCTCGAGGATTATTTGTCTGTGTCTCTTGACGCCGGTACCATAGTGCCTTCTTCCTCTCCGGCCGGGGCGGGGTTCTTTTTGTTAAGAAGAAGGACGGTACTCTGCGCCCCTGCGTGGATTATCGAGGCTGAATGACATAACGGTTAAGAATCGTTATCCGCTTCCCCTTATGTCATCAGCCTTCGAGATTCTGCAGGGAGCCAGTTGCTTTACTAAGTTGGACCTTCGTAACGCTTACCATCTCGTGCGCATCAGAGAGGGGGACGAGTGGAAAACGGCGTTTAACACTCCGTTAGGGCATTTTGAGTACCGGGTTCTGCCGTTCGGTCTCGCCAATGCGCCAGCTGTTTTTCAGGCATTAGTTAATGATGTTCTGAGAGACATGCTGAACATCTTTGTTTTTGTCTATCTTGACGATATCCTGATTTTTTCTCCGTCACTCGAGATTCATGTTCAGCACGTTCGACGTGTTCTACAGCGCCTTTTAGAGAATTGTCTCTACGTAAAGGCTGAGAAGTGCTCTTTTCATGTCTCCTCCGTTACTTTTCTCGGTTCCGTTATTTCCGCTGAAGGCATTCAGATGGATTCCGCTAAGGTCCAAGCTGTCAGTGATTGGCCCGTTCCAAGGTCACGTGTCGAGTTGCAGCGCTTTTTAGGTTTCGCTAATTTCTATCGGCGTTTCATTCGTAATTTCGGTCAAGTTGCTGCCCCTCTCACAGCTCTTACTTCTGTCAAGACGTGTTTTAAGTGGTCCGGTTCCGCCCAGGAGCTTTTGATCTTCTAAAAGAACGTTTTACGTCCGCTCCTATCCTCGTTACTCCTGACGTCACTAGACAATTCATTGTCGAGGTTGACGCTTCAGAGGTAGGCGTGGGAGCCATTCTATCCCAGCGCTTCCAGTCTGACGATAAGGTTCATCCTTGCGCTTATTTTTCTCATCGCCTGTCGCCATCTGAGCGCAACTATGATGTGGGTAACCGTGAACTGCTCGCCATCCGCTTAGCCCTAGGCGAATGGCGACAGTGGTTGGAGGGGGCGACCGTTCCTTTTGTCGTTTGGACAGACCATAAGAACCTTGAGTACATCCGTTCTGCCAAACGACTTAATGCCCGTCAAGCTCGTTGGGCGTTGTTTTTCGCTCGTTTCGAGTTTGTGATTTCTTACCGTCCGGGTAGCAAGAACACCAAGCCTGATGCCTTATCCCGTCTGTTTAGTTCTTCTGTGGCTTCTACTGATCCCGAGGGGATTCTTCCTTATGGGCGTGTTGTCGGGTTAACAGTCTGGGGAATTGAAAGACAGGTTAAGCAAGCACTCACGCACACTGCGTCGCCGCGCGCTTGTCCTAGTAACCTCCTTTTCGTTCCTGTTTCCACTCGTCTGGCTGTTCTTCAGTGGGCTCACTCTGCCAAGTTAGCTGGTCATCCCGGTGTTCGAGGCACTCTTGCGTCTATTCGCCAGCGCTTTTGGTGGCCGACTCAGGAGCGTGACACGCGCCGTTTCGTGGCTGCTTGTTCGGACTGCGCGCAGACTAAGTCGGGTAACTCTCCTCCTGCCGGTCGTCTCAGACCGCTCCCCATTCCTTCTCGACCATGGTCTCACATCGCCCTAGACTTCATTACCGGTCTGCCTTTGTCTGCGGGGAAGACTGTGATTCTTACGGTTGTCGATAGGTTCTCTAAGGCGGCACATTTCATTCCCCTCGCTAAACTTCCTTCCGCTAAGGAGACGGCACAAATCATTATCGAGAATGTATTCAGAATTCATGGCCTCCCGTTAGACGCCGTTTCAGACAGAGGCCCGCAATTCACGTCACAGTTTTGGAGGGAGTTCTGTCGTTTGATTGGTGCGTCCGTCAGTCTCTCTTCCGGGTTTCATCCCCAGTCTAACGGTCAAGCAGAGAGGGCCAATCAGACGATTGGTCGCATACTACGCAGCCTTTCTTTCAGAAACCCTGCGTCTTGGGCAGAACAGCTCCCCTGGGCAGAATACGCTCACAATTCGCTTCCTTCGTCTGCTACCGGGTTATCTCCGTTTCAGAGTAGTCTGGGTTACCAGCCTCCTCTGTTCTCATCCCAGCTTGCCGAGTCCAGCGTTCCCTCCGCTCAAGCGTTTGTCCAACGTTGTGAGCGCACCTGGAGGAGGGTGAGGTCTGCACTTTGCCGTTACAGGGCACAGACTGTGAGAGCCGCCAATAAACGCAGGATTAAGAGTCCAAGGTATTGTTGCGGCCAGAGAGTGTGGCTTTCCACTCGCAACCTTCCTCTTACGACAGCTTCTCGTAAGTTGACTCCATGGTTCATTGGTCCGTTCCGTGTCTCCCAGGTCGTCAATCCTGTCGCTGTGCGACTGCTTCTTCCGCGACATCTTCGTCGCGTCCATCCTGTCTTCCATGTCTCCTGTGTCAAGCCCTTTCTTCGCACCCCCGTTCGTCTTCCCTCCCCCTCCCGTCCTTGTCGAGAGCGCACCTATTTACAAGGTACATAAGATCATGGACATGCGTTCTCGGGGACGGGGTCACCAATACTTAGTGGATTGGGAGGGTTACGGTCCTGAGGAGAGGAGTTGGGTTCCGTCTCGGGACGTGCTGGACCGTTCACTCATTGATGATTTCCTCCGTTGCCGCCAGGATTCCTCCTCGAGTGCGCCAGGAGGCGCTCGGTGAGTGGGGGGTACTGTCATGTTTTGTCATTTATTATCTTGTCTTGTCCCTGTGCTTCCCATTCTATTCGTTTCCCTCTGCTGGTCTTATTAGGTTCTTTCCCTCTTTCTATCCCTCTCTCTCCCCCTCCCTCTCTCACTCTCTCGCTCTCTCTTCTCTCTATCGTTCCGTTCCTGCTCCCAGCTGTTCCTATTCCCCTAATCATCATTTAGTCTTCCCACACCTGTTCCCGATCCTTTTCCCTGATTAGAGTCCCTATTTCTCTCCTTGTTATTCGTTTCTGCCCTGTCGGTTCCTTGTCTAGAATTCACCGTGCTGTGTTTGTGTATCGCCCTGTCGTGTCGTGTTTTCCTCAGATGCTGCGTGGTGAGCAGGTGTCTGAGTCTGTCTGGTTCTAGTGCCTTCCCGAGGCAACCTGCTGTTCACCTACTGTTCAAGATCGAGTCTCCAGTTTGTCCTCGTCATTTCGAGTGAAAGTTGTGTTTTTTTGATTGTATTTACTTTACTGGATTAAAGACTCTGTTTTCGCCAAGTCGCTTTTGGGTCCTCTTTCACCTGCATGACAGAAGGAACCGACCAAGGAATGGACCCAGCGACTTCAGACGCTCGTTACACTGCCGTCGAGATCCAAGGAGCCATGCTCGGCAGACACGAGCAGGAATTGTCTGCTGCTCGCCATGCCGTGGAGAACCTGGCCGCTCAGGTTTCCGACCTCTCTGGACAGTTCCAGAGTCTTCGTCTCGTGCCACCTGTTACTTCCTGGCCTGCCGAGCCTCCAGAACCTAGGGTTAATAACCCACCTTGCTACTCCGGGCAGCCCACTGAGTGCCGCTCCTTTCTCACGCAGTGTGAGATTGTGTTCTCTCTCCAACCCAACACATACTCTAGAGAGAGAGCTCGGGTTGCTTACGTCATTTCACTCCTTACTGGCCGGGCTCGAGAATGGGGCACAGCTATCTGGGAGGCAAGGGCTGATTGCTCTAACAAGTTCCAGAACTTTAAAGAGGAGATGATTCGGGTTTTTGACCGATCAGTTTTTGGTAGGGAGGCTTCTAGGGCCCTGGCTTCCTTATGCCAAGGTGAACGGTCCATAACGGATTATTCTATTGAGTTTCGCACTCTTGCTGCCTCTAGTGAGTGGAACGAGCCGGCGCTGCTCGCTCGTTTTCTGGAGGGACTCCACGCAGTGGTTAAGGATGAGATTCTCTCCCGGGAGGTTCCTCCAGATGTGGACTCTTTGATTGCTCTCGCCATCCGCATAGAACGACGGGTAGATCTTCGTCACCGGGCTCGTGGAAGAGAGCTCGCATCAACGGTGTTTCCCTGCTCCGCATCGCAACCATCTCCCTCCTCTGGCTCAGAGACTGAGCCCATGCAGCTGGGAGGGATTCGCATCTCGACTAAGGAGAGGGAACGGAGGATCACCAACCGCCTGTGCCTCTATTGCGGAGTTGCTGGACATTTTGTTAATTCATGTCCAGTAAAAGCCAGAGCTCATCTGTAAGCGGAGGGCTACAGGTGAGCGCAACTACTCAAGTCTCTCCATCAAAATCCTGTACTACTTTGTCGGTCCATCTACGCTGGACCGGTTCGGGTGCTACATGTAGTGCCTTGATAGACTCTGGGGCTGAGGGTTGTTTCATGGACGAAGCATGGGTTCGGAAACATGACATTCCTTTCAGAGAGTTAGAGAAGCCTACGCCCATGTTCGCCTTAGATGGTAGTCATCTTCCCAGTATCAGATTTGAGACACTACCTTTAACCCTCACAGTATCTGGTAACCACAGTGAGACTATTTCTTTTTGATTTTCCGTTCACCGTTTACACCTGTTGTTTTGGGTCATCCCTGGCTAGTATGTCATAATCCTTCTATTAATTGGTCTAGTAATTCTATCCTATCCTGGAACGTTTCTTGTCATGTGAAGTGTTTAATGTCTGCCATCCCTCCCGTTTCTTCTGTCCCTACTTCTCAGGAGGAACCTGGCGATTTGACAGGAGTGCCGGAGGAATATCATGATCTGCGCACGGTCTTCAGTCGGTCCCGAGCCAACTCCCTTCCTCCTCACCGGTCGTATGATTGTAGTATTGATCTCCTTCCGGGGACCACTCCTCCTCGGGTAGACTATACTCTCTGTCGGCTCCCGAACGTAAGGCTCTCGAGGATTATTTGTCTGTGTCTCTTGACGCCGGTACCATAGTGCCTTCTTCCTCTCCGGCCGGGGCGGGGTTCTTTTTTGTTAAGAAGAAGGACGGTACTCTGCGCCCCTGCGTGGATTATCGAGGGCTGAATGACATAACGGTTAAGAATCGTTATCCGCTTCCCCTTATGTCATCAGCCTTCGAGATTCTGCAGGGAGCCAGGTGCTTTACTAAGTTGGACCTTCGTAACGCTTACCATCTCGTGCGCATCAGAGAGGGGGACGAGTGGAAAACGGCGTTTAACACTCCGTTAGGGCATTTTGAGTACCGGGTTCTGCCGTTCGGTCTCGCCAATGCGCCAGCTGTTTTTCAGGCATTAGTTAATGATGTTCTGAGAGACATGCTGAACATCTTTGTTTTTGTCTATCTTGACGATATCCTGATTTTTTCTCCGTCACTCGAGATTCATGTTCAGCACGTTCGACGTGTTCTACAGCGCCTTTTAGAGAATTGTCTCTACGTAAAGGCTGAGAAGTGCTCTTTTCATGTCTCCTCCGTTACTTTTCTCGGTTCCGTTATTTCCGCTGAAGGCATTCAGATGGATTCCGCTAAGGTCCAAGCTGTCAGTGATTGGCCCGTTCCAAGGTCACGTGTCGAGTTGCAGCGCTTTTAGGTTTCGCTAATTTCTATCGGCGTTTCATTCGTAATTTCGGTCAAGTTGCTGCCCCTCTCACAGCTCTTACTTCTGTCAAGACGTGTTTTAAGTGGTCCGGTTCCGCCCAGGGAGCTTTTGATCTTCTAAAAGAACGTTTTACGTCCGCTCCTATCCTCGTTACTCCTGACGTCACTAGACAATTCATTGTCGAGGTTGACGTTCAGAGGTAGGCGTGGGAGCCATTCTATCCCAGCGCTTCCAGTCTGACGATAAGGTTCATCCTTGCGCTTATTTTTCTCATCGCCTGTCGCCATCTGAGCGCAACTATGATGTGGGTAACCGTGAACTGCTCGCCATCCGCTTAGCCCTAGGCGAATGGCGACAGTGGTTGGAGGGGGCGACCGTTCCTTTTGTCGTTTGGACAGACCATAAGAACCTTGAGTACATCCATTCTGCCAAACGACTTAATGCCCGTCAAGCTCGTTGGGCGTTGTTTTTCGCTCGTTTCGAGTTTGTGATTTCTTACCGTCCGGGTAGCAAGAACACCAAGCCTGATGCCTTATCCCGTCTGTTTAGTTCTTCTGTGGCTTCTACTGATCCCGAGGGGATTCTTCCTTATGGGCGTGTTGTCGGGTTAACAGTCTGGGGAATTGAAAGACAGGTTAAGCAAGCACTCACGCACACTGCGTCGCCGCGCGCTTGTCCTAGTAACCTCCTTTTCGTTCCTGTTTCCACTCGTCTGGCTGTTCTTCAGTGGGCTCACTCTGCCAAGTTAGCTGGTCATCCCGGTGTTCGAGGCACTCTTGCGTCTATTCGCCAGCGCTTTTGGTGGCTGACTCAGGAGCGTGACACGCGCCGTTTCGTGGCTGCTTGTTCGGACTGCGCGCAGACTAAGTCGGGTAACTCTCCTCCTGCCGGTCGTCTCAGACCGCTCCCCATTCCTTCTCGACCATGGTCTCACATCGCCCTAGACTTCATTACCGGTCTGCCTTTGTCTGCGGGAAGACTGTGATTCTTACGGTTGTCGATAGGTTCTCTAAGGCGGCACATTTCATTCCCCTCGCTAAACTTCCTTCCGCTAAGGAGACGGCACAAATCATTATCGAGAATGTATTCAGAATTCATGGCCTCCGTTAGACGCCGTTTCAGACAGAGGCCCGCAATTCACGTCACAGTTTTGGAGGGAGTTCTGTCGTTTGATTGGTGCGTCCGTCAGTCTCTCTTCCGGGTTTCATCCCCAGTCTAACGGTCAAGCAGAGAGGGCCAATCAGACGATTGGTCGCATACTACGCAGCCTTTCTTTCAGAAACCCTGCGTCTTGGGCAGAACAGCTCCCCTGGGCAGAATACGCTCACAATTCGCTTCCTTCGTCTGCTACCGGGTTATCTCCGTTTCAGAGTAGTCTGGGTTACCAGCCTCCTCTGTTCTCATCCCAGCTTGCCGAGTCCAGCGTTCCCTCCGCTCAAGCGTTTGTCCAACGTTGTGAGCGCACCTGGAGGAGGGTGAGGTCTGCACTTTGCCGTTACAGGGCACAGACTGTGAGAGCCGCCAATAAACGCAGGATTAAGAGTCCAAGGTATTGTTGCGGCCAGAGAGTGTGGCTTTCCACTCGCAACCTTCCTCTTACGACAGCTTCTCGTAAGTTGACTCCGCGGTTCATTGGTCCGTTCCGTGTCTCCCAGGTCGCCAAGTCGCTTTTGGGTCCTCTTTCACCTGCATGACAGTATCACTGCCTGGTACGGCAACTGCTCTGCCCACAACCGCAAGGCTCTCCAGAGGGTAGTGAGGTCTGCACAACTCATTCCCGGGGGCAACCTACCTGCCCTCCTGGACACCTACACCACCCGATGTCACAGGAGGGCCAAAAAGATCATCAAGGACAATAACCATCCGAGCCACTGCCTGTTCACCCCGCTATCATCCAGAAGGCGAGGTCAGTAGAGGTGCATCAAAGCGGGGACGGAGAGACTGAAAAACAGCTTCTTTCTCAAGGCCATCAGACTGTTAAACAACGATCACTAACATGAGGGGCTGCTGCCAACATACTGACTCAACTCTAGCCACTTTAATAATGGAAAAATGTATGTAATAAATGTATCACTAGCTACTTTAAAGAATGCCACTTTATATAATATTTACATACCCTACATTACTCATCTCATATGTATATAATGTACTCTATACCATCTACTGCATCTTGCCTATGATATTTGGCCATCACTCATTCATATACTTTTATGTACATATTCTTATTCATTCCTTTCAATGAAATTGTTAGGTTAGATTTGTTAGATATTACTGCAGTGTTGGAACTAGAAGCACAAGCATTTCGCTACTCTCACATTAACATCTGCTAACCATGTGTATGTGACAAATACAATTTGATTTGATTTAATTTGATGAGACAGGAGAAATACTCCAGACATAACAGACTGACCCAACGACACAAACTATTGCAGCATAAATACTGGAGGCTGAGACAGGAGGGGTTGGGAGACACTGTGGCCCCATCCAACGATACCCGGACAGTGCCAACCAGGCAGGATATAACCCCACCCACATTGCCAAAGCACAGCCCCCACACCACGAGAAGGAGCTCTTCAACCACCAACTTACTACCCTGAGACAAGGCTGAGTATAGCCCACGAAGATCTCCCCCACGGCACAAACCCGAGGGGGGCGCCAAACCCGAACAGGAAGATCACGTCAGAGACTCAACTCACTCAAGTAACACACCCCTCCGAGGGATGGGAAGCAGAAGAGCGCCAGTTACTCAGTCCCTGTAAAAGGGTTAGCAGTCCTTCTCAAATAGTGGGGCGCACCCCCCTGGGGGCACTCGGGAGCGATGCCAGGTGGGGGGAGGTGCATATGCATGTGTTTTTTTTTGCCGCAGGGAGTAGTTTTTTTCACCAAACAAGAGCACACAGCACAGAGCAGGAGATATGAAGTGCAGATAACAAACCCTTAAGACACAATGGAAAAATATTTAACAGGGATGAAAAGAAAGGCGGAGAGAGACTGAGATAGTGAGACAAACGTAAGTCTCCCGAAAGCTAAGACGAGGAAATATGACGAAGCGTATGTAGCGCTTGGCTTCACTGTGACTACGGTGGGAGACGAGGAGATATGAGGAAGCGTATGTAGCGCTTGGCCTCACTGTGACTACGGTGGGAGACGAGGAGATATGAGGAAGCGTATGTAGCGCTTGGCTTCACTGTGACTACGGTGGGAGACGAGGAGATATGATGAAGCGTATGTAGCGCTTGGCCTCACTGTGACTACGGTGGGAGACGAGGAGATATGAGGAAGCGTATGTAGCGCTTGGCTTCACTGTGACTACGGTGGGAGACGAGGAGATATGATGAAGCTTATGTAGCGCTTGGCTTCACTGTGACTACGGTGGGAGACGAGGAGATATGATGAAGCTTATGTAGCGCTTGGCTTCACTGTGACTACGGTGGGAGACGAGGAGATATGATGAAGCTTATGTAGCGCTTGGCTTCACTGTGACTACGGTGGGAGATGAGGAGATATGATGAAGCTTATGTAGCGCTTGGCTTCACTGTGACTACGGTGGGAGATGAGGAGATATGATGAAGCTTATGTAGCGCTTGGCTTCACTGTGACTACGGTGGGAGACGAGGAGATATGATGAAGCTTATGTAGCGCTTGGCTTCACTGTGACTACGGTGGGAGACGAGGAGATATGATGAAGCTTATGTAGCGCTTGGCTTCACTGTGACTACGGTGGGAGACGAGGAGATATGATGAAGCGTATGTAGCGCTTGGCTTCACTCTGACTACGGTGGGAGACGAGGAAATATGATGAAGCTTATGTAGCGCTTGGCTTCACTGTGACTACGGTGGGGGACGAGGAAATATGATGAAGCTTATGTAGCGCTTGGCTTCACTGTGACTGCGGTGGGAGACGAGGAAATATGATGAAGCTTATGTAGCGCTTGGCTTCACTGTGACTACGGTGGGGGACGAGGAAAGACCGGTATGTTTACTGTGTCTAAAAATGTTGGCAGCGGACAGCATGAAGCCAAATAAATTAAGGTGTCACTTAAAGACATTTCACCCCAATCACGCTGATAAGCCGCATGAGTTTTTTCAGCGAAAGCGTGCTGAATATTGCCAACAATCGTCCCTCTTTGTGAATGCTACTTCAGTAAACCAACACTGTTAGCATCATATAAGGTGGCGTACCAAATTGCTCAGTGCAGAAAACCCCCATAGCAGAGGAGCTGATACTGCCTGCAGCATTAGACCTGGTCTCTGTCCTGCTGGATGACGCAAGTGCTGCAAAATAAAAACTATCCCTCTGTCCAATGATACTGTCGCCAGACGTATAAATGACATAGCTAACAATCTTAAAGAACAGCTGGTAGATAAACTCAAAGACAAACATTTTGCCTTACAGTTCAATGAAGCAACTGACAGCTTATGTATGTTTTGACATGACAAACTCCCTGTGTGAGGATCTACTTTTTTGTAAATATGTCAGAGACAGAGCCACAGCTGAAGAGCTATTCAAAATGCTGGACTGCTTCCTGACTGAGAATGGGCTAAAGTGGGAGAACTGCATTGGTGTTTGCAGTGATGGGGCACAGACCATGGCAGGGATGGGAAAAGGACTTTGGGCACTCATCGAGAAGGCCTCACCTAATGCTGAGTGGACACACTGTGTTATACACAGAGAAGCACTGGCATCAAGGCACCTTTCCTCTGAATTAAGTGAGGTTATGACTGACATTGTAGGTGTAGTCAATTTTATAAAGACCAGACCACTAAAAACAAGATTCTTCTCTGCTATCTGTGAGGAGATGGGAGCTGAACATCAAGCTGTACTGTTTCACAGTGAAGAAAGGTGGCTGTCACGAGGAAAAGTCTTGTCCTGAGTTGTTGAGCTCAGTGAGAAGATAAGAATGTTTTCGGAGCAGGAGCACAAGTATGACCTCGCAGAAAAGTTTAGTGATGAGAACTTCCTGGCGAAACTGGCCTACCTGAGTGACATATTTGGAAAGCTAAATGAACCACATCTACAGCTTCAAGGGAAAGATTAACACCTCCCTCAGGTCACAGACAAGATCAGCTCTTTCACTCGAAAACTTTATGTGGGGCAGGCGACTTGTTGAAGGAAATACTGATTCATTCGAGAACCTGCATGAATTTGTTGACACTACAGACTATGATGCCACTTCAGTGATTCCATATATTAAGGAGCATATTTCATCACTGATGGGATTCTTTAAAAAGTACTTCCCTGAAAATAGTTCCCAATATGACTGGGTGAGAGATCCTTTCAATGCACCAGCTCCAACTAGTTTCAGCTCTGCAGAGGAGGACCAGTTCCCAATATGACTGGGTGAGAGATCCTTTCAATGCACCAGCTCCAACTAGTTTCAGCTCTGCAGAGGAGGACCAGTTCCCAAAATGACTGGGTGAGAGATCCTTTCAATGCACCAGCTCCAACTGGTTTCAGCTCTGCAGAGGAGGACCAGTTCCCAATATGACTGGGTGAGAGATCCTTTCAATGCACCAGCTCCAACTAGTTTCAGCTCTGCAGAGGAGGACCAGTTCCCAATATGACTGGGCTGGAGATCCTTTCAATGCACCAGCTCCAACTAGTTTCAGCTCTGCAGAGGAGGACCAGTTCCCAATATGACTGGGTGAGAGATCCTTTCAATGCACCAGCTCCAACTGGTTTCAGCTCTGCAGAGGAGGACCAGTTCCCAATATGACTGGGTGAGAGATCCTTTCAATGCACCAGCTCCAACTGGTTTCAGCTCTGCAGAGGAGGAACAGTTCCCAATATGACTGGGTGGGAGATCCTTTCAATGCACCAGCTCCAACTGGTTTCAGCTCTGCAGAGGAGGAACAGTTCCCAAAATGACTGGGCGGGAGATCTTTTCAATGCACCAGCTCCAACTGGTTTCAGCTCTGCAGAGGAGGACCAGTTCCCAATATGACTGGGTGAGAGATCCTTTCAATGCACCAGCTCCAACTGGTTTCAGCTCTGCAGAGGAGGACCAGTTCCCAATATGACTGGGTGAGAGATCCTTTCAATGCACCAGCTCCAACTGGTTTCAGCTCTGCAGAGGAGGACCAGTTCCCAATATGACTGGGTGAGAGATCCTTTCAATGCACCAGCTCCAACTGGTTTCAGCTCTGCAGAGGAGAACCAGTTCCCAATATGACTGGGTGAGAGATCCTTTCAATGCACCAGCTCCAACTGGTTTCAGCTCTGCAGAGGAGGAACAGTTCCCAATATGACTGGGTGGGAGATCCTTTCAATGCACCATCTCCAACTGGTTTCAGCTCTGCAGAGGAGGACCAGTTCATTGATATGACGTCGGACTCCAGATTGAGACTGAGGTTCACATCACAGACACTGAGTGAATTCTGGCTGAGTGTAGAGAGGCAGTATCCACTCTTAGGGCAGAGGGCCATGGGCATTCCTCTTCCTTTTGCAACATCTTATCTTTGTGAGACTGGCTTCTCTGCTGTTGTTGCACTGAAGACCAAGTACAGGTCCCAGCTAAACATTGAGCAGGAGCTGGAGTTGCAGTATCATGCTTCAAACCCCGCTTCGAAATGCTGTGCTCTGCAAAACGTGCTCATTTGTAGCCATTAATCCCGACTTCCTCAATTTGATTTTAAAAAATCTGCACAAATTGTTTTATTCATTTTTGTTTTATAGGTCAAAGTATTTCAATTGTACTCCTGAGTTAATGTTGCTGATCAGTTTGAATTTATTTGTCACGCCCTGGTCTTAGTATTTTGTGTTTTCTTTATTATTTTGGTCAGGCCAGGGTGTGACATGGGTTAATTATGTGGTGTGTTTTGTTTTGGGGTTTTATAGGTATCGGGATTGTGGTATAGTGGGGTTGTCTAGAAAAGTCTATGGTTACCTGAAGTGGTTCTCAATCAGAGGCAGGTGTTTATCGTTGTTTCTGATTGGGAACCATATTTAGGCAGCCATATTCTTTGAGTGTTTCGTGGGTGATTGTTCCTGTCTCAGTGTTTGTTTGCACCAGAATAGGCTGGTTAGGTTTTCACGTTACGTTTATTGTTTGTGTTTATCTTTTTATAAAACATGAATCGAAATAACCACGCTGCATTTTGGTCCTCCTCTCCTTCACTGCAAGAAAACCTTAAAATATAATCAATAAATAATAATAATGTTATTTTATTTTCAGTATCAAATGGTCCAACATTTTTTACAGTTTAAATAGGTTTTTATTTTTTTATTTAAAATTTCAGGCAAATTGATGCACTTTAAGTCTTTTCTGTTACAGACTAAAAACAAAATTAATAAAGTTATTCTTTCTTTTTTCTTTATTTAATGTTAATAAGGATACAATGTTATGCAGAGGTGTACTTATAAAACATTTATAGACAAATTATACTATTTACAGTTGCGGCGGAGAGTTGGGGAGCGCAAAATGTTTACTTCTTCCTAGGGGGGGGCGTAACAGAAAATAATTGAGAAGCTCTGGGTGAGAGGCAGAGAATCCCAGTGGAGAGACGGGAACCGGCCTGGCAGAGACAGCAAGGGTCAAGTTCCTTTCCATTCACCTTCACACCCCAGACTACACTCAATCATAGGACTTACTGAAGAGATGAGTCTTCAATAAAGACTTAAAGGTCGAGACAGAGTCTGCGTCTCTCACATGGATAGGCAGACCATTCCATAAAAATTGAGCTCTATAGGAGAAAGCCCTGCCTCCAGCTGTATGCTAAGAAATTCTAGGGATAATAAGGAGGCCTGCGACTTGTGACCGTTGCATACGTGTAGGTATGTATGGCAGGACCAAATCGGCGAGACAGGTAGGAGCAAGCCCATGTAATAATGCCTTGTAGGTTAGCAGTAAAGCCTTGAAATCAGCCCAAGTCTTAACAGGAAGTAGTGTAGGGAGGCTAGCACTGGAATAATATGATCACATTGGTTGGTTCTAGTCAATATTATAGCAGCAGCGTTTAACACTAACTGAAGTTAATTTAGTGCTTTATCCGTGTAGCCGGAAAGTAAAGCTTTAATAGTATAATCTAGAAGTAACTAAAGCATGGAATCATTTATCTGCATCATTTTTGGACCGAAAGATACTGATTTTTGCAATGTTACGAAGTTGAAAAGAAGCTGTCCTTGAAATATTATTGATATGTTCATCAAAAGAGAGATCAGGGTCCAGAGTAACGCCAAGGTCTTTCACAGATTAGATCCAACAGAAGATCTCTTTGTTTCTGGGGACCTAGAACTAGCATCTCGGTTTTGTCAGCTTTTAAAAGTAAAACATTTACTGCCATCTACTTCCTTATGTCTGAAACACAGGCTTCCAGGGAGGGCAATTTTGAGGCTTCACAATGTTTCATTTAAATTTGGGGGCGGCAGCGTAGCCTAGCGGTTAGAGTGTTGGACTAGTAACCAAAAGGTTGCAAGATTGAATCCCTGAGCTGACAAGGTACAAATCTGTCATTCTGCCCATGAACAAGGCAGTTAACCCAATGTTCCTAGGCCGTCATTGAAAATAAGAACTGGTTCTTAACTGACTTGCCTAGTTAAATAAAGGTAAAAACATTTTTTTAAATGTATATTGTCTGCATAGCAGTGAAAGTTAACATTATGTTTCCGAATGACATCACCAAGAGGTAAAACTTACAGTTGATTTGTCAGAGGACAAACCATCCACAGAGACAAACTGATATCTTTCCGACAGATAAGATCTAAATCACACCAGAGATTGTCAGTGTAGACCAATTTGGGTTTCCAATCTCTACAAAAGATTGTCAAAAGCAGCACTAAGGTCTAGGAGCATGAGCCAGATGCAAAGCCTTGGTCTGACGCCATTAAAAGGTCATTTACCACCTTCATGAGTACAGTCTCAGTGCTATGATGGGGTCTAAAACCAGAACGAAGCTTTTTGTTTACATTGTCAGTCTTCAGGAAGGCAGTGAACATTTTTTGAGAGGAATGGGGGATTCGATATAGGCTGATAGTTTTATATATTTTCTGGGTCAAGGTTTGGCTTTTTCAAGAGAGGCTTTGTTACTGCCACTTTTAGTGAGTTTGGTACACATCCAGTGGATAGGGAGCCATTTATTATGTTCAACATAGGAAGGACTTCCAGTTTGGTGGAGCGCCAATTCCGTTCCAATTTTCTGGAAGCTTGCTTCAGGGCTCGGGTATTTTCTGTATGTCAGGGAGCTAGTTTCATAAAGCAAATGTTTGTTTTTAGGGGTGTGACTGCCTCTAGGGTATTACGCAAGGTTAAATTTAGTTCCTCAGGTGGTTAACCGATTTTTGTACTCCAATGTCCTTGGGTAGATGGAGGGAGTCTTTAAGGGCATCTAGGAATCCTTCGGTTGTCCGGGAATTTATAGCATGGCTTTTAGTGATCCTTGGTTGGAGTCTAAGCAGATTATTTGTTGTGATTGCAAACATAATAAATTGGTGGTTCGATAGTCCAGTATTATGAGGAAAAACATTGAGATCCACAATATTTATTCCACGGGACAAAACTAGGTCCAGAGTATGACTGTGGCAGTGAGTAGGTCCAGAGTTATGTTGGACCAAACCCACTGAGTCGATGATGCCTCTGAAAGCCTTTTGGAGTGGGTCTGTGGACTTTCCCATGTGAATATTAACTCTGTGTTGTCTTAACATTCTGTACACTCCCCTTGTCCTCAAAAATGACCCGCCTTCACTAAACCCCTAAAATAAAGCAGCTTAATTGAATTTTAAATCCCAAATCTATTTTGCATGAAGAAACAACCTGTCATTCATCACAAATGTTGTGAATATCTGGATTTTCCCTCTTCACAATGCAGAAAGACTGAATTGAATCAGTAGACACCACTTGTTTTTATTACAACACACCTGTCATAATTGTTTTCTTTACTGAAGTAGAGGTTTATTATTATTATTATTATTATTATTATTGCTAAAGGTACTGCATAGGTGTAAACATACATTTGTTTGTGAGAGGTAGCACCTCTATAGCATAAGAAAGTTGCAGAAATGTGCAGAAAGTAGTTTCGAATGCATTTTATTGAAGGGAAACAGTAAGTATTGAACTTTTTTTGGCAACATAGTGATATATACTCATGTACTGTACAATAAAGAATTCAATTACAAAATACTAGTCTTCTCCCATTTTTTTTAACAATTGCCCCCACCCACAAGGTGTATAAACAACACCCATAAATAAGAATAAAATAATATAATAGATACAAAAACAAAAACGAACATAAATCAAATCAACTCTAATTAGCACATGTAGGACAGTATGAAAGTGTGTGTGCATGGACTTTGTAGTTGTATTTCTCGCATGTGCAGCACATAGTATTTGTTTTACAGTCATTCTTTGGGGGGAAGAATAGGAATCTCCACCTCTTGCCTTTCCTCAGCTGCAGCCTCAGGTGGATCAGGACAAGATTCAGCCCCCTGAACAGCTTTCACAAGCAGAAGCTGCTGTGTGGGAGAGGCTCTCCCTTCTTTGAATGTGTGGGGTTACAAGTGCCTTTTCCAGCTGCTCCAGAAACATCCTCCTCTTGTTCCTCTTATCAGGCATCCAGGTAGTGTCGATCTTGTTCCATATCACAAAGGCATTGTATGAGGACACATCAATGATGTTATGGACCAGGGGCCAGCAGGCTTGTTCTTTCTAACTGTGCCAACCATGGTGATCTTCCTCTTCAGGAGCTGCTGGCTGAGTTCAATCAGTAGCATAATCTCCATTTCTCATTGTGTGTGTGTCTTTGACGTTTTAGTGGTGTGTAAATGATTTTATAACTGCCGGGTCAAAAATGACCATAAGACAATCTTTGTACTCTGGTGGTGTACAGCTTTCATGGAAACATGAACAAAGGCGATGTTTCCCTTTTTCAAATGTTGGGGTCAATCTCGGAAAAGTAATCAAATTTCAACTTGAAAAAAAATGTAATAAACATTTCTCTGCTGTTAAACATAGTGGCGAGTCACTTTTGACCCCTAAGACAACACATGGGTTACCGAAAATGTGAATATATTCTGCCATGACTACAAGGTCCGTTAGGAATTCAGGGAACTCAGTGAGGAACGCTGTATATGGCCCAGGAGGCCTGTAATCAGTAGCTATATAAAGTGATTGAGTAGGTTGCATAGAATTCAAGACTAGAAGCTCAAAAGATAAAAACGCTGCCATGTGTTTTGTAAATTGAAATTTGCTATCGTAAATGTTAGCAACACCTCTGCCTTTGTGGGATGCACGAGGGATATGGTCACTAGTGTAACCAGAAGGTGAGGCCTCATTTAACACAGTAAATTCATCAGGCTTAAGCCATCTTTCAGTCAGGCCAATCACAGCAAGATTATGATCAGTGATTAGTTCATTGACTATGACTGCCTTGGAAGTGAGGGGTCTAACATTAAGTAGCCCTATTTTGAGATTTGCGATATCACAATCTCTTTCAAAATTGACAGGAATGGAGGAGGTCTTTATTCCAGTGAGATGGCTAAAGCGAACACCTTCATGTTTTGTTCTGCTCAACCTAGATCAAGGCACAGACACGGTCTCAATGGGGATAGCTGAGCTGACTACACTGACTGTGCTATTGGCAGTCTCCATCAAGCTGGCAGGCTGCTGCTTGACCTGCACCCTATTTCAATGTGGAGCTAGAGGAATTAGAGCTCTGTCTATGTTCATAGATAAGATGAGAGCATCCCTCCAACTAGGATGCAGTTCGTCTCTCCTCATCAGACCAGGCTTGGTCCTGCTTGTGGGTGTGTCCCAGAAAGAGGGCTAATTATCTACAAATTCTATCGTTTGGGACGGCAGGAAACAGTTTTCAAACAGCGATTGAGTTGTGAGACTGCTCTAGAGCTTATCACTCCCCCTAACTGGGAAGGGGCCAAAGACAATTACTCAATGCCGACACATCATTCTAGCTGATTTAAACACTGAAACAATGTTGTGCTTGGTGATCTCTGACTGTTTCATCCTAACATCGTTGGTGCCGACGTGGATAACAATATCCATATACTCTCTACACTCGCCAGTTTTAGCCAAAGCCAGCACCATCTTCAGATTAGCCTTAACGTCGGTAGCCCTGCCCCCTGTTAAACAGTGTATGATCGCTGGATGATTCGTTTTAAGTCTAATACTGTGGGTAATGGGGTTGCCAATGCCTAGGGTTTTCAATTTGTCAGAGCTAATGGGGGGAGGCTTTGGCAGCTCAGAAAAGCCTTGGCCTCTGACTCCGAATCATTGCTTAATGGGGAGAACCGGTTGAAAGTATCTGTCTAAAGATTGCGTCTGAAGCTGGGTTTGCAGTACGGCTATCCTCACCATAAGGCGATCTTTCTCCTGTATATTATGAGTACAGCATTAGAAGGCATCATGTCAATGTTACTACTTAGCTTCGGCTGGTGGAGGTCCTAAAGAACCACATCCAGATAAAGCGTCCGAGGTGAAAAAGTTGAATGAAAAAAGTTGAGCGAGGGAAAAAGAAAAAATATAAAACGGTTATTAAAAATGTAGAAAGTAAAAAGTTGGCAGGTAGCAAAGTAACGTTAGTAATAAACTGCACAGCAGCACGTAAACAAGTCCACAAGTTGTGAGCGGAAGTCAATTATTGAACTGGCATGAATGTGGCTGTGTGGGTCTGTCCTCTGTGTTTCAGGAGGTAGAGGGACTTGATGGTGGAAATGTCAGCACGGAACAATGCTGTGCACTCCGCCTTATCTCAGCTCACTGGCCACTAGCATAGACTTATAGGTGACCTAGAGCCAGTGTGTCTGGCGACGAATATGTAGGGAGGGCCAGCCGACTAAAGCATACAGGTCGCAGTGGTGGGTGGTATAAAGGGCTTTAGTGACAAAACAGATGGCACTGTGATAGACTGCATCCAGTATGCTGAGAAGAGTATTGGAAGCTATTTTGCAAATGGCTTCGCTGAAGTCGAGGATTGGTAGGATAGTCAGTTTTACTAGGGTTTGTTTGGCGGCATGAGTGAAGGAGGCTTTGTGTCAAAATAGAAAGCCGATTCTAGATTTAATTTTGGATTGGAGATGTTTAATAGGAGTCTGGAAGGGGAGTTTACAGTCTAGCCAGACACCTAGGTATTTGCAGTTGTCCACATATTTTAAGTCAGAACCGTACAGACTAGTGATGATAGTCGGGCGGGTGTGTTGTGGGAACGAACGGTTGAAAAGCATGCATTTTACTAGTGTTTAAGAGCAGTTGGAGGCCAGGGAAGGAGTGTTGTATGGCATTGAAGCTCGTTTGGAGGTTAGTTAACACAGTGTCCAAAGAAGGGCCAGATGTATACAGAATGTTGTCTTCTGCGTAGAGGTGGATCAGGGAATCACCCGCAGCAAGAGCGACATCGTTGATATCACGCCTTGGTCATTGTATTTTGTGTTTTTATTATATGTTTGGGTAGGCCAGGGTGTGACATGGGTTTATATGTTTTTTTTCGTATTGGGGTTTGTAGTATTTGGGATCGCGGCTGATTAGGGGTGTTGTATAGGCTTGGCTGCCTGAGGCGATTCTCAATCAGAGTCAGGTGATCCTTGTTGTCTCTGATTGGGAACCGTATTTAGGCAGCCTGAGTTTCGCTTTGTATTTCGTGGGTGATTGTTCCTGTCTTTGTGTAGTATTCACCAGATAGGCTGTAATTAGTTTCACGTTCCGTTTGTTGTTTTCGTCTTTCAGTTATTTCATGTACCGCGATTCTTTCATTATAGTCATGAGTAACATTTACATTACATTTTTACATTTAAGTCATTTAGCAGACGCTCTTATCCAGAGCGACTTACAAATTGGTGCATTCACCTTATGTAACCAACACGCTGCATTTCGGTCCGACTCTCTTCTTTCAACAGACGAACGCCGTTACAGTTGATATATACAGAGAAAAGAGTCGGCCCGAGAATTGAAACCTGTGGTACCCCCATAGAGACTGCCAGAGGTCCAGACAACAGGCCCTCCAATTTGACACACTGAACTCTGTCTGCGAAGTAGTTGGTGAACCAGACATTTGAGAAACCAAGGCTGTTGAGTCTGCCGATAAGAATATGGTGATTGACAGAGTCGAAAGCCTTGGCCAGGTTGATGAAGACGGCTGCACAGTACTGTCTTTTATCGATGGCGGTTATGATATCGTTTAGTACCTTGAGCGTGGCTTAGGTGCCCCCATGACCAGCTCGGAATCTGGATTGCACAACTGAGAAGGTATGGTGGGATTCGAAATGGTCAGTGATCTGTTTATTAACTTAGCTTTCGAAAGACTTTAGAGAGGCAGGGCGGGATGGATATAGGACTATAACAGTTTGGGTCTAGAGTGTCACCCCCTTTGAAGAGGGGGATGACTGCGGCAGCTTTCCAATCTTTAGGGATCTCGGACGATACGAAAGAGAGGTTGAACAGACTGGTAATAGGGGTTGCAACAATGGCGGTGGATAATTTTAGAAAGAGAGGGTCCAGATTGTCTAGCCCAGCTGATATGTACAGGTCCATGTTTTGCAGTTCTTTCAAAATATCTGCTATCTGGTTTTGGGTGAAGGAGAAGCTGGGGAGGCTTGGGCAAGTAGCTCGCGGGGGGGCAGAGCTGTTGGCCAGCGTTGGGGTAGCCAGGAGGAAAGCATGGCCAGCCGTAGAGAAATGCCTATTGAAATGTTTGATTATCGTGTATTTATCGGTGGTGACAGTGTTTCCTAGCCTCAGTGCAGTGGGCAGCTGGGAGGAATGCTCTTATTCGTGATGGATTTTAATTTGTGTGAAATTGAGGGCATCTAGCTTAGATTGTTGGACTGCCGGGGTGTTAAGCATTTCCCAGTTTAGGTCACCTAACAGAACGAACTCTGAAAATCGATGGAGGCAATCAATTCACACATGGTGTCCAGGGCACAGCTGGGAGCTGAGTCGGGTCTATAACTGGCGGCAACAGTGAGAGACTTATTTCTGCAGAGATTCATTTTTAAAATTAGAAGCTCGAACTGTTTGGGCATAGCCCTGGAACGTATGACAGAACTTTGCAGGCTACCTCTGGAGTAGATTGCAACCCCCCCCCCTTTGGCAGTTCTATCTTGACGGAAAATGTTGTAGCTGGGTATGGAAATCTCAGTGTCCTTCCTAAGCCAGGATTCAGACACGGCAAGGACATCAGGGTTGGCGGAGTGTGCTAAAGCAGTGAGTAAAACAAACTTAGGAAGGAGGCTTCTTATGTCAACATGCATGAAATCAACCACTTAACACACCCTGTAACTCTTCTGATGTCGTCTCACACACCCAAATACCTCTCTGCAGCTGCCACCACAACCTCCATTTTCTGAGATGTCTGATCCATCCCTGCAGTACAATAGATAACCATGGCTATAAATGCTAAAAACACAATCTTGCTGAAATGATATCACTTTTTGTCCTATCGCTCTGTACTGGTATGTCTCTACTACTCTCACCACTCCTCCCCCTTGACCCTTGTTCCTCTACTGTCTTCACTGCCTAGGCATGACAACTTCTCACTACCGTAACCCTGGGAACCTCAACCTGCCTCTCTCGCCCGGGACATGTCTGATCCCCAGCTCCATGGACACCCCTACAATTAGCACATTCCACTACTTTCCCCAAAATTACACATGCCGTTGTCTCACGTCCTTCTGCACAAGTCTCACACCTTGGACCCTCCCTCCTACACACTGCTGCCACATGTCCATAAGCTTGACACCTGTAACATGGTAATGTATTTGGCACATACGCTCATACAGGATCACTTATAACTAACTTCACTTTGTCGGGTGGACTCAACTTCAAAACTCAAAAGAACTACTCTCCCTACTCTCGCCACCCTGTCTGCGTTGCATCAAACTACGAGCATCACATACACCGGAAATCTTTCCCCGCAGCTGGTCAACTTTTATATTTACTGCTACCCCAGTTATCACTCCTTCCATTGGTGCCCTTTTCAAGAGAACGAAACAATTCACTTTTATTTCCCACATTTGTTTTCTTCGATCGCATTCTCCCTCTGCCCAACTGAAACACAAACAGTTAACACTAGTCCACTTCTGGTTACCCTCACCGATTCCACATGACCCAACTCTTTTTTCAACCACTGTGAAACCACAAATTGATCAGCCAAAAACTTTTTCCAGAAACTTCACTCCTACTGTCACAGACTCTTCTTCATCCTGATCCTCGGTGCAAGCCTCCGTCTCTGATAACTTCACCACACCTACCACCTCTGATACTTCACTCTCATTCATTTCCATTTCTCCTCCTGTCTTCAACTCACTCTGCTTAGACTTTCTACCATTCTTTAACAAACCATCTCCCTTTTTCCCACAATTTTTATCCGACTCAAGCTCACCCTCTTCTTCCCTCTCTCTCTGAGAACTTTTCTCCCTCTCTTGTTCCCTCCATTCCTCCTCCGTTTTCCAAGTGTACATCTTCTTATGATAATACTGCTGCCCCACTTCTGACACCCATCTTGTTCTTGCTTTCTCTAGGGACTTCATTTCCCTTGCCCTGTTCCCTCAGAGCGTTTTGGCCTTTGGTTTCCATAGGGACTTCATTTCCCTTGCCCTGTTCCCTCAGAGCGTTTTGGCCTTTGGTTTCCATAGGGACTTCATTTCCCTTGCCCTGTTCCCTCAGAGCGTTTTGGCCTTTGGTTTCCATAGGGACTTCATTTCCCTTGCCCTGTTCCCTCAGAGTGTTTTGGCCTTTGGTTTCCATAGGGACTTCATTTCCCTTGCCCTGTTCCCTCAGAGCGTTTTGGCCTTTGGTTTCCATAGGGACTTCATTTCCCTTGCCCTGTTCCCTCAGAGCGTTTTGGCCTTTGGTTTCCATAGGGACTTAATTTCCCTTGCCCTGTTCCCTCGGAGCGTTTTGGCCTTTGGTTTCCATAGGGACTTCATTTCCCTTGCCCTTGCTTCCCTCAGAGCGTTTTGGCCTTTGGTTTCCATAGGGGGGCACGTTTTTTCACGGGGCCTCCTATGTGTACATGTGTCTGCTCGTTCACAGTTGTTTTAACGGCTGTAATGGTAAAGACCACAGCCAAGCTTGTGAGATTCAAGTCTGCATTGGGAAGCTTACAATTCATCCTACAATTTCTACCAATCTGCGTGCCAGTTATGATTACTTTTATATGCACATTTTCTTGGAACAATTTCATTTCAGCAGTAGGTCCATAGTCAACTAAGTAAAATACACAGGCCAAAAGCCGACAAATATAAACAATAGACGATATCCTGATAAATTCTGGTTCTTTCAATCACATTCATCTATCAACTCCTACCTCCCTTTCTATATGAACTTTCAACATTGTGTCAACTAGCCTATTCCAGGCCCACAGAGTTTCCAGACAGAAAGCTGTTTTTTTATGACGAGGAGAGGCCGTGGCGTGGCGTTTCCACTTGATATACGGGATCATCAAATCATGATATTTTGCTCTTTCACATGGCTTGGTGATTCTGGAAGCCGGGAGTGTTGGAAAGATTTTTCAAATACTAAGGAACTATTTTCATGGATGTTTATAAAACATAGTTCATTGACTTGTGTGAAGCGAAGAAAAATTGAGTGGTGTATGTGGTGAGTTAAGACAATCAGAAATCTGACATTGCCAAATGGGCACTTTCCTTTATATGCATGCATTCTGGAGAGAGACGCACCATGCATTCTGGAGAGAGACGCACCGTGCATTCTGGAGAGAGACGCACCGTGCATTCTGGAGAGAGACGCACCGTGCATTCTGGAGAGAGACGCACCGTGCATTCTGGAGAGAGACGCACCGTGCATTCTGGAGAAAGACGCACCGTGCATTCTGGAGAGAGACGCACCGTGCATTCTGGAGAGAGACGCACCGTGCATTCTGGAGAGAGACGCACCGTGCATTCTGGAGAGAGACGCACCTGGCATTCTGGAGAGAGACGCACCATGCATTCTGGAGAGAGACGCACCATGCATTCTGGAGAGAGACGCACCATGCATTCTGGAGAGAGAGGCACCATGCATTCTGGAGAGAGACGCACCATGCATTCTGGAGAGAGACGCACCATGCATTCTGGAGAGAGACGCACCATGCATTCTGGAGAGAGACGCACCATGCATTCTGGAGAGAGACGCACCATGCATTCTGGAGAGAGACGCCCCATGCATTCTGGAGAGAGACGCACCATGTACTCGCCACACGCTCTTCCCCTTCTTCTTGATGCAACATTGTAAATTATACTCAACACATTATCTTCACACGCTTTTACACGCTTGGCCCCTTAAGGCCCAGTAAAGATAACTTAATAGAAAATGACTCAAGTAAAAGTGAATGTCACGCAGTAAAATCTTTAAGTATCAAAAGTAAATGTAATTGCTAAAATATACTTAAGTATCAAAAGTAAAAGTAAAAGTATAAATCTTTTCAAATTCCTTATATTAAGCAAACCAAATTTATAGATAGCCACCAGCGCACTCCAACACTCAGACATCATTTACAAACGAAGCATCTGTTTAGTGAGTCCGCCAGATCAGAGGCTGTAGGGATAACCAGGGATCTTGATAAATGTGTGAATGAGATGATTTTCCTGTCCTGCTAAGCATTCAAAATGTAAAGAGTACTTTTGGATGTCAGGGAAAATGTATGGAGCAAAAAGTACATCATTTTCTTTAGGAATGTAGTGAAGTAAAATTTGTCAAAATATAAATAGTAAAGTAAAGTACTGATGTAAACTACTTTCAAGTACTTTACACCACTTCTACTTTTGATCAGGGCCCATTGGCTTCTGGTCTAAATAAGCTTACTATATAGGTAATAGGGAGCTATTTGGGATGTATAACTTGCTATCTTTACAAGACAGATATTCTATGCAACCAAGACGACACTAAATAATTCAAGAGCAAGAGTGTTATGTGACATTTAGTGCAGTGTTTTCACACAATCACACGCTTGAACTTGGAGCCACTCTAGGGGCGGCAGGGTAGCCTAGTGGTTAGAGCGTTGGACTAGTAACCGAAAGGTTGCAAGTTTGAATCCCCAAGCTGACGAGGTACAAATCTGTCGTTCTGCCCCTGAACAGGCAGTTAACCCACTGTTCCTAGGCCGTCATTGAAAATAAGAATTTGTTCTTAACTGACCTGCCTAGTAAAATAAAGGTAAAATAAAAAAATAAAAAAACAGGGTTGGAGGTTGGAGTAAGTCTCTATGTCAGACAGGGTTGGAGGTTGGAGTGGGTCTCTATGTCAGACAGGGTTGGAGGTTGGAGTGGGTCTCTATGTCAGACAGGGTTGGAGGTTGGAGTTGGTCTCTATGTCAGACAGGGTTGGAGGTTGGAGTGGGTCTCTATGTCAGACAGGGTTGGAGGTTGGAGTGGGTCTCTATGTCAGACAGGGTTGGAGGTTGGAGTGGGTCTCTATGTCAGACAGGGTTGGAGGTTGGAGTGGGTCTCTATGTCAGACAGGGTTGGAGGTTGGAGTGGGTCTCTATGTCAGACAGGGTTGGAGGTTGGACAGGGTTGGGTCTCTATGTCAGACAGGGTTGGAGGTTGGAGTGGGTCTCTATGTCAGACAGGGTTGGAGGTTGGAGTGGGTCTCTATGTCAGACAGGGTTGGAGGTTGGAGTGGGTCTCTATGTCAGACAGGGTTGGAGGTTGGAGTGGGTCTCTATGTCAGACAGGGTTGGAGGTTGGAGTGGGTCTCTATGTCAGACAGGGTTGGAGGTTGGAGTGGGTCTCTATGTCAGACAGGGTTGGAGGTTGGAGTGGGTCTCTATGTCAGACAGGGTTGGAGGTTGGAGTGGGTCTCTATGTCAGACAGGGTTGGAGGTTGGAGTGGGTCTCTATGTCAGACAGGGTTGGAGGTTGGAGTGGGTCTCTATGTCAGACAGGGTTGGAGGTTGGAGGTGGGTCTCTATGTCAGACAGGGTTGGAGGTTGGAGTGGGTCTCTATGTCAGACAGGGTTGGAGGTTGGAGTGGGTCTCTATGTCAGACAGGGTTGGAGGTTGGAGTGGGTCTCTATGTCAGACAGGGTTGGAGGTTGGAGTGGGTCTCTATGTCAGACAGGGTTGGAGGTTGGAGTGGGTCTCTATGTCAGACAGGGTTGGAGGTTGGAGGGTGGGTCTCTATGTCAGACAGGGTTGGAGGTTGGAGTGGGTCTCTATGTCAGACAGGGTTGGAGGTTGGAGTGGGTCTCTATGTCAGACAGGGTTGGAGGTTGGAGTGGGTCTCTATGTCAGACAGGGTTGGAGGTTGGAGTGGGTCTCTATGTCAGACAGGGTTGGAGGTTGGAGTGGGTCTCTATGTCAGACAGGGTTGGAGGTTGGAGTGGGTCTCTATGTCAGACAGGGTTGGAGTGGGTCTCTATGTCAGACAGGGTTGGAGGTTGGAGTTGGTCTCTATGTCAGACAGGGTTGGAGGTTGGAGTGGGTCTCTATGTCAGACAGGGTTGGAGGTTGGAGTGGGTCTCTATGTCAGACAGGGTTGGAGGTTGGAGTGGGTCTCTATGTCAGACAGGGTTGGAGGTTGGAGTGGGTCTCTATGTCAGACAGGGTTGGAGGTTGGAGTTGGTCTCTATGTCAGACAGGGTTGGAGGTTGGAGTTGGTCTCTATGTCAGACAGGGTTGGAGGTTGGAGTGGGTCTCTATGTCAGACAGGGTTGGAGGTTGGTGTGGGTCTCTATGTTAGACAGGGTTGGAGGTTGGAGGTTGGAGTGGGTCTCTATGTTAGACAGGGTTGGAGGTTGGTGTGGTTCAACGTCAGACAGGGTTGGAGGTTGGTGTGGCTCAACGTCAGACAGGGTTGGAGGTTGGAGTGGGTCTCTATGTTAGACAGGGTTGGAGGTTGGAGTGGGTCTCTATGTTAGACAGGGTTGGAGGTTGGAGTGAGGAGAGGAAATAGAGAGAATGTTTTTCACGGTGGGTGATCTACGTTTAACAGAGAGATGGAGAGAGAGACAGAGCGAGGTGGGATTTACAGCTGCCAATTACAGTCGTCCACAGTGAGGTCATGCGTACCTGCCTGTTTCTACCCAGCTCTGCCCAGATCACCCCAGGGGTTTAGACTGTGTGTGTGTGTGTGCTTGTTTGTGTGCGTGCGTGTTTGTGTGTGTGTGTGTGCTTGTGTGTGCTTGTGCGTGTGTGCGTGCATGTGTGTGTGTGTGTGTGTGTGTGTGTGTGTGTTTTGCGTGTTTTTGCGTGTGCGTGTGTGCGTGCGTGCGTGTGTGTGTGTGTGTGTGTCCGGCTCAACCCATCAGTCTACAGCTGAACCTGTCAAGACGGGGGAAAGGTTCAACAAGCAGTGAAGACATGTCTGTAGCAGATTGCAATGTGCTGATGGGGAACTCAACTCCTCCCTGGACATATTGACTAGGTCATGATGCTATTACATAAAGACTTTCAGTAAGCCTTGTGGGAGTTGGGAAGTTTGTGTTGGGTTAGAAAGAACTTTACTGGTTCCTCCACATAAAATTATGTAAAGGACTAACTGGATGTTCTGATGCAGTTGGACCATTTTTGCCTCCAGTCCAAAGTGTATGTTAATAAAGCTGGTTTATCAGGAACCGACAGCAGCAGTCTCTTTGATTGATAGGTGCATTAAATTCTGAGCAATCAACCAGTGGTCCTCATCAGCCGGCCGCTAGCAAGCTTGGAACACAGCGTGATGGGAACAAAAATACTCCTGTATCTGATGATACTGACTGTCATGAGGGGGTGTGTGTATATATGTGTGTATATGTGTGTGTGTTTGCCTGCGTGCATGTGTATATGTGTGTGTGTGTGTATCTGTATGCGTGTGTGTGTGTGTGCGTGTGTGTGCGTGTGTGTGTGTGTCTGTGTGTGTGTGTGTACTTGTCTGCGTGTGTGGGTGTGTATATGTGTGTGTGCTTGTCTGCGTGCGTGTGTGTGCGTGCGTGTGTGCGTGTGTGTGCGTGTGCGTGTGCGTGTGCGTGTGCGTGTGCGTGCATGTGCGTGTGTGTGTGTGTGTGCGTGTGTGTGTGTGTGTGCGTGTGCGTGTGCGTGCGAGTATGGGTGTGTATATGTGTGTGTGCATGTCTGCATGTGTGTGTGTGTGTGTGTGCGTGCGTGTGTGTGTGTGTGCGCTGACTATTAGCAATGTAAAGGCCTCTCTGGTTAAACCTGAGTAGGGTAGCATTTCAAATCAGCCGTAACAATGTTGTCAAAGTCAGACACCGCAGCACAGGAGGCATCAGTATTTAACAGGGATGGTTTTCAGTCTCCTAGCTGGAGCATCCCACTGATAGAGGGTACATCCCAAATGGCACCCTATTCCCTTCATAGTGCACTACTTTCTGGTCAAACTGGGTACACTATAAAGGGAATAGGGAGTCATGTAGTATACAGTTAGAGAAGTGGTACCCAGAGGGTGAATTATCTCACTTCCCTGTTCTGATCTGCTAGTTTATTCACAGCTTTCTCTCCAGCGGTGGACTGACATCATAATAAGGGACAGGAGGTTTTCCTGTCCAAATATCCTGATCAGGAAAAACTCTGGGGCCCCAGTTAGAGGCTAAGAATAAGAGTAGAGGCTGGCTTCCAATCAGAAGGAAGCTCTCGGCAATGGACCTTTACAAATGGCAATTTCTCTTAAACAAGTGGTGGGGATGGAGGGGGTGGAGCCTTGTATAGTCCCACAGTAACATGCTGGTTACAGAGGGGGTGGGGCCTTGTATAGTCCCACAGTAACATGTTGGTTACAGAGGGGGTGGGGCCTTGTATAGTCCCACAGTAACATGCTGGTTACAGAGGGGGTGGAGCCTTGTATATTCCCACAGTAACATGCTGGTTACAGAGGGGGTGGGGCCTTGTATAGTCCCACAGGAACATGCTGGTTACAGAGGGGGTGGGGCCTTGTATATTCCCACAGTAACATGCTGGTTACAGAGGGGTGGAGCCTTGTATAGTCCCACAGGAACATGCTGGTTACAGAGGGGGTGGGGCCTTGTATATTCCCACAGTAACATGCTGGTTACAGAGGGGGTGGAGCCTTGTATAGTCCCACAGTAACATGCTGGTTACAGAGGGGGTGGGGCCTTGTATATTCCCACAGTAACATGCTGGTTACAGAGGGGGTGGAGCCTTGTATAGTCCCACAGTAACATGCTGGTTACAGAGGGGGTGGAGCCTTGTATAGTCCCACAGGAACATGCTGGTTACAGAGGGGGTGGGGCCTTGTATATTCCCACAGTAACATGCTGGTTACAGAGGGGGTGGAGCCTTGTATAGTCCACAGTAACATGCTGGTTACAGAGGGGGTGGGGCCTTGTATATTCCCACAGTAACATGCTGGTTACAGAGGGGGTGGAGCCTTGTATAGTCCCACAGTAACATGCTGGTTACAGAGGGGAGAGGACTTGTATGTGTTTCAGCTGCATGCTGGTTACAGAGGGGAGAGGACTTGTATGTGTTTCAGCTGCATGCTGGTTACAGACGGGAGAGGACTTGTATGACAGCAAGGTCACAACATCGTTATTCATTGGTTGTCTCTCTGGAAGTGTCCCAAATAGTACCCTATATTATATAGTGCACTACTTTTGACAAGAGCCCGTGGTCACACTTCCTGATAACCCAGGGGTTGCTTATCTAAATGGAATGTTTACTTTTAAAATGGAATTTGAGATGCAAAATACTCCATCATTCACACATGCTGACGTCGGTTGTTTTTCAACAGCGGAGAACCGTTCTCTGAAAGTTGCCGTTGTCATTTGGGACGTTCATATACTTTTGAAGCCGCGTTTGAAATATTTAATAGCATTGGGTTATGTGTTTTCTATGGACCACATTTATATGCATAGTTGTATCCTGTCATCTGCTATGCATTTTGAGAGGAAGGGGATGTTTGTGTGTGTGGGGGAGTGTGTGTGTGTGCACTCTCATTCCTACATGTGTGTGTATCCCTGTGTGTGTGTGTACATCCCTACGTGTGTGTGTTTGCGTGTGTGTGTGTGTGGGTGTGTGTGTGGGTGTGTGTATGGGTGTGTGTGTGTGTCGATCCCTATGCCTGTGCAGTTGGTCTAAGTAAAGTCGTGATTGGATGCAGAGAATCTCTGTAAGTCAGTGGTTGCGTCTCTAATGGCACCCTATTCTCTACATGGTGGACTACTCTACCCATAAGGCTCTAAGCAATAGGGTGCTGTTTGGGAGGCAGACAGTGGTAAACGACATGTGTGGCCTCTGTCTCCGTCTAATACCAATCTAATGCACCTCATTCCCAGGGCTAATGCTGTCAAGCCCCTCGTGTGTGTGTGTGTGTGTGTGTGTGCGTCCATGAGTGTGTGCCTCTCCAGTCAACCTGCATGATTGTAAAGCTCGGTCACCAACTGCAGAGAGAATCAGACAGGAAGTACAGCGCCTTCAGAAAGTATTTATACCGTTTGATTTACTCCACACATGTTGTGTTACAGCCTGAATTCTAAATCGGTTACAATCAGTGCCGATTTTAGCATATAAATCTTGGTGGGGTAAAAAAAAAAATGCATGCCAGCAAAGCCACAACACAACACTAAACAACACTTTAATTGCAGTATAATAATAATAATAATAATATATGCCATTTAGCGGACGCTTTTATCCAAAGCGACTTACAGTCATGTGTGCATACATTCTACGTATGGGTGGTCCCGGGAATCGAACCCACTACCCTGGAGTTACAAGCGCCATGCTCTACCAACTGAGCTACAGAAGGACCCACTATAAGGGTGACAAACAGTGCCCACAGACTGTTAAGGCCTACATAATGCTGTCCCAACAGCAGAGCTTTATTTTCAGCACCATGGAGTGAATCCTTACCACTGCTACACCTGGTTATCAGTGGAGCCCACAGACTGTTAAGGCCTACATAAAGCCGTCCCAACAGCAAAACAGTTCATTCAGCCTCATTTACTGCCTTTTAAAAAACATAGCTGATATGGCTGACTTGCTTAAATACATGTGGTTTCAACTGACAATTGAGATGTACAAACTATGGCATAAGGGAATGATGAGCAGATAAGAGGCAATACTTAATTTTGATTAAGACATTAATGAGTGAGCTAGGAAGGACGTAGTCAATATTGTCATGTTTTGTCATTGATTATCATGTCTTGTCTCTGTGCTTCCCTTCTATTCGTTTCCCTCTGCTGGTCTTATTAGGTTCTTTCCCTCTTTCTATCCCTCTCTCTCCCCCTCCCTCTCTCCCTCTCTCGCTCTCTCTCTCTATCGTTCCGTTCCTGCTCCCAGCTGTTCCTCATTCTCCTAACTACCTCATTTACTCTTTCACACCTGTCCCCTATTTTGCCCTCTGATTAGAGTCCCTATTTCTCCCTCTGTTTTCCGCTTCTGTCCTTGTCGGATCCTTGTTTGATGTTCGCTGTTCTGTGTCCTTGTTCCGCCCTGTCGTGTTTTTGCCTTCTTCAGATGCTGCGTGTGAGCAGGTGTCTATGTCAGCTACGGCCGTTGCCTTCCCGAAGCGACCTGCAGTCTGTGGTCGCGTCTCCAGTCGTTCCTCTCCACTGACGAGTGGATTTCAGTTTTCCTGTTTTGTATTTACCTAGATAATATCCAGGATTATCGTTTTTGTTTAAGACTGGAATAAAGACTGTTTCTGTTAAGTCGCTTTTGGGTCCTCATTCACCAGCATAACAAGAAGAGTCTTCAGTCTCTACAAATATAGCTATTTGTTCAGGACTTTTAAAATGTACAGCGAAATAATTCAGAACATGGGCCATTCTTACATTATTCTCCCTGTACACCAAGTCAGAACCATAGGATAAATAAAGGGGGCATATAAGCAGACAATGAAAGCTCTTACAATATTTGATGATTACATTTCTCTAAAACAGGCTATAGGCTACATGTGCACCAAATTATTAGGGTGAGGCACATGAGCTACTAACAGCTTACTACACAACATACACTTGGAATTACTTTCTCAGTATACATATCTCCCTGGCATATTACAATATTTATGCAGCAGCATACAATACATTTTTGGACTCACCTTTGCTGCTCACTTGAACAGGAAGGTGGAGCGGCGGTCCTTCGTGGGCAGATGTTGGCATCAAACTTTATCATCAAAGTCTGGCATTCTCTGGATTTATGGTGCTTTCAATATACCTGGGAAATCAGGAAAAAAACAAGGTTGAATAATGACGTCAGTGATCTTCAGGTCGGAGCTCTAGAAAGAGGCCTGAGTTGGAGGACAGTTGAAAGTGTATTTTCCCAGAGTCATAATTCCTTTCTCAGAGTTTCCAGTTGTTTTGGCAGCAGTCATGCTTGATTGACAGCATGGCCAATGTATTCAACTTTTTATGGACCATGATGTTGAATGTTTATCCTTTTAATGAATTGTCAAAAACATTAGAACGATCAGCAGCACCTGGTCTCACCATACACAACACTGAAATCAAGTACCTGCTGTACGCAGATGAGACAGAGCGACAGAGCTGCATTTCCTATTACACCGTGACAAATACTCAGACCTAAGTTAAAGTTTCCTTCCCAAAATTGTCAGTCATTAAAAGGAATTAAAAAACAATTCTAATATATATTGGGTGAAAAGCTTAATTGTGCAGTCTGGTAGTCAAGTATGTGGTCTCCTGCTACAACCTGAGGGATGGCCAGTGAATAGTGCAATGTAATGTCAATAATGTTTGCCATTTTGTTTTGTCTTTCATACCATGTCATGTGGCTTCTCAGTCATGTTGACACTGGTCTACTACCATGTCATGTGGCTTCTCAGTCATGTTGACACTGGTCTACTACCATGTCATGTGGCTTCTCAGTCATGTTGACACTGGTCTACTACCATATCATGTGGCTTCTCAGTCATGTTGACACTGGTCTACTACCATGTCATGTGGCTTCTCAGTCATGTTGACACTGGTCTACTACCATGTCATGTGGCTTCTCAGTCATGTTGACACTGGTCTACTACCATGTCATGTGGCTTCTCAGTCATGTTGACACTGGTCTACTACCATGTCACGTGGCTTCTCAGTCATGTTGACACTGGTCTACTACCATGTCATGTGGCTTCTCAGTCATGTTGACTCTGGTCTACTACCATGTCACGTGGCTTCTCAGTCATGTTGACACTGGTCTACTACCATATCATGTGGCTTCTCAGTCATGTTGACACTGGTCTACTACCATGTCATGTGGCTTCTCAGTCATGTTGACACTGGTCTACTACCATGTCACGTGGCTTCTCAGTCATGTTGACACTGGTCTACTACCATGTCATGTGGCTTCTCAGTCATGTTGACACTGGTCTACTACCATGTCATGTGGCTTCTCAGTCATGTTGACACTGGTCTACTACCATGTCATGTGGCTTCTCAGTCATGTTGACACTGGTCTACTACCATGTCATGTGGCTTCTCAGTCATGTTGACACTGGTCTACTACCATGTCATCATGTGGCTTCATGTGGCTTCAGTCATGTTGACACTACCATGTCATGTGTCTTCTCAGTCATGTTGACACTGGTCTACTACCATGTCATGTGTCTTCTCAGTCATGTTGACACTGGTCTACTAACATTTCATGTGGCTTCTCAGTCATGTTGACACTGGTCTACTACCATGTCACGTGGCTTCTCAGTCATGTTGACACTGGTCTACTACCATGTCATGTGGCTTCTCAGTCATGTTGACACTGGTCTACTACCATATCATGTGGCTTCTCAGTCATGTTGACACTGGTCTACTACCATGTCATGTGGCTTCTCAGTCATGTTGACACTGGTCTACTACCATGTCACGTGGCTTCTCAGTCATGTTGACACTGGTCTACTACCATGTCATGTGGCTTCTCAGTCATGTTGACACTGGTCTACTACCATGTCACGTGGCTTCTCAGTCATGTTGACACTGGTCTACTACCATGTCACGTGGCTTCTCAGTCATGTTGACACTGGTCTACTACCATGTCACGTGGCTTCTCAGTCATGTTGACACTGGTCTACTACCATGTAATGTGGCTTCCCAATCATGTTGACACTGGTCTACTACCATGTCATGTGGCTTCTCAGTCATGTTGACTCTGGTCTACTACCATGTCATGTGTCTTCTCAGTCATGTTGACACTGGTCTACTACCATGTCATGTGTCTTCTCAGTCATGTTGACACTGGTCTACTAACATTTCATGTGGCTTCTCAGTCATGTTGACACTGGTCTACTACCATGTCACGTGGCTTCTCAGTCATGTTGACACTGGTCTACTACCATGTCATGTGGCTTCTCAGTCATGTTGACACTGGTCTACTACCATGTCATGTGGCTTCTCAGTCATGTTGACACTGGTCTACTACCATGTCATGTGGCTTCTCAGTCATGTTGACACTGGTCTACTACCATGTCATGTGGCTTCTCAGTCATGTTGACACTGGTCTACTACTATTGCTTTAATGTATTATTATTCTCATGAATATTGTTGTTGTAGTTGCTGCTAATGGTAAAAACCTTTCCACTACTACTATCATTATTGATGTCTGATTGCTGTTGGTCCCACCATTGTTGTTACAGTATACTTTGACAATGTAAGTCATTTAACTTGCCATGTCAGTAAAGTCTACTGAATTGAGAGAGAGCGAGAGCGAGAGAGAGAGAACAAGAGAGAGAGAGAGAACGAGAGAGAGCGAGAGAGAGAGAGAACAAGAGAGAGAGAGAGAGAACGAGAGAGAGCAAGAGAGAGAGAGAACAAGAGAGAGAGAGAGAGAGAACGAGAGAGAGAGAGTGAGAACGAGAGAGCGAGAGATAGAGAGATACGACGAGGTAGACACAAAGACAAATAGTGATATGTAGAGAGACTAGAACATGTTCTATATGCCATCCCACTCTGAATGCAGACAGGGAGTACAACCAGAGGTTATATGCAGAGGAAGGTGGACAGGGAAGGAGCAGTCCTGAGAGTGGAAGCATTTTCCACAGGAAAGAGAGTAGATCTCTGTTTCCCAAATGGCACCCTATTCCCTATACATCCCTATGGGCAAAAGTAGTGCACTATAAAGGAAATAGGGCTCCATTTGCGACGCATTCAGAGCCAATCATCTTCTGATCTGTAGGAGTTTACAGGGCCACAGAGATGTAGCTGCTATATGTTGATGGAGTCAGGGCCTGGTGAAACACACACACACACACATATATATAGTCATACACACACATGTAACAAGGGCTTTTCAGTCCCACCATGTCTCGAAGTCCAGGGTTGATGTTGGTGAAGCTGTGCTGCCTGGGTCAAAGTATTTAATTAAAGTATAAAGAAATGTAGGGAGGGATAAAAGGCCCCTGGGGAGAGGAGAGAGACGGTTATGACTCTGAAGGATGGATGGAGAAAAGAGGGAGAGGAGAGAGACGGTTATGACTCTGAAGGATGGATGGAGAAAAGAGGGAGAGGAGAGAGACGGTTATGACTCTGAAGGGTGGATGGAGAGGAGAGAGACGGTTATGACTCTGAAGGGTGGATGGAGAGGAGAGAGACGGTAATGACTCTGAAGGATGGATGGAGAAAAGAGGGAGAGGAGAGAGACGGTTATGACTCTGAAGGATGGATGGAGAAAAGAGGGAGAGGAGAGAGACGGTTATGACTCTGAAGGATGGATGGAGAAAAGAGGGAGAGGAGAGAGACGGTTATGACTCTGAAGGATGGATGGAGAAAAGAGGGAGAGGAGAGAGACGGTTATGACTCTGAAGGGTGGATGGAGAGGAGAGAGACGGTTATGACTCTGAAGGGTGGATGGAGAGGAGAGAGACGGTAATGACTCTGAAGGATGGATGGAGAAAAGAGGGAGAGGAGAGAGACGGTTATGACTCTGAAGGATGGATGGAGAAAAACATGAGGGAGAGGAGAGAGACGGTTATGACTCTGAAGGATGGATGGAGAAAAGAGGGAGAGGAGAGAGACGGTTATGACTCTGAAGGGTGGATGGAGAGGAGAGAGACGGTTATGACTCTGAAGGGTGGATGGAGAGGAGAGAGACGGTAATGACTCTGAAGGGTGGATGGAGAAAAGAGGGAGAGGAGAGAGACGGTTATGACTCTGAAGGGTGGATGGAGAAAAGAGGGAGAGGAGATTGACGGTTATGACTCTGAAGGATGGATGGAGAAAAGGCCCCTGGGGAGAGGAGAGAGATGGTTATGACTCTGAAGGGTGGATGGAGAAAAGAGGGAGAGGAGAGAGACGGTTATGACTCTGAAGGATGGATGGTAAAAAGAGGGAGAGAAGAGGGAGAAAAGGGGAGAGAAGAGGGAGAGAAGAGGGAGAAAAGAGGGAGAGAAGAGAGAGATAAGAGGGAGAAAAGAGGGAGAGAAGAGGGAGAAAAAAGGGAGAGAAGAGGGAGAGAAGAGGGAGAAAAGAGGGAGAGAAGAGAGAGATAAGAGGGAGAAAAGAGGGAGAGAAGAGAGAGATAAGAGGGAGAAAAGAGGGAGAGAAGAGGGAGAAAAGAGGGAGAGAAGAGAGAGATAAGAGGGAGAAAATAGGGAGAGAAGAGGGAGAGAAGAGGGAGAAAAGAGGGAGAGAAGAGGGAGAGAAGAGGGAGAGAAGAGGGAGAAAAGAGGGAGAGAAGAGGGAGAGAATAGGGAGAAAATAGGGAGAAAAGAGGGAGAAAAGAGGGAGAAAAGAGGGAGAGAAGAGGGAGAAAAAAGGGAGAGAAAAGGGAGAGAAGGGAGAGGATGGAGAAGACAGCAGTCGGCTATACAGTATGCTTATATATAAATACATTTAAGGTACAGCGGAAATCCTGGGGATGTTGTGAATATGGTAGGGGTGTATCACATGACCATAGCGTTCTGTCAACATGAAAATTACATACTACATTAGATATAATCCGGGAAATTAGATATTGTATATTCTGCATGACTTTAACCCTGCGTGCCAGGGATGGAGTCTGGAGAGGACTGGAACTCCTAGAACTGTGTGACATTCTGATTCCAGAACATTCCAAGGAGGAGAATGTACAGACAAATTTGTATGACCTCCATCAGCCTGGTTAGATCCCAAGACAACTACTCAGACAACAGCTCAACCGCACGCTCTGAGTCGCAGACTGAGAAGACAAGGCATGCAACTACTGTCACATTCCACTACAGAAGACAACAGCCCAACCGCTCTGAGTAGCAGACTGAGACAGAGGAGACACTGATAAACTGACAAACTCACTGAGAAAACCTAAACCTGTAATAAAGTGCATCGTCTAGTACACGTCACTTCCTGTTGAAAGTGGAACGAGGGAGAGCTCTGTTTGTTGTTTTAAAAGTCTATTGCAAAGTTTCTTAGTAGCTACCTACCTTTAGAGTTTGGATCCCAAGATGCGGTTGGCATCAGTTGCTGGGACTGCTACTATCTGTACATTGCTACCATCACAAAGACCAAAGCCGACGACAGTACCGTTGAGGACAGTGGTGTCTCTCTATCACAGACGAAGGATCTTTTAAACAAACAAAAATAGTTAGACAAGAAGTTGTTACAACAACAAGAAAATAGCTTCAAGTGTTTTGTCCAAATACTGGTAAAGTCTTTTAATAAAATAATGGATGACCAGAGAGATCCAGGACAGTTTGCAGTTCTCCCAGGGTCAGCTCGATGAGTTTAAACAAGAGAATGGCAAGATGACAGCAATATGTAAGTCGGTGAGAGAGGTCATCAGTTCTGTATGTAAATCCATGATAACAATGACAGAGAAATAAGATCATCTCGAGGGACAATCAAGGCAGAACAACATGGCTGTAGACGGAATTTCAGAATCTTCACATGAGACTTGAACGGAGTCTGAGGACAAAGTGAGGAAAATTATCTTGGATAAACTGATGGTGAAGTTCCAAGGTAGATGTTCTGGAAAGAGCCAAGAAGTATGTCTATCTCTGATAAGCAACACAGGAAATGCGAAAATGAGCCCATATGAATATATACTGAACAAAAATATAAACACAACATGTAAAGTGTTGGTCCTGTGTTTCATGAACTGAAATAAAAGATCCCAGAAAATTTCCAGATGCACAAAAAGCTTATTTCTCTCAAATTTTGTGGACAAATTTGTCTACATCCCTGTTAGTGAGCATTTCTCCTTTGCCAAGATAATCCATTTACCTGACAGGTGTGGCATATCAAGAAGCTGATTAAACAGCATAATCATTACACTGGTGCACAATAAAAGGCCACTCTAAACCACAACAGCCCAAGACCTCCACATTCTTCACCTGTGGGATCTGATGAAAGTGAGGAGTATTTCTGTCTGTAATGAAGCCCTTTTGTGGGGGAAAATTCTGATTGGCTGGGCCTGTCTCCTCACTGGCTGGGCCTGTCTGCCCACTGGCTGGGCCTGACTCCCCACTGGCTGGGCCTGTCTCCCCACTGGGTGGGCCTGTCTCCCCACTGGGTGGGCCTGTCTCCCCACTGGCTGGGCCTGTCTCCTCACTGGCTGGGCCTGTCTGCCCACTGGCTGGGCCTGTCTCCCCACTGGCTGGGCCTGACTCCCCACTGGCTGGGCCTGTCTCCCCACTGGGTGGGCCTGTCTCCCCACTGGGTGGGCCTGTCTCCCCACTGGCTGGGCCTGTTTCCCCACTGGCTGGGCCTGTCTCCCCACTGGCTGGGCCTGTCTCCCCACTGGCTGGGCCTGTCTCCCCACTGGGTGGGCCTGTCTCCCCACTGGCTGGGCCTGTCTGCCCACTGGCTGGGCCTGTCTCCCCACTGGGTGGGCCACTGGGTGGGCCTGTCTCCCCACTGGCTGGGCCTGTCTCCCCACTGGCTGGGCCTGTCTCCCCACTGGGTGGGCCTGTCTCCCCACTGGGTGGGCCTGTCTCCCCACTGGGTGGGCCTGTCTCCCCACTGGCTGGGCCTGTCTCCCCACTGGGTGGGCCTGTCTCCCCACTGGCTGGGCCTGTCTCCCCACTGGGTGGGCCTGTCTCCCCACTGGCTGGGCCTGTCTCCCCACTGGCTGGGCCTGTCTCCCCACTGGGTGGGCCTGTCTCCCCACTGGGTGGGCCTGTCTCCCCACTGGGTGGGCCTGTCTCCCCACTGGCTGGGCCTGTCTCCCCACTGGGTGGGCCTGTCTCCCCACTGGGTGGGCCTGTCTCCCCACTGGCTGGGCCTGTCTCCCCACTGGCTGGGCCTGTCTCCCCACTGGGTGGGCCTGTCTCCCCACTGGCTGGGCCTGTCTCCCCACTGGGTGGGCCTGTCTCCCCACTGGGTGGGCCTGTCTCCCCACTGGGTGGGCCTGTCTCCCCACTGGCTGGGCCTGTCTCCCCACTGGGTGGGCCTGTCTCCCCACTGGGTGGGCCTGTCTCCCCACTGGGTGGGCCTGTCTCCCCACTGGGTGGGCCTGTCTCCCCACTGGCTGGGCCTGACTGATTTCCTTATATGAACTGTAACTCAGTAAAATCATTGAAATTGTTGCATGTTGCGTTTATATTTTTGTTCATATATTTAGCCTTAGAATGAAGATTCATGAAATCAATAACTTTCTAACATCAGATAACATTCATACATAAACCATTTCTGAGACTCACTTAGATTATTCATTTGATGACACAGCAGTAGCAATACAAGGACATAACATCTATAGAAGAGACAGGAATGCTTACTGGGGAGGTGTTGCTGTAAATTTTGAGAGCCATATCCCGGTAATGCTTAGAGAAGATCTTATGTCAAGTGATTACATTTTACATTTACATTTAAGTCATTTAGCAGACGCTCTTATCCAGAGCGACTTACAAATTGGTGCATTCACCTTATGACATCCAGTGGAACAGTCACTTTACAATAGTGCATCTAAATCTTAAGGGGGGGGGTGAGAGGGATTACTTATCCTATCCTAGGTATTCCTTAAAGAGGTGGGGTTTCAGGTGTCTCCGGAATGATTGCAGGTTCACTTGGCACATCTAAAGCCTTTTCTTTTGGGGTGTTGCCAAGTGCCACCAAGTGCAAACAGTCAGTATCGAAATAATATGTGTGATATGCTTGATAGTGTATGTGATGTAAATAGAGTGGTCTAATTTCTTGGGGACCTGAATATTGACTGGTTTTAATCAAGCTGCCTGCTCAACAGGAAGCGTCTCACTGTAACCAGTGTCTGTAATCTGGTTCAGGTTAGTAATCAACCTACCAGGGTGTTTATAAACACTACAGGAACAAGATCATCCACATGTATCAATCACATGTTTACTAATACTGTAGAACTTTGTTCTGACGCTGTATCCACACCCATTGGATGCAGTTATCAGAATATAGTGGCTGTGTCCAGGAAATCCAAAGTACCCACAAGCTGGACCTAAAAAGTACCCACAAGCTGGACCTAAAAAGTACCCACAAGCTGGACCTAAAAAGTACCCACAAGCTGGACCTAAAAATTACCCACAAGCTGGATCTAAAAAGTACCCACAAGCTGGACCTAAAAAGTACCCACAAGCTGGACCTAAAAAGTACCCACAAGCTGGACCTAAAAAGTACCCACAAGCTGGACTTAAAATAGTGCATAAGAGATCATATGAGATATTTAGCTGTGACTCTTATGGGGCTGATGAAACTTCTTAAGCCTAGGCGTCCCGTTAGCGGGACGACTTCCGGTCAAACTGGAGCGTAAATACCAGGCAGTTTACTTTGGGCACGTCATTCAGGCGGAAATTGAGGAAAAAAATGGCCCTAAGAAGTTAAATGAAATGATGGGCAGAAAGACAAATTCAACTCCTTTCATCAAATCAGATTCATCACAGAATATATTACCACTCCCATCAACATACGGGTGTCAGGGAATCACACTGAGACTATTCAACTCCTTTCATCAAATCAGATTCATCACAGAATATATTACCACTCCCATCAACATACGGGTGGCAGGGAATCACACTGAGACTATTCAACTCCTTTCATCAAATCAGATGGCTTATTCATCACAGAATATATTACCACTCCCATCAACCTACGGGTGTCAGGGAATCACACTGAGACTATTCAACTCCTTTCATCAAATCAGATGGCTTATTCATCACAGAATATATTACCACTCCCATCAACCTACGGGTGTCAGGGAATCACACTGAGACTATTCAATTCCTTCTCGTCAAGTTATTTCACCTTTATTTAACCACTTGAGAACAAGTTCTCATTTACAACTGCGCCCTGGCCAAGATAAAGCAAAGCAGTGCGACACAAACAACAACACAGAATTACACATGGAATAAACAAGTGTACAGTCAATAACGCAATAGAAAAAAAAGTCTATATACAGTGTGTACAAATGGTGTGAGGAGGTAGACAATAAATACGCCATAGTAGCGAAGTAATTACAATTTAGCAGATTAACACTGGAGTGATAGATGAGCAGATGATCACATGCAAGTAGAGGTACTGGTGTACAAAAGAGCAGAAAGTAAATAAAAACAATATGGGTATGAGGTAGGTAGATTGGGTGAGCGATTTACAGATGGACTATGTACAGCTGCAGCGATCGGTTAGCTGCTCAGATAGCTGATGTTTAATGTTACTAAGGGAAAAATAAGTTTCCAGCTTCAGTGATTTTTGCAATTAGTTCCAGTCATTGGCAGCAGAGAACTGGAAGGAAAGGTGACCAAAGGAGTTGTTGGCTTTGGGGTTGACCAGTGAGATATACCTGCTGGAGCGCGTGCTACGGGTGGGTGTTGTTATCGTGACCAGTGAACTGAGATAAGATGGAGCTTTACCTAACATAGACATGACCTGGAGCCAGTGTGTCTGGCGACGAATATGTAGTGAGTGGCCAGCCGACTAAAGCATACAGTTCACAGTGGTGGGTTGTCACTTTCCTTACGTCACACCGACCATATGACTGCATATGACCTTCTCCCTAGCACCACTCCGCCACGGGAACGACTGTACTCACTGTCGGGACCGGAGACCAAGGCTATGGACACCTACATTGGGGACTCCCTAGCTGCAGGATTTATAAGTCCTTTGTCCTCTGCCGCCGGCGCAGGGTTCCTCTTTGTGGAGAAGAAGGACAAGACCCTACGCCCATACATCGACTACCGGGGACTCAATGACATAACGGTGAAGAACCGCTTCCCGCTACCACTCATCTCCTCAGCCTTCGAGCCGCTCCAGGGGGCCAACATGTTTTCCAAGCTAGATCTACGGAATGACTACCACGGGTTCGGATACGGAAAGGGGATGAGTGGAAGACCACCTTCAATTCAGCCACTATGAGTATCACCAACACCCCTGCTGTGTTCCAGGCTCTGGTAAAATGATGTTCTCAATGACATGTTGAACCGGTGCATCTTAGTCTACATTGATGACATCCTTGTTTTCTCCCACTCCACCCAAGAACACGTACTCCACGTCTGTCAGGTTCTTCAACGTCTCCTGGAGAACCAGCTGTTTGTCAAGGCAGAGAAGTGCGAGTTCCATCGCTCCACCATCCCCTTTCTGGGGTACATCATCTCCGTTGGGAGTGTCCAGATGGATCCCGGGAAGGGGAGGGCAGTGGTGAATTGGCCCCAGCCATCGTCCAGGGTGCAGCTGCAACGTTTCCTGGGGTTCGCCAACTTCTATCGCCACTTCATCCGGGTTACAGAACACGTTCTTCCCTCTTGTCAGCACCCACTTCTCCCAAGGTTCCGTTCACGTGGTCCCCTGCTGCTGACCGGGCATTCTGGGACCTGAAACACCACTGCTCCCATCCTGGTGCATCCTGACCCTTCCCGTCAGTTCGTGGTGGAGACCGATGCATTGGATGAAGGAGTGGGGGCGGTCCTGTCCCAACGTTCTACCCTGGACTTGAAGCTACACCCCTGCGCCTTCTTCTCCCATCGCCTCAACATCACGGAGAAAAACTACGATGTGGGAAATCGTAAGCTTCTCGCAGTGAAGATGGCGTTGGAGGAATGGAGGCGCTGGCTGGAAGGGGCAGAACATTTGTTTATCGCATGGACCAACCACAAAAATCTGCAGTATGTCCGCAACCGCCAAACGCCTCAACTCTAGGCAAGCTAGATCGGCCCTGCTGTTCACACGGTTCAACTTCTCCCTCTCATATCGGCTGGGATCCAAGAATGTCATGCCGGATGCACTATCTCGCCGTTATAGCCCCACGGCTACTACCCCGAAGCCCGAGACCATCCTTCCCACCTCGTGGCTGGCAACGGCACTCAGCTGGGGTATAGGGAAACAGGTCTGGGAGGCACAGTGTTCCCAGCAGATCTCCGGGGGGGTCCCGATAACTGGAGGTTCATGCTTGACGCGGTCCACTCCGCGGTCCTGGAGTGGGCCCACTCCTCCAGACTGGCCTGCCACCCGGGGCCCCGCCGGACCCTGGCATTTGTGTGATGATGCTTTTGCTGGCCCACTATGGTCCCTGCCGTCTCCATATTCAAGAAAGCATGCAGCATTATATAGACATTATTGCATGAAACTCCCATCTCATATTGCTCAAATGAACTGCATCCGGTTTTAAAAGACAGATAAAGCAACTCCTCACGGCACAAAGCCTCTCCTCTTTTTGACCTAGATAGTTTATGCATATGTATTGATATGTAGGCTACTTGTGCCATTAAAATGTTTTTCATTTATCTAGTTCTGTCCTTGAGCTATTCTTGTCTTTTAATGTTTTGTATTATGTCATGATTCATGTTTTGTGTTGGACCCCAGGGAGAGAAGCTGCTGCTTTCGCAAACAGCTAATGGAGATCCTAATAAAATACCAACACCAGACAAGTCTCACGCACGCACACACACGCCTCAGGTACGCACAATCACATAGACACAGACACACAAACACGCACAAACACACACCCACACACAAATCTAACAGTGAGTTAATACTCTCCAACAGTTATCTGTAGATCAGCTTTGTAAAAACACTTTTTCCCTGAAGCAAACTAAATCACATCTCAGAAAGCATCAGCCAGCCCTTTGAATTGCTAACCATTTGGGATAACTGCATAACAACATCTCCAAAGAGTACATCTCAGATGGATTTTGAGGCATTAAACTAGTCAGGAGAAAAAGAGCAATGCAATAGACTCTACAAAATAAATGTGATTTGTACATATTGTAGCTACTCAGACCACATTGCCTTCATCATAATTCAATTTTAATAATAAATAATGATAACCTCAAAGTCCCTAGAAATGATTCCACGAGAGACATGTTCCTCAGCACAGCAAGCGTTTGCAATGGTTGTCTCGGAGTTAAATAGACATTGCAGGTGTCTGAACAGATAAGAAGACACTGTATAGGTTTCACAGGCCATTGATCCTGCTACAGCTTCACTTGAGAGAGTGTGTATGTGTGTGTGTGCGTGTGTGTGTGTGTGTGTGCACTCTGTCTGCTGACCTGTAGTTCTGAACGTTGAAAAGCTGGGGTTACGATCGCCGCTGTCTGTGGTGCTGCATCTCCAAATGTTGCGCTATTGTCACGTTTCTTTACATTCTACTCATCCCATTAGGGTGCGGGGCCTCGCAGTTCTACATGACGATCCTGTACAAACCATCAATGACTTTTATTATCCCCAGAGGAGCAGGGTAGAATAATACTGTCCTCTCTTTATGTAGCCTCCATACAGACCTCTAGTGCAGCATTTATATCAACCATGTGTTAGACCAGCTGTTTTCTCAAGGAATAACACCATATGAACACATGATAGAAAGGCCATAGGAAGGCATGGATGAAAGACTAATGGATGTTTGTGATTGCACACACTGTAGCTGCCTCGTTTTAATTGCATGTACATAAAACAGTAGCAGCAATAATATGAGTATGTTACAATCACTAGATACCCCTTTTAAAGGGTAAACACAATCTTCAATTAGCCACTTCCTTGTAGATGTACACTGAACAAAAACATAAACGCAACATGTAAAGTGTTGGTCCCATGTTTCATGAGCTAAAATAAAAGATCCCAGAAATGTTCATATTCTTATTTCTCTAAAATGTTGTTAACAAATGTGTTTACATCCCTGTTAGTTATCATTTCTCCTTTGCGAAGATAATCCATCCACCTGACAGGTGTGGCATATCGAGAAGCTGATTAAACAGCGTGATCATTACACAGCTGCACCTTGTGCTGGGGACAACAAAAGGCCACTCTAAAAATGTGTGGTTTTGTCAGACAACACAATGCCAATGATGTCTCAAGTTTTGAGAGAGCACGCAATTGGCATACTGACTGCAGGAATGTCCACCAGTTGTTTCCGGAAAATGAAATGTTAATTTCTCTACCAAACGTTGTTTTAGAGAATTTGGCAGTACATCCATCTGGCCTCACAACCGCAGACCACGTGCAACCACGCCAACCCAGGACCCCCACATCCGGCTTTTTCACCTGCAGGATTGTCTGAGACCAGCCACCCGGACAGCTGATGATTAATTTCTGCACAAACTGTCAGGAACCATTTCAGGGAAGCTCATCTGCATGCTCGTCATCCTCACCAGGGTTTTGACCTGACTGCAGTGGGCAAATGCTCACCTTCGATGGCCACTGTCACGCTAGAGAAGTGTGCACTTCATGGGTTAATCCCGGTTTCAACTGTATCCGGCCGTTGGCAGACAGCGTATACAGTGGGGCAAAAAAGTATTTAAGAAGATGAGAGAGGCCTGTAATTTTCATCATAGGTACACTTCAACTAAGACAGACAAAATGAGAAAAAAAACAGAAAATCACATTGTAGGATTTTTAATTAATTTATTTGCAAATTATGGTGGAAAATAAGTATTTGGTCACCTACAAACAAACAAGATTTCTGGCTCTCACAGACCTGTAACTTCTTCTTGAAGAGGCTCCTCTGTCCTCCACTCATTACCTGTATTAATGGCACCTGTTTGAACTTGTTATCAGTATAAAAGACACCTGTCCACAACCTCAAACAGTCACACTCCAAACTCCACTATGGCCAAGACCAAAGAGCTGTCAAAGGACACCAGAAACAAAATTGTCACCCACTGAGCATGGTTGGTAAGGTCTGGTTTGACATGTACGACATTGTGTTCCAGTTCCCGCCATTACCCAGCAACATTTCGCACAGCCATTAAAGAGGGTTAGGGTTAGTGGGACAACATTCCACAGGCCACAATCAACAGCCTAATCAACTCTATGTGAAGGAGATGAAGGAGACGTTCTGCATGGGACAAATGATGGTCACATCAGATACTGACTGGTTCTCTGATCCACGCCCCTATTTTTTTTTAAAGGTATCTATGACCAACAGATGCATATTTGTATTCCCAGTCATGTGAAATCCATAGATTAGGACCTAATGAATTTATTATAATTTATTTCAATTGATTACATTCAAGGCATATAACAGTACATTCTCCTGAGACAAACCCATGTTCCATCTGTTCCAACATTCTATTTTCACAATGCTCTATTGAGAATAGAACGGTTAGATAAAGACTCTATTAAACAGATCAGGAGAATCAGGTCTGTACCTCTCCACCCTCCCTGTGACTTCAAATATCTTAGAAATCATACACTGTATGTTCATATTATTACCTGGCTCCAGATGTGTGTGGTGTGCTTGTGTGTGTGTGTGGTTGTGTGTGTATCTATGTGTGGAGCTGAACAAACGGACAGGTTGTTGGATAAGCCTCTTTGATAGGCTAAGGCCTGGGGCAGAATCATAGAAATGTGCTTTCAGGTGTCTTACAAATCTTGATCTAAAGAATGTTCATTCTCCACTTATCTGATCTATGAGTTTGAGATCTCCTATATCGTGGGCTTGTGTATTACATTAGTCTGTACATTCATTTTGCATGAGAGACTCAAATGTTGGTATTACTCCTAATAGGCATGTAAACTCAGTATACAAATAACACCTTTCCATGCCCATAAGAAGTTAATGTACTTTGACATGAAGAGGTTAAATTAGCTCTGTATTTCCCGAATCAAAGATGCACTGAACTGAATTGTTGTTCTGATCTGTCCTTTCTCAAGGTTATGGTATCTAGATGCATGGAAGGGATCATTTGACACCCTAATGGTGTGGACCTCAAAACCCCCTCTAACCAGGCGAAGAAATGTCATTCACCACGGCCCTGTCCTGCACATCTTCTATCAAGAGACCTGAGTCCAAGCCAGCAACGGGTGTACAGCATTCAGTTGACGCTATTGAATGCCTTTTCTCTCATGCCTTTTCTCTCAGGAGTGCAACAGAAGTCCACATGGAGTCAGCATGGATACTGGTTGGCAAATGAACAAGACATAATAGCAGTTGTGGTGGTGCTCAGGTGAGACATTGAAATTGGGACATTGTCATGGCCCATCCACTTTGAACTGTGAAGCTATCTGAAGAAGAAAAATGAAGAAATGCCAGAAGTTTGAGTGCCTGGAAAGGGAGGGGGTTGGTCAACTGTGTCCGTAATTGATTCAGACTTGTCTGAAATTGTTATTTGGTGTTTCAAGATGATCGAGGAGGTTTACACACTACTAAATGTATACAGTAGTAGTTTAGCCTAAGAATGCATTAAGATACTGATCTGTACTTATAACCCCGATGAGATAATGAATTGGGTTAATTATAAGTTGAATACTGTATGTTAATTTAAAAGTAGATTCTGACAGTGTGGATGTGTGTTAAGTTGAGGGTTTTAATTTTGAGTGATAGAACCAATGTGAATCACTGAGCAATGTCATTCAAAATGTTGGTTGGACTAATAAACTTTTCCAAACAAGACAAACAAGGTTTATAATCAAACCGTAGTTACCCTTATACATAACAAATGATCAAATGTAAGACGGAGAATCGTTATTGTCTTTACCAGAGAAAAATACCGAAGAACGTGTTCTCTTCCACGCGCTTGGAAACACTACAGCCAAAATGAGAGCCACCTAGAAAAACTACAATTTCTGGCAAATTTTTCCAAAAACCATACTGAAACTCTTTCTAAAGACTGTTGACATCTAGTGGAAGCCCTAGGAACTGCAATCAGGGAGGACTTGGCCTTATAATAAAAGTGATGGCCATTGAAAATAGTGGTAGGCTGAAATTATTTTGGTGGGGTTGGTTTGTCATATCAGTTCTGTTACACTCACATACATTTAGAAACTGTAGAGTGTTTTCTATCCAAATATACCAATTATATGCATATCCTGGCTTCTGGGCCTGAGTAACAGGCAGTTTACTTTGGGCACGCTTTTCATCTGGACATCAATATACTGCCCCCTAGCCAAGAGAGGTTAACCTATGCCGTAAGGAAAAATAGAACCAGACATTTATCTATCCTACTTTACGAGAAATTGTACAGCGTCCATTTCGTGATGGTTTTTTAAAAAAAATCAACCAAAGAATTATAGATCCAGTTGAGGCAAAACCGTTAAGGTGGGTTTTAGAGTTCTATGTGATTTCTGTGCTTTTGACACACACAGTCAATATGGAGTGACAGAGTGTGGGGCTTACAGACACACAGAGCCTGCAATAGTTACCTGCGTTCAAACCATCAAATAACCCGGCTCTAAAATATGTGATAGTTAGCTTCTAAACAAGTTGGTCAAAGTGGGTTTGGTGTCAGTATGTATCAGTGTGGTATCAGTATGATATCGTATTGACTGATGGATGGCTGATTTTATGGCTGACTTTTGTCCATTTCCAATCAGTTTAAACAGTGATGAACCATCACCAAATGGACAGGCTAAAATCAACACTGAAAGTGTTGGCAAATGGCATCTCAGTCTCTAGGCTGTGCCGAGTTCAACAAGGTGCGAGGCTACTTGACTGTAGCTTGCTCGGTCTGACCACAGTGACCGTGCAAATAGTAGGCCCGGAATGAAGCCTGACTAGTAGTGATTTAATGATGCTGTGGATGTATTACGGCCTCTGGGTCACACAGAGACACACTGTTTTCGATGCTCTCATCAGGCGGAGGTTGTGGTGGATAAGCTGTGCTCACCAGTTCATGTAGTCTAACACATCCGAGTTTCTTCCTAAGAATAACATGGGTTTACAGGTTATGCTCGAACTCTGCTTCTGTGCAGGCAATTTTCAAAATTCCTTTTGCTACATGTTCAGGGTCACCTGTTGTACCTCTACATATATCAACATGAAAAGAATGAATGGTCCCCTTCATATCCTAAAGAGGAAGCATAAACTTCACCATCATATAGGGCTGAATTCTAGAAACGGGCAGGCTTAAATCATCACTAGGCCGTGCTGAGTTAAAGGACATGCCTCACTTGACCGTAGCTGGCTTGGTCTGACCGCAGCGAGTGTGCAAAAATGTAGGCCCAAAATTAAGCCTCACCTAAATTTGAGGTGCTTTTGGGTGACAGAGACAGAACCGTTGAGGCTAGAAACACAATTCAACCACAGGAACATTCCTAAGGTCCTCCCCATCTGAGCAAGTCTAACCTTGACCGCTTCCAGTGACAACCGGACGTGCTTTAAATTGGGGTCATAGGGGCTGTTTCGAAGGGTTAATAAGGTCACATCTTTCCAAAATGTCATATGTGTGATTAGACAACCCTCATGAACCGGGAAATATTGGAAACCAGGTTTTTATTAATTTGTGTTGTTGTTGCCCTTTTTGGAAGACGTACAAGTTCCATCTAGGTAGTGTATCCATGTGTAGTCTGAATTTAATATATTTCCAGTTTATGTTTGGGGGCATATAAAGAGCCACATAGGTGAAGAACAGCTGTCTCTGACGCTCTTGGTATAAGATATCGACATCCAGAAAAGTTTTAGCATAAAGCCCAAAATGAAGCCTTTGGGTGCCAGTGGCAGAACCGTTAAGGCTAGAAGCACAATTCAACCACAGGAATGTTCTTAAGGTCCTCCCGATCAAGCCTAACATTGACCATGTGGAATTAACCCTTCACAGTGAAAACAAGGTGTATTCTTCTAACAGTTTCATTGACATCTCTCCCTATAGGAATACATTGCCTGCTGCCCTAAATTCAACCTGATGCCTATGTGGTTTATGATTGCCATATCAAATTGTCTTCAATGACAACCCATCAGGACACTCTAAGGATTACCTGTGTTGATTCTAAGCTTACAGCAACCGGAAGTGGTTATATTGACCCTAAAAGTAATTTTGATTTCACAACCAACAGTTAGTGAAAAACACTGCATTCAACCCTCTGTAAATCAGACAGTTCTTAATGTAAGGATTCTGTACAAGCCTGCCCCAATGAGGATATGTGTTTACTTTCAGCCTCCTGTGACAACCGGAAGCGCCTTAAATTGGGTTCATAGGGGCTGTTTCGAAGGGTTAAGAAGGTCACATCTTTCCAAAATGTCATATGTGTGATTAGACAACCCTGATGAACTGTAAATCAGTAATTGCTCCCATTAGATGTCCAAGATGACTCACACACACATACAGCCAGGATGGAGTGACACAGTGTGGGGCTTAAAGACACACAGAGCCGGCGCTCGACCCATCAGAGAACCGTCAGACCTAGAGCTCTGAAACATTACAAACCTGTTCTAGAGCTTAAGTCGGTAGTGCACGTTGAGTTATGTGGCTCTATAAGGTTCTCAGGCAGAGAAACAGCCTCGTCCATTTTCAATATATTCAAATAATTTTAAACTTTGCGAAAATGACGATATTTAGAAAAGTCCCAGAATCACAAGACGAGGTACATTGAAACTGCCTCGGCCCATAGTGACTGGCCCTACATGTTTCTGGCTGATTATGGTCGCTGCTCGTGCTCCGAATGACCTATCGAGCCAAAACTTGGGATTCGGGGTCGCCTCAGCTAGGCCTACACATAATGTCAGAACTGGACCCGCAGCTCGAATGTAACTATGTTTTGAATTTTTTGGGAGGGTTTTAACAGAAGGACCTATGAATTGTGGGCCAGCTCTGGAATATGTGATAGTTTGTTTCTAGAAGAGTTGGACATAGTGAGTGTGGTGTCAGTATGTATAAGTTTGGTGGCAGTATGATATTCTATTGACTGATGGCTGACTTGATAGCAGTATAATATAAACATATAAACATTGTACATTTTATATTGCAAATGGACAGTGTACATTTCCAATGTATTTAATTAGGGATTTTCCATCACCAAATGGACAGGCTGAAATCAACACCAACGAGTGAGGGAGAGGAACTACTATCACTGCTTGGCTATCCCAAGTTCAACGAGCCAGACAATTGGGTATTTCTGCAGTATATTAGAGCATGTCCAATTTGTGATGGTGAATTCCCATTGTAATACATTGCAAATGGACAGTGTACAATTGTACATTTCCAAATCTCCAATGAGAGATTTACCATCACCAAATGTACAGGCTGAAATCAACACTAATGAGTGATTGGACAGTGTCCATTTCAACATTTCATTACTTTCAATACTTATATATGCAATTTGGACATTTCTTACGCCATTTGGACATGGTTCACTAACTTTTGGGTTCAGAAGCCGACTTCTTACGATCATACATGGCAAATAGATATAACATCCAGATTTGGTACTTTCAATACTTATATATGCCATATATGGGATCGGTGTTTCTTCCACGGAATGGTTGAGCCAACGTAGGCTAATGAAATTAGCTTGGTTGTAAGTAACAAGAACATTCCCCAGAACATAGACTTATGGACTGGTCTGCCTACCCATTTGAGAGACACATACTCGGAGACGCAAACTCGGTCTCAACCTTTAAGTCTTTACTGAAGACACATCTCTTCAGTGGGTCATATGATTGAGTGTAGTCTGGCCCAGGAGTGTGAAGGTGAACGGAAAGGCTCTGGAGCAACGAGTCGCCCTTGCTATCTCTGCCTGGCCGGTTCCCATCTTTCCACTGGGATTCTCTGCCTCTAACCCTATTACAGGGGCTGAGTCACTGGCTTACTGGTGCTCTTTCATGCCGTCCCTAGGAGGGGTGCGTCACATGAGTGGGTTGAGTCACTAATGTGATCTTCCTGTCTGGATTGGCGTCCCCGTGGCAGAGATCTTTGTGGGCTATACTCAACCTTGTCTCAGGATGGTATATTGGTGGTTGAAGATATCCCTCTAGTGGTGTGGGGGCTGTGCTTTGGCAAAGTGGGTGGCGTTATATCCTTCCTGTTTGGCCCTGTCCAGGTGTATCATCAGATGAGGCCACAGTGTCTCCTGACCCCTCCTGTCTCAGCCTCCAGTATTTATGCTGCAGTAGTTTATGTGTCAGGGGACTAGGGTCAGTTTGTTATATCTGGAGTACTTCTCCTGTCTTATCCGGTGTCCTGTGTGAATTTCAGTATGCTCTAATTCTCTCTTTCGCTATTTATTTCGGAGGACCTGAGCCCTAGGACCATCTGGAATGATGACTCCTTGCTGTCCCCAGGCCACCTTTTATTATTATTATTTTTTGAACCTTTATTTTACTAGGCAAGTCAGTTAAGAACAAATTCTTATTTACAATGATGGCCTGGGAACAGTGGGTTAACTGCCTGTTCAGGGGCAGAACGACAGATTTCTACCTTGTCAGCTCGGGGGTTTGAACTTTCAACCTTCCGGTTACTAGTCCAACGGTCTAACCACTAGGCTACCTGGCCATGCTGCTGCTCAAGCTTCAACTGTTCTGCCTGTTATTATTATTATTTGACCATGCTGGTCATTTATGAACATTTGAACATCTCTTCTGGCACAGCCAGAAGAGGACTGGCCACCCCTCATAGCCTGGTTCCTCTCTAGGTTTCTTCCTAGGTTTTGGCCTTTCTAGGGAGTTTTTCCTAGCCACTGTGCTTCTACACCTGCATTTCTTGCTGTTTGGGGTTTTAGGCTGGGTTTCTGTACAGCACTTTGAGATATCAGCTGATGTACGAAGGGCTATATAAATACATTTGATTTGATATCTGATATCGGCAGAAAGCGTAAATTATTGGTAATCTAACTCCACTGTCCAATATACAGTAGCTTTTACAGTGAAATAATACCATGCTGTTGTATGAGGAGAGTGCACAAATTTGAACATGAAAAGTTACTAATAAACAAATGAGGCACATTTGGGCAGTCTTGATACAACATTTTGAACAGAAGTGCAATGGTTCATTGGATCAGTCTAAAATGTTGCACATACACTGCTGCCATTTAGTGGCTGAAATCTAAATTGCACCCGGGGTGGGATAATACATAATGGCCTTTCTCTTGCATTTCAAAGATGATGGTATGAACAAAATACAAAAGAACGGTTGTTTTTTTCATTTTATTATCTTTTACCAGATCTATTGTGTTATATTCTACTACTTTCCTTTCACATTTCCACAAACTCCAAAGTATTTCCTTTCAAATGGTACCAAGAATATGCATATACTTGCTTCAGGGCGTGAGCTACGGGCAGTTAGATTTGGGTATGTCATTTTAGGCGAAAATTTAAAAAAAGGGGCGGATCCTTAAGAAGTTTAAGAACAAATTCTTATTTACATTGACGGCCTAGGAACAGTGGGTTAACTGCCTTGTTCAGGGGCAGAACGACAGATTTTTAGATCTAGCAACCTTTTGGTTACTGGCCCAATGCTATAACCGCTAGGCTACCTGTCGCTATAAAAAAAAAAACTAATAACATATTTCAAGAAACCAAACCATGACACCCTAACAATATAACTCTATATTTTTGAATACCAACCTATGCTGGATATTCCCTTTCTTCTTCACACTTATTAAACATCTATTGTTTTAAGATTAACCTATAATGCGCTAAATGTTGAAAATACAACAGCCAATTCTTAATCAGTCCAAACACTTTACTTTCCAATTGACTAACTTTCCTGCATGTTCCTTCCACAGCAATGGAAATGTGTGCAGTTTATGCTTACTGTACTATGTATCACTATAAAATGTTGCTGTAAAGTAGTTACATAGATATATGTTTTACCTGTACATACTGGTACCGTAGCTCCTTATCTCTGTCCTCATTCCTTTGGAATGGTACACGGTACCGCTGTTTCATACTCATCGGGTTTCTATGCAGCACCCTGTCGATGGTTGAGATGCTAACCGTATGGATGTTTTCAAAGACAACGTTGTCTTCTATAATGGTCCTTTGTATCTCCCTGAGTCTCATGGCATTGTTTACTCGGACCATGGTGTAAATAGCCTCCTCCTGTTGAGGTGTGAAAAGGCGTTCTCTGCCACCGGTTTGAGGTAATCTTGCAGTCCAATGTGGGGAAAAATGCAGTGATGCATCGCACACTTTCACATAGACAAAAACTATGCGAACACACATTTTACTGTAAAACATACAGGTGGGTGCATGTAAGGTGCAGTATGTATCTGTATAGAGTATATTTCTGTATGCTGTGAAATACAACTGTAAAATACTACTGTAATATGAAGCCATTGTAAGGCCATGATTGACAACATGGTCTACAATAGTGGCCCTTATGTCATCAGATATGCGCCTATGTCCTCTTCTGCCTCTTCCTCTGTTTTGCCTTCCACCACTCATCCTTGCTCCTCTTCTTCCTCCTCTTGGCTGTTGACCCTGTTCGTTTCCTGGTCCATCCATTATTCTTCATGAGATGCACCTTTGAGCAATTTAGACAAATGGTTGATTGTTGGTTGAACTAACACTTTACATTCCTTCATGAGTGAGGGTCAATTTCACCTGCGCGATTCATCAATTCACATTTTTGTACAAAAGGTCTAATAGAAATGTGTAAAACTATGCTTGACAGTTTATGACAAATAGTTCAACAATTTTGCATGTAATGGCTTCTGCAAGGAACTAATGCCTAGATGTTTTGAGGGGTAAGACTATTCAACGGAGAACCATCTACTATATTTTGATCAACATGACATGAGCAATTGATAATGTGTAAAAAAGCTGACACTTGTACATTATCAATTGCAATTTGTTCAAAGGAATAAGAAATTGCTTTAATGATGTGCACAAGTGACTAGATTATTTGGAATTTGCACAAGTAGTATCAATAATTGCACTTTTGATCTAAGAAATGCACCAAAGCGAATGAGAAAAACTGTAACACTGTGTTTAAACAGGGTGGTATTAACAGTGTGATATCACCAGTGTGGTATTAACAGTGTAGTAACAGTGTGGTATTAACAGTGTGGTATTAACAGTATGGTATTAACAGTGTGGTATAAACAGTGTAGTAACAGTGTGGTATTAACAGTGTGGTATTAACAGTGTAGTAACAGTGTGGTATTAACAGTGTAGTAACAGTGTGGTATTAGCAGTGTGGTATTAACAGTGTAGTGACAGTGTGGTATTAACAGTGTGGTATTAACAGTGTGGTATTATCAGTATGGTATTAACAGTGTAGTATTAGCAGTATGGTATTAGCAGCATGGTATTAACAGTGTAGTATTAGCAGTGTGGTATTAACAGTGTGGTATTACCAGTGTGGTATTACCAGTGTGGTATTAACAGTGTGGTATTACCAGTGTGGTATTAACAGTATGGTATTACCAGTGTGATATTACCAGTGTGGTATTAACAGTGTAGTAACAGTGTGGTATTAACAGTGTGGTATTAACAGTGTAGTAACAGTGTGGTATTAACAGTGTAGTAACAGTGTGGTATTAACAGTGTGGTATTATCAGTATGGTATTAACAGTGTAGTATTAGCAGTATGGTATTAGCAGCATGGTATTAACAGTGTAGTATTAGCAGTGTGGTATTAACAGTGTAGTAACAGTGTGGTATTAGCAGTGTGGTATTAACAGTGTAGTGACAGTGTGGTATTAACAGTGTGGTATTAACAGTGTGGTATTATCAGTATGGTATTAACAGTGTAGTATTAGCAGTATAGTATTAGCAGTGTAGTATTAGCAGTGTGGTATTAACAGTGTAGTATTAGCAGTATGGTATTAACAGTGTAGTTTTAGCATTATAGTATTAGCAGTATGGTGTTAACAGTGTAGTATTAGCACTATGGTATTAGGACTCTGGTATTAGCAGTATGGTATTAACTGTGTAGTATTAACTGTGTAGTATTAGCAGTATGGTATTTGCAGTATGGTATTAGCAGTATGGTATTAGCAGTGCAGTATTAGCACTATTGTATTAGTACTATTGTATTAGCAGTATGGTATTAGCAGTATGGTATTAGCAGTATGGTATTAGCAGTATGGTATTAACAGTGTAGTTTTAGCAGTATGGTATTAGCAGTATGGTTTTAACAGTGTAGTATTAGCAGTATGGTATTAGCAGTATGGTATTAACAGTGTAGTATTAGCAGTATGGTATTAACATTGTAGTATTAGCAGTATGGTATTAGCAGTATGGTGTTAACAGTGTAGTATTAGCAGTATGGTATTAGCAGTATGGTGTTAACAGTGTAGTATTAGCAGTATGGTATTAGCAGTATGGTATTAGCAGTATGGTATTAGCAGTATGGTATTAGCAGTATGGTATTAACAGTGTAGTATTAGCAGTATGGTGTTAACAGTGTAGTATTAGCAGTATGGTGTTAACAGTGTAGTATTAGCAGTATGGTATTAGCAGTATGGTATTAAAAGTGTAGTTTTAGCAGTATGGTATTAGCAGTATGGTTTTAACAGTGTAGTATTAGCAGTATGGTATTAGCAGTATGGTATTAACAGTGTAGTATTAGCAGTATGGTATTAACATTGTAGTATTAGCAGTATGGTATTAGCAGTATGGTGTTAACAGTGTAGTATTAGCAGTATGGTATTAACAGTGTAGTATTAGCAGTATGGTATTAACAGTGTAGTATTAGCAGTATGGTATTAGCAGTATGGTATTAAAAGTGTAGTTTTAGCAGTATGGTATTAGCAGTATGGTTTTAACAGTGTAGTATTAGCAGTATGGTATTAGCAGTATGGTATTAACAGTGTAGTATTAGCAGTATGTTATTAACATTGTAGTATTAGCAGTATGGTATTAGCAGTATGGTATTAACATTGTAGTATTAGCAGTATGGTATTAACAGTGTAGTATTAGCAGTATGGTGTTAACAGTGTAGTATTAGCAGTATGGTATTAACATTGTAGTATTAGCAGTATGGTATTAACATTGTAGTATTAGCAGTATGGTATTAACAGTGTAGTATTAGCAGTATGGTGTTAACATTGTAGTATTAGCAGTATGGTATTAGCAGTATGGTACTAACAGTGTAGTATTAGCAGTATGGTGTTAACAGTGTAGTATTAGCAGTATGGTATTAACAGTGTAGTATTAGCAGTATGGTATTAACAGTGTAGTATTAGCAGTATGGTATTAACAGTGTAGTATTAGCAGTAGTATTAGCAGTATGGTATTAACAGTGTAGTATTAGCAGTATGGTATTAACAGTGTAGTATTAGCAGTGTAGTATTAGCAGTATGGTATTAACAGTGTAGTATTAGCAGTATGGTATTAACAGTGTAGTATTAGCAGTATGGTATTAACAGTGTAGTATTAACAGTATGGTATTAACAGTGTAGTATTAACAGTATGGTATTAACAGTGTAGTATTAGCAGTATGGTATTAACAGTGTAGTATTAACAGTATGGTATTAACAGTGTAGTATTAACAGTATGGTATTAACAGTGTAGTATTAACAGTATGGTATTAACAGTGTAGTATTAACAGTATGGTATTAACAGTGTAGTATTAACAGTATGGTATTAACAGTGTAGTATTAACAGTATGGTATTAACAGTGTAGTATTAACAGTATGGTATTAACAGTGTAGTATTAACAGTATGGTATTAACAGTGTAGTATTAACAGTATGGTATTAACAGTGTAGTATTAGCAGTATGGTATTAACAGTGTAGTATTAGCAGTATGGTATTAGCAGTATGGTATTAGCAGTATGGTATCAGCAGCATGGTATTAATAGTGTGTGGTGGTTAATAAATAAATAAACACTGTTGATTTATTCATGCTGGGCTCTCAGTCTCTGGATGTCTCCTAAGTGGCACCCTATTCTCTATATAGTGCACTACTTTGGACCAGTCCCCCCCCTCTCTCTCTCTCTCTCTCTCTCTCCCTCTCTCTCTCTCTCTCTCTCTCTCTCTCTCTCTCTCTCTCTCTCTCTCTCTCTCGCTCTCTCTCTCAGAGATATCCTAGTGATGTAGAATTATTTTCAGAAGGATGTCTTTGCTGTTACACTATTCCCAGACCTTGTGCAAATTGTGGGGGCAGCGCCCACTGCTATGAACAACTATTATACTGGAATGAACAGTCTCATACTGAAGCATGTCCTCAAAACACAAGTCATTGAATGTAGATAGACATTTTCATTTTATATATCGTACACCTACACAACAATAATTGAGTTTAGCTGCCTTGAAGATGTAGCCCACCTTATTGAAAACACTAGCCTTTTTCCAAATAGCCTTTACAACTGCTTGTCTTTTATTATGGAGGCCTTTATTTTGAAAGCATTCCACTTTAGTGATTCAGCTGGTCCAAGGCCTTGGCAAGAGCATGTTCTGAAACAACAGCAGCTCTCCTACTCTCTAGAGTTCAAATGTGTACAGGAACATAGTGCGCCTTGCAGCAAACAAACCTACATTCTTTCCCTCTCAATAGTCTACTTTCTTTGATGAGAATTAAGAGGAAAAAAAACTACCAAGCACAGCTCCCTTCAAAGACTTCATAATAAAAGTATTATCAGAGAGCCTGAGTAGCAATCTGTTCCTTCCTCCATCAAACAAACTTGTTGCATTAATAAGCACACATTGAAATCAGCGAGGAGTAGTGATAGGAGAAAAATAGGAGGAGATAGAGGAAACTGTGAGAGACAGAGACAGACAAACTTGAAGTAGTGAGATAGAGAGAGAGACAGAAGGGGGAGAGAGCAAGAGAGTGTGTGTGTGTGTGTGAGAGAGAGAGAGAGAGAGAGAGAGAGAGAGAGAGAGAGAGAGAGAGAGAGAGAGAGAGAGAGATAATCAGGGAGAAAAATGAAGAGGAAACTGGGCCTGTGCTGGCCTCTGTTGTTCTGGACCATTAGAGGGAGAGAGAATGGTTGGTCTCGTGTGTCCAGTGCTCTCTGCTGTTTGACAGGAGAGAGAATGGCTGGTCTCATGTGTGCAGTGCTCTCTGCTGTTTGATAGGAGAGAGAATGGCTGGTCTCATGTGTCCAGTGCTCTCTGCTGTTTGATAGGAGAGAGAATGGCTGGTCTCATGTCCAAAGGAGACGTTAATTAGCTATTTTACAGGGCCTGGCCATGCAACTGGACAACAGGAAGAGACATCGGCGGACCACACACACACACACACACACGCACGCACGCACGCGCGCACGCACGCACGCGCACGCACGCACGCACGCACGCACACACACACACACACACACACACACACACACACACACACACACACACACACACACACACACACACACAGAGATAGAGAGAGGGTACAAGGCTGACTGATACATGGCCAGGCCTCCTCTGAGACAGGCTTATACTATCCTACTGAGTACTGCTGATGAGTAAACAACACTGAGCCAAAACCCAGGACACACACACACACAGCTGAGAAAGCATGCACATGCACACACACACCTACCCCACAAACACACACACGGTCAAGGACAATGTCATTTCCCACAAATGACATTTCCTTGGAGTGCCAGGACCGCCACGGTTCATACAATCCTTTTACATTCATTAGTGGATGGTACACTTGAAAGAGTTGGACTGATCCCTAGACACAATATGACTCATTCATTTTCTCTTTCTGTCATCAGAGAAAACAGAGCTTATAGTCATATCACATACTATGAGGCTGCATGTCTATTGCCAGGAGTAGCCTGTATGCTTTCAGGGACCAATCAGTTCACCTCAACGTTACACACTTCAGCTTCCGTACTGGTTCCAAGATATTTAATCTGGAAAGGAAAGACAAGGTTCAAGGCATAAACACAAACAGTGGAAGCTACTTAGTCACAGCGCTTCAAGGCTGAATTACAGCTGTTATATTACAGCTGTTGTCTTCCTTCCTACTCACCTGTCATAATGATTACATCAGATAGGACTACATGGGCTACGTCCCAAATGGCACCCTATAACCTACATAGTGCAGTGCTCATAGGGATCTGGTCAAAATTAGTGCACTATATAGAGAATAGGGTGCCATTTGGAAAACAGACCATGATGACCCATGACCGCTCATTGAACCTTAGTTTCACTCTGTCAGATTCAAACAAAACATTTCCCAGAATTCCACGAGAGTGTTCAATCAGAACCTGAATCACAGCCAGCAAGGTCAGGTGACATCACTGTCATCAGCATCTTTGGTCCCATTCTGTGAGCTTGTGAGCTTGTGTGGCCTACCAACTCGTGGCTGAGCAGTTGTTGCTTTGTGACGTTTTCACTTCACAATAACATCACTTGCAGTTGACCGGGGGCAGCTCTAGCAGGACAGAAATGTGACGAAATGACTTGTTGGAAAGGTGGCATCCTATGACGGTGCCACGTTGAAAGTCACTGAGCTCTTCAGTAAGGCCATTCTACTGCCAATGTTTGTCTATGGAAATTGCATGGCTGTGTTCCCAATTTTATACACCTGTCAGCAACGGCCGTGGCTGAAATAGTTGAATCCACTGATTTGAAGGAGTGTCCACATACTTTTGTATATATCGTGTTGTACTATATATAAAAGCAGTGCACTATATAGGGTACCATTTGGGACATAAACAACATGTTTGTAGTCTGTTGGTAGGTGGCTGTTAGATGGCTGTTCTCACTCCCTCCTTCTCTTTACTTTATCTTTGAGATGAGAGACAGAATGGTGTGTGTGTGTGTGTGTGTGTGTGTGTGTGTGTGTGTGTGTGTGTGTGTGTGTGTGTGTGTGTGTGTGTGTGTGTGTGTGTGTGTGTGTGTGTGTGTGTGTGTGTGTGTGTGTGTGTGTGTGTGTGTGTGTGTGTGTGTGTGTGTGTGTGTGTGTGTGTGTGTGTGTGTGTGTGTGTGTGTGTGTGTGTGTGTGTGTGTACTGAGCAGTAGAGAAGAAACCTGTGCCAGAAGATGTCTCAGCATGTCTTCGTCAGTGGTTAATTGGCTAACCAACTTTCCCAAGAGAGAACTTCCAATCTCTAAGTGTCAAGTGGAGCCTAAGATGCTAGCAGTACGTTCTCACAGAACAGCTCTATTGTCAATCTAAAAAAGACAAGCTATCAGCTAACAAGCAGCTATCAAGCAGTTGGAAAGTGCTTAGCAGTAGGCTAACGTGTAGCTAACGAATGGTTCTTCAAGCAGCCAGCAAGCAGTTTGCATGTGACTAGGAAATGGCTAATAATTAGCCAATTACCATAATAATGGCTTCAGAGTGGATGACTGACGTTTTACAGGCTCATAACCACATAATGTTACTGCTACCTTCTCTTATGACCGAAAATACATTCTGGATATCAGAACAGTTATGACTCACTTCGAACCGGACCAAGATTTTTTCTTCAATGAGTCTGATGCAAAGGATATACTGTTTCTCCTGGACCAGGCCCAAATCCCCATCATTTGCATGAAGAAAGGACAGTGGGGTGCAGATCTGGGTGCCTTGTGAGAATTTGTTGGCGAGTGGGTAACGTGCCTCTTTCGTCCGTTCTATTGGCCAACGTGCAATTACTGGAGAATAAACTGGATGAGCTCCATTCGAGACTATACTACCAACGGGACAGTAAAAACGTTAATATCTTATGTTTCACCAAGTCGCTGAACAACGACATGGATAATATACAGTTGGCTGGATTTTCCGTTAATCGTCAGGACAGAACATCTACGTCCAGGAGGTCGAGGGGTGGGGGTGTGTGTCTATTTGTCAATAATAACTGGTGCGCGATGTCTAATATTAAGGAAGTCCAGAGGTAGTGCTCACCTGAAGTAGAGTACCTCATGATAAGCTGTAGACCACACTCTCTACAATATCACAAACCGGCGCTGGCACTTGGACCGCACTCAACAAGCTGTATAAGGCCATAATCAAACAAGAAAATGCTCATCCAGAAGGAGCACTTCTAGTGGCCAAGGACTTTAATGCAGGCAAACTTAAGTCAGTTTTACCTCATTTCTACCAGCATGTAGCATGTCATATGCACAACCTTTACTCCACACACAGAGACACATACAAAGCTCTCCCTCATCCTCCATTTGGCAAATCTGACAATAATTCTATCCTCCTGATTTCTGCTTATTAGCAAAAACTAAATAAGGAAGTACCAGTGACTCGCTCAATACAGAAGTGGTCAGATGACGCAGATGCTACACTACAGGACTGTTTTGCTAGCACAGACTGAAATATATTATTTGATTCAGCCAAAGTTAAGGAGTATACCACCTTAGTCACTGGCTTTATCAATAAGCACATTGATGATGTCGTCCTCACAGTGACCGTACGTACATATCCCAACAGAAGTCATGGATTACAGCAACATCCACACTGAGCTAAAGGCTAGAGATGCCGCTTTCAAAGAGTGGGACACTAATCCTGACGCTTATAAGAATTTCTGCTATGCCCAAAGATGAACCATCAAACAGGCAAAGCTGCCCAATGATGCGAATCTACCAGATGGGCTACATGCCTTTTATGCTCACTTCGAGGCAAGCAACACTGAAATATGCATGAGAGCACCAGCTGTTCCGGACGACTGTGT
>NC_060185.1:89123032-89150532 GCF_021184085.1 Oncorhynchus gorbuscha
ATACAGTCACTGTGGGGACGATGTCCTTGATGCACTTATTGATAAAGCCAGTGACTGATGTGGTGTATTCCTCAATGACTTCGGAAGAATCCCTGAACATGTTCCAGTCTGTGATAGCAAAACAGTCCTGTAGTTTCATCTGACCACTTTTTTATGGACCGAGTCAATGCTGCTTCCTGTTTTCATTTTTACTTGTAGGCAGGAATCAGGAGGATAGAATTATGGTCAAATTTGCCAAATGAAGTGTGAGGGAGAGCTTTGTACGCATCTCTGTGTGTGGAGTAAAGGTGGTCTTGAATTGTTTGCCCTCTGGTTGCCCATTTAACATACTGATAGAAATTAGGTTAAACTGATTTAAGTTTCCCTGCATTAAAGTTGCCGCCCAATAGGAGCGCTGCCTCTGGATGATAATTTTCCTATCTGCTAATATGCAGCTCATTGCGGTATACAGCTCATTGAGTGCGGTGTTAGTGCCAGCATCAGTCTGTAGTGGTATGTAGACAGCTTCAAAAAGGTAGATAGTGTGGTCTACAGCTTATCATGAGATACTCTACCTCAGGTGAGCAAAACCTTGAGACTTCCTGAGATATCGTGCACCAGCTGTTGTTTACATATATGCATAGGCCCCGCCCAGTGTCTTACCAGAGGCTGCTGCTCTATCCTGCCGATAGAGTGTATAACCTGCCAGCTGTATGTTCTCAATGTCGTTGTTCAGCCACGACTAGGTGAAACACAAGATATTACAGGTTTTAATGTCCCGTTGGTAGGATTTACGTGCTTTCAGTTCGTCCCATTTATTTTCCGCGATTGAACATTAGCTAGCAGGACAGAAGGCAAAGGTAGATTAGCCACTTGTCAGCTGATCCTCACAAGGCACCCTGATCTTTTTCCGCAAAAACTCTGTTTCCTTCTGTGTATGACAGGGATCTGGGCCTGGTCGGGTGTCTGTAGTATATCCCTTCCGTCCGACTCGTTGAAGAAAAACTCTTTGTCTAATCTGAGGTGAGTAATTGCAGTTCTGATACCCAGAAGCTTCATTCAGTCATAAGAGACGGTAGCAGCAACATTATGTACAAAACAAGTTACAAACAATGCAAAAAAACCGAACAAAATAGCTAAATAGAATGGTTGGTTAAGAGCCGATAAGACGGCAGACATCCCCTCCGGCACCATCATTCATCATCATTTGATGAATTTGGGACACAGCCATTGGTCGTTAATGTGGACAGCTTTGATGGGACAAATCCATCATTCAATAGCTGATAGGAGAGGTGACGAGAGCCCTCTTAGCCGTGCTTTTATCACTTTAGTTTAGCACAATGTTACAAAACTAATTCTGAAAACCATGGCTTTCAGCTCTGACATTTCAACGCAGGAAAGGATTGAGATCGATTATAATTCTGTTCTGGACCTTAGAGTCCCCCCTCCATCTCCCTCTCCCTCTCCTTCTCTCTCTGTGTCTCTCTCTCTGTCTAAATTTCAATTTAAGGGGCTGTATTGGCATGGGAAACATATGTTTACATTGCCAAAGCAAGGGAAAAAGATCATAAACAAACGTGAAATAAACAATTTAAAAAATGAACAGTAAACATTACACTCACAGATCTGTCTCTGTCTCTGTCTTTGTGGTGGTTAATTTCTTTACTGTCAAATGAGGAGAGACAAACTAATCACTCAAGTCAGAGTTATACTTCAACTAAATCTTTAATCACTTATTAATAAGGAGCATGTATATACAACTCACACATATAAAGTGAATAGATTGAGTGCTCTACCAAAATGATGGCTGGTCGACGATTCACGGTCAAATGATTTGTTGATAGCGCCGAGACAAAAGTACAAAGGTCTTTTATAGCCAAGATCCACCGCTTTCAACCTACATGACAAACAACAGATATATAGAATGGGTCACAAGGTTAAGATTTGTATGAAAGGTACCTATAATACATAGCAGATAGTATCTGCTGTGTCAACAGTTTTCATTGTGTAGAGACCAGTGTCTGTCCCTCCGACTCCAAACTGGAGCCATCTCTCCCTGGTACGGTACAGAACAGAAACATTAACTCATGCTCTGGAATGCTCTTTAGGTTTTATCACCCAAAAGACATGGTAAATCTCATGTCAGTGTTATCTCCCAGAGACCTATCCTCAGTAGAACACACAGACAATAGTTAATACTCTATTCTGTTGCATAACACAACCATTTAATGCAATAAAAGTATTATAACATAATCTTGCAATTTTTCCAACATATCCCTCTCCCTCCCTCTCCCTCTCTCTCTCCATCCCTCTCCCTCCCTCTCCCTCTCCCTCTCCCTCTCTCTATCCCTCTCTTTCTCTCTCTCAATTCAATTTCAATTTAAGGGGCTTTATTGGCATGGGAAACATATGTTTACATTGCCAAAGCAAATTAAATAAACAATAAAACATGTATGGTAAACATTCAATACCGCCTTGCACACACTTGCCTGCATCTAGCTGATCTGGTCCAAAAGTTGCAAATGACAGTTTCTACAAATGTTGGTGTGTTGATTCCCTTTTAGTTTAGTTTGCTTCCATTCCATTTCTTTTCAAAAGAATTGGCGGAATGAATACACCTCTGATCACGTGCAAACATTTCCCTTTCATAGCAGCCACATACAAACAGCTCTCTGTACTCCTTCAGTAAGGTCATGTTCAAGGATCCGCGTCCCATCAATGGGACAGTTGTAAATCATTATTTATTTGATTATTATTATTTGGTGACGTGAATATATTTAGTATAGTTGTATCTATCAATCAAATGTATTTATAAAGCCCTTTTTACATCAGCCGATGTCTCAAAGTGCCGTACAGAAACCCATCCTAAAACCCCAATCAGGGCGCAGTGCATCTAGCTGATCAAGGGTGTAATCCAATAAGCCCTATTCATTAAATCTAATAAACCCTATTCATTAAATCTAATAGGCCCTATTCACTAAATCTAATAGGCCCTATTCATTAAATCCAATAAGCCCTATTCATTAAATCCAATAAGCCCTATTCATTAAAACTAATAGGCCCTATTCATTAAATACAATAAACCCTATTCATTAAATCTAATAGGCCCTATTCATTAAATCTAATAAGCCCTATTCATTAAATCCAATAAGCCCTATTCATTAAATCTAATAGGCCCTATTCATTAAATCCAATAAACCCTATTCATTAAATCTAATAGGCCCTATTCATTAAATCTAATAAGCCCTATTCATTAAATCCAATAAGCCATATTCATTAAATCTAATAGGCCCTATTCATTAAATCCAATAAGCCCTATTCATTAAATCTAATAGGCCATATTCATTAAATCCAATAAACCCTATTCATTAAATCTAATAGGCCCTATTCATTAAATCTAATAAGCACTATTCATTAAATCTAATAAGCCCTATTCATTAAATCTAATAAGCCATATTCATTAAATCTAATAAGCCCTATTCATTAAATCTAATACGCCCTATTCATTAAATCTAATAAGCCCTATTCATTAAATCTAATGAGCCCCATCCATTAAATCTAATAAGCACTATTCATTAAATCTAATAAACCCTATTCATTAAATCTAATAGGCCATATTCATAAAATCTAATAAGCCCTATTAATTAAATCTAATAAGCCCTATTCATTAAATCTAATAAGCCCTATTCATTAAATCTAATAAGCCCCATTCATTAAATCTAATAGGCCCTATTCATTAAATCTAATACGCCCTATTCATTAAATCTAATAAGCCCCATTCATTAAATCTAATAAGCCCTATTCATTAAATCTAATAAGTGCTATTCATTCAATCTAATAAGCCCTATTCATTACTTCCAATAAGCCCTATTCATTACATCCAATAAGCCCCATTCATTACATCCAATAAGCCCCATTCATTACATCCAATAAGCCCCATTCATTACACCCAATAAGCCCCATTCATTACATCCAATAAGCCCTATTCATTACATCCAATAAGCCCCATTCATTACATCCAATAAGCCCCATTCATTACATCCAATAAGCCCCATTCATTACATCCAATAAGCCCTATTCATTACATCCAATAAGCCCTATTCATTACATCCAATAAGCCCTATTCATTACATCCAATAAGCCCTATTCATTACATCCAATAAGCCCTATTCATTACATCCAATAAGCCCCATTCATTACATCCAATAAGCCCTATTCATTAAATCCAATAAGCCCTATTCATTACATCCAATAAGCCCTATTCATTAAATCCAATAAGCCCTATTCATTACATCCAATAAGCCCTATTCATTACATCCAATAAGCCCCATTCATTACATCCAATAAGCCCTATTCATTACATCCAATAAACCCCATTCATTACATCCAATAAGCCCTATTCATTACATCCAATAAGCCCTATTCATTAAATCCAATAAGCCCCATTCATTAAATCTAATAAGCCCTATTCATTACATCCAATAAGCCCTATTCATTACATCCAATAAGCCCTATTCATTACATCCAATAAGCCCTATTCATTAAATCCAATAAGCCCTATTAATTAAATCCAATAAGCCCTATTCATTACATCCAATAAGCCCTATTCATTAAATCCAATAAGCCCTATTCATTAAATCCAATAAGCCCTATTCATTACATCCAATAAGCCCTATTCATTAAATCCAATAAGCCCTATTCATTAAATCCAATAAGCCCTATTCATTACATTCAATAAGCCCCATTCATTACATCCAATAAGCCCTATTCATTACATCCAATAAGCCCTATTCATTACATCCAATAAGCCCTATTCATTACATCCAATAAGCCCTATTCATTACATCCAATAAGCCCTATTCATTACATCCAATAAGCCCTATTCATTACATTCAATAAGCCCTATTCATTACATCCAATAAGCCCCATTCATTACATCCAATAAGCCCTATTCATTACATCCAATAAGCCCCATTCATTAAATCCAATAAGCCCTATTCATTACATCCAATAAGCCCTATTCATTACATCCAATAAGCCCTATTCATTAAATCCAATAAGCCCTATTCATTAAATCCAATAAGCCCTATTCATTACATTCAATAAGCCCCATTCATTACATCCAATAAGCCCTATTCATTAAATCCAATAAGCCCTATTCATTACATCCAATAAGCCCTATTCATTACATCCAATAAGCCCCATTCATTACATCCAATAAGCCCCATTCATTACATCCAATAAGCCCTATTCATTACATCCAATAAGCCATATTCATTACATCCAATAAGCCCCATTCATTACATCCAATAAGCCCCATTCATTAAATCCAATAAGCCCTATTCATTACATCCAATAAGCCCCATTCATTACATCCAATAAGCCCCCTACACAACCACAGGAATCAACTGTGTCCACTAAAATGTTTTGCACAAAATCTGAAACAATCACCACAGAACATTCCCCAAACGTTCTTATTAGGTTTACAGGTTTAAAAAGAAAACACACATGTCATCAGGAGAATGTTTTATACAAACATTGTATAATCATCAGCACAACTGGACAGTTTTTGTGTTATAAGAACATTTGCTGCCAACTAACAAATGTTCTTTCATTTGAACTTTTTAACTTTTTAAACTTTCACAGAAGGCATTTTGGTTTGCTGGGTGTGTTCTGTCCTCTCTCTCCAGCCTCCAAACAACCACAGGTGTCAGACAGTGGGATCAGACAGTGGGATCAGACAGTGGGATCAGACAGTGGGATCAGACAGTGGGATCAGACAGTGGGATCAGACAGTGGGATCAGACAGTGGGATCAGACAGTGGGATCTGTGGTATAGATTTTCCATTTGTCTTCTATTGAATCACTTTAAAGATCAAAGTCTTCCACCTGGGTCAGTATAGTGGGTTTCTGGTTACATCCCAAATGAAACTCTATTTCCTATGCAGGTGCACTACTTTTGACCAGGGCCATAGTGTGTGTGTGTGTGTGTGTGTGTGTGTGTGTGTGTGTGTGTGTGTGTGTGTGTGTGTGTGTGTGTGTGTGTGTGTGTGTGTGTGTGTGTGTGTGTGTGTGTGTGTGTGTGTGTGTGTGTGTGTGTGTGTGTGTGTGTGTGTGTGTGTGTGTGTGTGTGTGTGTGTGTACAGTTGCGTTCATAATATGTGTGTGTGTCTGTGTCTGTGTGTGCATGTGTATGTGTGCCTTTGTTAATGTGTGTTTGAGGTTGCGTGTGGCATAAGCTATTCGACGCTCTTCCAGCCAGAGAGAGTGAGAGGGAAATACCATCTGTTAGGGCTCTGTCGACATCAAACGCAGATGCTCTAACCATTTTCCTCTCAGATAGCTACACCTCACACTCTCCACGAGGCACAGTCTCCTCTACCTCAATATTGCTACCTCTACCCCTCACACTCTACAGTCTCCTCTACTTCACTATCTCTACCTCTACCCCTCACACTCTACAGTCTCTTCTACTTCACTATCTCTACCTCTACCCCTCACACTCTACAGTCTCCTCTACTTCACTATCTCTACCTCTACCCTTCACACTCTACAGTCTCCTCTACTTCACTATCTCTACCTCTACCCTTCACACTCTACAGTCTCCTCTACTTCACTATCTCTACCTCTACCCTTCACACTCTACAGTCTCCTCTACTTCACTATCTCTACCTCTACCACTCACACTCTACAGTCTCCTCTACTTCACTATCTCTACCTCTACCCCTCACACTCTACAGTCTCCTCTACTTCACTATCTCTTAGATGGAAACCCTAAGCAAAAACTCTCTTTTGGTATTTTTTTCATTAGTCCACAAGTCCCAAAATGTTTTGCATGTCAGCAGTCAAGTTTTCAAGATATTGTCACTGGCCATTGTCACTGGCCACAAAGTGTCACTGGCCACACCATCATGATTATGTAAAATACATCATACGATGCACAGAATCCTCTATGGAGAGAAAATGGAATATGGAATATGGAGAGATTGTGTTTGATATCATGTGTATATATACACTACTGTTCAAAAGTTTGTGGTCACTTAGAAATTAGCTTGTTTTTGATTTAGATTTTTTTTTACCATTAAAATAACATCAAGTTGATCAGAAATACAGTGTAGACGCTGTTAATGGCAGAATATTTATGGAATATGTACATAGGCGTACAGAGGCCCATGACAGTGTAGACGCTGTTAATGGCAGAATATTTATGGAATATGTACATAGGCGTACAGAGGCCCATGACAGTGTAGACGCTGTTAATGGCAGAATATTTATGGAATATGTACATAGGCGTACAGAGGCCCATGACAGCGCCTTGCAAAAGTATTCATCCCCTTTGGCATTTTTCCTATTTTGTTGCATTAACACTCGTCAGTCTATTCTTGTTCTAAGAAATGAAGGTTATTCAATGCGAGAAATGGCCAAGAAACTGAAGATCTCGTACAACGCTGTGTACTACTTCATTAAATAGTACCCGCAAAACACCAGTCTCAAAGTCAACGGTGAAGAGGCAACTCCGGGATGCTGGCCTTCTAGACAGAGTTCCTCTCTCCAGTCTCAAAGTCAACGGTGAAGAGGCGACTCCGGGATGCTGGCCTTCTAGACAGAGTTCCTCTGTCCAGTCTCAAAGTCAACGGTGAAGAGGCGACTCCGGGATGCTGGCCTTCTAGACAGAGTTCCTCTCTCCAGTCTCAAAGTCAACGGTGAAGAGGCGACTCCGGGATGCTGGCCTTCTAGACAGAGTTCCTCTGTCCAGTCTCAAAGTCAACGGTGAAGAGGCAACTCCGGGATGCTGGCCTTCTAGACAGAGTTCCTCTCTCCAGTCTCAAAGTCAACGGTGAAGAGGCGACTCCGGGATGCTGGCCTTCTAGACAGAGTTCCTCTGTCCAGTCTCAAAGTCAACGGTGAAGAGGCGACTCCGGGATGCTGGCCTTCTAGACAGAGTTCCTCTGTCCAGTCTCAAAGTCAACGGTGAAGAGGCGACTCCGGGATGCTGGCCTTCTAGACAGAGTTCCTCTGTCCAGTCTCAAAGTCAACGGTGAAGAGGGGACTCCGGGATGCTGGCCTTCTAGACAGAGTTCCTCTGTCCAGTCTCAAAGTCAACGGTGAAGAGGGGACTCCGGGATGCTGGTCTTCTAGACAGAGTTCCTCTGTCCAGTCTCAAAGTCAACGGTGAAGAGGGGACCCCGGGATGCTGGCCTTCTAGACAGAGTTCCTCTGTCCAGTCTCAAAGTCAACGGTGAAGAGGGGACTCCGGGATGCTGGCCTTCTAGACAGAGTTCCTCTGTCCAGTCTCAAAGTCAACGGTGAAGAGGGGACTCCGGGATGCTGGCCTTCTAGACAGAGTTCCCCTGTCCAGTCTCAAAGTCAACGGTGAAGAGGGGACCCCGGGATGCTGGCCTTCTAGACAGAGTTCCTCTGTCCAGTCTCAAAGTCAACGGTGAAGATGGGACCCCGGGATGCTGGCCTTCTAGACAGAGTTCCTCTGTCCAGTCTCAAAGTCAACGGTGAAGAGGGGACTCCGGGATGCTGGCCTTCTAGACAGAGTTCCTCTGTCCAGTCTCAAAGTCAACGGTGAAGAGGGGACTCCGGGATGCTGGCCTTCTAGACAGAGTTCCTCTGTCTAGTCTCAAAGTCAACGGTGAAGAGGGGACTCTGAGATGCTGGCCTTCTAGACAGAGTTCCTCTGTCCAGTCTCAAAGTCAACGGTGAAGAGGGGACTCCGGGATGCTGGCCTTCTAGACAGAGTTCCTCTGTCCAGTCTCAAAGTCAACGGTGAAGAGGTGACTCCGGGATGCCGGCCTTCTAGACAGAGTTCCTCTGTCCAGTCTCAAAGTCAACGGTGAAGAGGTGACTCCGGGATGCCGGCCTTCTAGACAGAGTTCCTCTGTCCAGTCTCAAAGTCAACGGTGAAGAGGGGACCCCGGGATGCCGGCCTTCTAGACAGAGTTCCTCTGTCCAGTCTCAAAGTCAACGGTGAAGAGGGGACCCCGGGATGCTGGCCTTCTAGACAGAGTTCCTCTGTCCAGTCTCAAAGTCAACGGTGAAGAGGGGACTCCGGGATGCTGGCCTTCTAGACAGAGTTCCTCTGTCCAGTCTCAAAGTCAACGGTGAAGAGGGGACTCCGGGATGCTGGCCTTCTAGACAGAGTTCCTCTGTCCAGTCTCAAAGTCAACGGTGAAGAGGGGACTCCGGGATGCTGGTCTTCTAGACAGAGTTCCTCTGTCCAGTCTCAAAGTCAACGGTGAAGAGGGGACTCTGAGATGCTGGTCTTTTAGGCAGAGTTAAAAGCCATATCGCTGTCCAGTGTCTGTGTTCTTTTGCCCATCTTAATCTTTTGTTTTTATTGGCCAGTCTAAGATATGGATTTTTCTTTGCAACTCTGCTTAGAAAGCCAGCATACCGGAGTCGCCTCTTCACTGTCAGCGTTGAGACTGGTGTTTTGCGGGTACTATTTAATGAAGCTGCCAGATGAGGACTTGTGAGGCTGTTTTCAAACTAAATACTCTAATGTACTAACACGTGCCATTGGAACACAGCAGTGATGGTTGCCGATAATGGGCCTGTGGCGATATTCCATAAAAAATCTTCCATTTCCAGCTACAATAGTCATTTACAACAATAACAATGTCTACACTGCATTTCTGATCAATTTGATGTAATTTTAATGTACAGAAATTGCTTGCTTTCTTTCTTTCAAAACAAGGACATTTCTAAGTGACCCCAAACTTTTGAACGGTAGTGTATATATTATATATATTTATTTTGTATTTTTTTAATTTCACCTTTATTTAACCAGGTAGGCTAGTTGAGAACAAGTTCTCATTTGCAACTGCGGCCTGGCCAAGATAAAGTGTAGCAATTCGACACATACAACAACACAGAGTTACACATGGAATAAACAAAACATACAGTAGAACAAAAGAAAACAAAACGTCTCTTTACAGTGAGTGCACATGAGGTAAGTTAAGGAAATAAATAGGCCATGGTGGCGAAGTAATTACAATATAGCAATTAAACACTGGAATGGTAGATTGGCAGAAGATGAATGTGCAAGTAGGCATACTGGGGTGCAAAGGACCAAGATAAATAAATAAATACAGTATGGGGATGAGGTAAGTAGATAGATGGGCTGTTTGCAGATGGGCTATGTACAGGTGCAGTGATCTGTGAGCTGCTCTGACAGCTGGTGCTTAAAGCTAGTGAGGGAGATGTGAGTCTCCAGCTTCAGAGATTTTTGCAGTTCGTTCCAGTCATAGGCAGCAGAGAACTGGAAGGAAAGACGACCAAAGGAGGAATTGGCTTTTGGGGGTGACCAGTGAGATATACCTGCTGGAGCGGGTGCTACGAGTGGGTGCTGCTATGGTGACCAGTGAGCTGAGATAAGGCGGGGCTTTACCTAGCAGAGACTTGTTGATAACCTGGAGCCAGCGGGTTTGGCGACGAGTATGAAGCGAGCGCCAACCAATGAGAGCGTACAGGTCGCAATGGTGGGTAGTGTATGGGGCTTTGGTGACAAAACGGATGGCACTGTGATAGACTGCATCCAGTTTGTTGAGTAGAGTGTTGGAGGCTATTTTATAGATGACATCACCGACGTCGAGGATCGGTAGGATGGTCAGTTTTACGAGGGTATGTTTGGGAGCATGAGTGAAGGATGCTTTGTTTTACATTTACATTTAAGTCATTTAGCAGACGCTCTAGGAAGCCGATTCTAGATTTAATTTTGGATTGGAGATGCTTAATGTAAGTCTGGAAGGAGAGTTTACAGTCTAGTCAGACACCCAGGTATTTGTAGTTGTCCACGTATTCTAAGTCAGAGCCGTCCAGAGTAGTGATGATGGACGGGCGAGCAGGTGCGGGCAGTGATCGATTGAATAGCATGCATTTAGTTGTACTTGCATTTAAGAGCAGTTGGAGGCCATGGAAGGGGAGTTGTATGGCATTGAAGCTCGTCTGGAGGTTAGTTAACACAGTGTCCAAAGAGGGGCCAGAAGTATACAGAATGGTGTCGTCTGCTTAGATGTGGATCAGAGAATCACTAGCAGCAAGAGCAACATCATTGATGTAGACAGAAAAGAGAGTCGCCCAGAGAATTGAACCCTGTGGTACCCCCATAGACTGCCAGAGGTCCGCACAACAGGCCCTCCGATTTGACACACTGAACTCTATCAGAGAAGTAGTTGGTAAACCAGGCGAGGCAATCATTTGAGAAACCAATGCTGTCGAGTCTGCCAATAAGAATGTTGTGATTGACAGAGTCGAAAGCCTTGGCCAGGTCGATGAAGAGGGCTGCACAGTAATGTCTCTGTGATAATTATGTTATCTGTTAATCAGTATCCTTGAATCACATATGCCAAATGTGCTTGCCCCTGTGTGTGCCTCTATGTTTGCCCCTGTGTGTGTGTCTCTATGTTTGCCCCTGTGTGTGTGTCTCTATGTTTGCCCATGTGTGTGTGCCTCTATGTTTGCCCCTGTGTATGTCTCTATGTTTGCCCCTGTGTGTGTGTCTCTATGTTTGCCCCTGTGTGTGTGTCTCTATGTTTGCCCCTGTGTGTGTGTCTCTATGTTTGTCCCTGTGTGTGTGTGCCTCTATGTTTGCCCCTGTGTGTGTGTGTCTCTATGTTTGCCCCTGTGTGTGTGTCTCTATGTTTGCCCCTGTGTGTGTCTCTATGTTTGCCCCTGTGTGTGTGTCTCTATGTTTGCCCCTGTGTGTCTCTATGTTTGCCCCTGTGTGTCTCTATGTTTGCCCCTGTGTGTGTGTCTTTATGTTTGCCCCTGTGTGTGTGTCTCTATGTTTGCCCCTGTATGTGTGTCTCTATGTTTGTCCCTGTGTGTGTGTCTCTATGTTTGCCCCTGTGTGTCTCTATGTTTGCCCCTGTGTGTGTGTCTCTATGTTTGCCCCTGTGTGTCTCTATGTTTGCCCCTGTGTGTCTCTATGTTTGCCCCTGTGTGTCTCTATGTTTGCCCCTGTGTGTCTCTATGTTTGCCCCTGTGTGTGTGTCTCTATGTTTGCCCCTGTGTGTCTCTATGTTTGCCCCTGTGTGTGCTTCTATGTTTGCCCCTGTGTGTCTCTATGTTTGCCCCTGTGTGTCTCTATGTTTGCCCCTGTGTGTGCCCCTGTGTGTGTCTCTATGTGTGCCCCTGTGTGTGTCTCTATGTTTGCCCCTGTGTGTGCCCCTGTGTGTGCCCCTGTGTGTCTCTATGTTTGCCCCTGTGTGTGCCTCTATGTTTGCCCCTGTGTGTCTCTATGTTTGCCCCTGTGTGTGCCCCTGTGTGTGTCTCTATGAGTGCCCCTGTGTGTGTCTCTATGTTTGCCCCTGTGTGTCTCTATGTTTGCCCCTTTGTGTGTCTCTATGTGTGCCCCTGTGTGTGTCTCTATGTTTGCCCCTGTGTGTGTCTCTATGTTTGCCCCTGTGTGTCTCTATGTTTGCCCCTGTGTGTGTCTCGATGTTTGCCCCTGTGTGTCTCTATGTTTGCCCATGTGTGTGTCTCTATGTTTGCCCCTGAGTCTCTATGTTTGCCCCTGTGTGTCTCTATGTTTGCCCCTTGGTGTGTCTCTATGTTTGCCCCTGTGTGTCTCTATGTTTGCCCCTGTGTTTGCCCGTGTGTGTCTCTATGTTTGCCATTGTGTGTGCCCCTGTGTGTGCCCCTGTGTGTGTCTCTATGTTTGCCCCTGTGTGTGCCCCTGTGTGTGTCTCTATGTTTGCCCCTGTGTGTGCCCCTGTGTGTGCCCCTGTGTGTGTCTCTATGTTTGCCCCTGTGTGTGCCCCTGTGTGTGTCTCTATGTTTGCCACTGTGTGTGCCCCTGTGTGTGCCCCTGTGTGTGTCTCTATGTTTGCCCCTGTGTGTGTGTCTCTATGTTTGCCCCTGTGTGTCTCTATGTTTGCCCCTGTGTGTCTCTATGTTTGCCCCTGTGTGTGTGTCTTTATGTTTGCCCCTGTGTGTGTGTCTCTATGTTTGCCCCTGTGTGTGTGTCTCTATGTTTGTCCCTGTGTGTGTGTCTCTATGTTTGCCCCTGTGTGTCTCTATGTTTGCCCCTGTGTGTGTGTCTCTATGTTTGCCCCTGTGTGTCTCTATGTTTGCCCCTGTGTGTCTCTATGTTTGCCCCTGTGTGTCTCTATGTTTGCCCCTGTGTGTCTCTATGTTTGCCCCTGTGTGTGTGTCTCTATGTTTGCCCCTGTGTGTCTCTATGTTTGCCCCTGTGTGTGCTTCGATGTTTGCCCCTGTGTGTCTCTATGTTTGCCCCTGTGTGTCTCTATGTTTGCCCCTGTGTGTGCCCCTGTGTGTGTCTCTATGTGTGCCCCTGTGTGTGTCTCTATGTTTGCCCCTGTGTGTGCCCCTGTGTGTGCCCCTGTGTGTGTCTCTATGTTTGCCCCTGTGTGTGCCTCTATGTTTGCCCCTGTGTGTCTCTATGTTTGCCCCTGTGTGTGCCCCTGTGTGTGTCTCTATGAGTGCCCCTGTGTGTGTCTCTATGTTTGCCCCTGTGTGTCTCTATGTTTGCCCCTTTGTGTGTCTCTATGTGTGCCCCTGTGTGTGTCTCTATGTTTGCCCCTGTGTGTGTCTCTATGTTTGCCCCTGTGTGTCTCTATGTTTGCCCCTGTGTGTGTCTCGATGTTTGCCCCTGTGTGTCTCTATGTTTGCCCATGTGTGTGTCTCTATGTTTGCCCCTGAGTCTCTATGTTTGCCCCTGTGTGTCTCTATGTTTGCCCCTTGGTGTGTCTCTATGTTTGCCCCTGTGTGTCTCTATGTTTGCCCCTGTGTTTGCCCCTGTGTGTGTCTCTATGTTTGCCATTGTGTGTGCCCCTGTGTGTGCCCCTGTGTGTGTCTCTATGTTTGCCCCTGTGTGTGTCTCTATGTTTGCCCCTGTGTGTGCCCCTGTGTGTGCCCCTGTGTGTGTCTCTATGTTTGCCCCTGTGTGTGCCCCTGTGTGTGTCTCTATGTTTGCCACTGTGTGTGCCCCTGTGTGTGCCCCTGTGTGTGTCTCTATGTTTGCCCCTGTGTGTGCCCCTGTGTGTGTCTCTATGTTTGCCCCTGTGTTTGCCCCTGTGTGTGTCTCTATGTTTGCCCCTGTGTGTGTCTCTATGTTTGCCCCTGTGTGTGTCTCTATGTTTGCCCCTGTGTGTGTCTCTATGTTTGCCCCTGTGTGTCTCTATGTTTGCCCCTGTGTGTGTCTTTATGTTTGCCCCTGTGTGTGCCCCTGTGTTTGCCCCTGTGTGTCTCTATGTTTGCCCCTGTGTGTGTCTCTATGTTTGCCCCTGTGTGTGTCTCTATGTTTGCCCCTGTGTGTGCCTCTATGTTTGCCCCTGTGTGTGCCCCTGTGTGTGCCCCTATGTCTGCGGCAGGGTAGCCTATTGGTTAGAGCGATGGACTAGTAACCTAAAGGTTGCAAGTTCATATCCCTGAGCTGACAAGGTACAAATCTGTCATTCTGCCCCTGAACTGGCAGTTAACCCACTGTTAGGCCATCATTGAAAATAAGAATTTGTTCTTAATTGACTTGCCTGGTTAAATAAAGGTAAAATAAAAACAAATTTAAAAAATGTGTACCCCTGTGTGTAACCCTGTGTGTGCTCCTGTGTGTAACCCTGTGTGTGCTCCTGTGTGTAACCCTGGATGTGCTCCTGTGTGTAACCCTGGGTGTGCTCCTGTGTGTAACCCTGTGTGTGCTCCTGTGTGTAACCCTGGGTGTGCTCCTGTGTGTAACTCTGGGTGTGCTCCTGTGTGTAACCCTGTGTGTGCTCCTGTGTGTAACCCTGTGTGTACCCCTGTGTTTTTCCCTGTGTGTAACCCTGGGTGTGCTCCTGTGTGTAACCCTGTGTGTGCTCCTGTGTGTAACCCTGGGTGTGCTCCTGTGTGTAACCCTGGGTGTGCTCCTGTGTGTAACCCTGGGTGTGCTCCTGTGTGTAACCCTGTGTGTACCCCTGTGTTTTTCCCTGTGTGTAACCCTGGGTGTGCTCCTATGTGTAACCCTGGGTGTGCTCCTGTGTGGGGATGCAGACTGTCTGCAGGTATGGAGCCCATACACAGAGTCTGCCTTCTAGTCTTAATGATCTCATCTGTCTGAGACACACACACACACACACATACAAACAATGTTAAGATCGGCACGTATATTTCCACAAATACTATGGTCATATTAATACGTGCATGCTCAGCCTGTAAATCAGATAAACAGACAGGGTCATCTGAATGTTTGAGGGAAATGTAAACATAATGTCATTGTGGTGTCTGAGACACATGTGTTTCATACATGAAATGATATGTTATCAGTATGTCTGGAGCATGTGTATGTCAAATCAATGTCTGAGACACACGGGAATTGTATCTCAAGGTAAAAGGCTTTGTGAACGGTCTGATACGAGACATGTTCATGCTGTCAGGCTGAATGAGAGATGGTCTGAGACATGTTCATGTTGTCAGGCTGAATGAGAGATGGTCTGAGACATGTTCATGCTGTCAGGCTGAATGAGAGATGGTCTGAGACATGTTCATGCTGTCAGGCTGAATGAGAGATGGTCTGAGACATGTTCATGCTGTCAGGCTGAATGAGAGATGGTCTGAGACATGTTCATGCTGTCAGGCTGAATGAGAGATGGTCTGAGACATGTTCATGCTGTCAGGCTGAATGAGAGATGGTCTGAGACATGTTCATGCTGTCAAGCTGAGTGAGTGATAACAAATCTCTCAGAAAGGGATCACCCTGGTAACTGTCATCCATTTCTCCCTTCCTCACATCTTTCATTCACTCAATCAACCATTTCTTTATTCCTCCCATCTGCTACTATTTTCTCCTTCCTTCCTTCCTTGTTTCCTTCCTTCCCTCCTTCAGACTGACAGCAGAACCATTTAATTCAGCACACACATGGAGGAGGGAAAGAGAGAGACAGGGAGGGGGAGAAAGGAAGAGAGTTAGTGAGATATAGAGAGATGAGATATCTGATATAGAGAGATCTGATATGTAGAGAGATATGATGTATTCTGGTGTGTTGAAGGACCAGGGAACACGGGCTGCATACTAAACACCCCCCTCTCTCTCTCTCTCTCTCTCTCTCTAATTGCCCTCACTCCCTACATCACAATCCTGAGCACTTCTCTCCCTCTCTCTCACACACACACACACACACACACACACACACACACACACACACACACACACACACACACACACACACACACACACACACACACACACACACACACACACACACACACACACACACACACACACACACACACACACACACACACACACACACACACACACACACACACACACACACACACACACACACACACACTCTCTCCCTCTCCCCTTCGCTCTCCTCTCTCTGCAGTCAAATGGCCCCCACCCGCCTGTAGGCTTTATGGAGGGCTGCCACACTGCAGGAGCTCCCCCCTCTCCTCTCCTCTCCTCTCCTCTCCTCTCCTCCTCTCCTCTCCTCTCCTCTCCTCTCCTCTCCTCTCCTCTCCTCTCCTCTCCTCTCCTCTCCTCTCCTCTCCTCTCCTCTCCTCTCCTCTCCCTCTCCTCTCCTCTCGGTGTGAGGTATATTCCCCAAGGGCAGTGGGAGAGGGAGCAGGCTGGTGGTTTTATTCCCCCCAAGTTTTCTGATAAATGTTGTTGTTGTTGAATTCTTTATTTTCATTGTTGGACAAAGAAGTCTGTAAAAACACCAGGATATCAGCTGAAACTGATTTTAATTTTGTAAATCTGTTCCCAAGTATTCCTGCAGTCTACAAATGACTGGTAGTAAAATGTTCCGGCCCCCTGACCATCCGCTCAAGAAGAGCGGCTGAATCTAGGTGATGAGCCCTGTTGTACGAATTGCAATTCGTAACATATCATCATATACTGACAGCCCTGAGGAACAGTAGGCCATAAGATGGGTGCTCTCTGGGTGTGAGGCTGGGTATGAGGCTGTATGGGCAAACCTGTCCAGGACTGTAAGGTGGACAGGGACATCACAGTTATATTACATGTACAGAGTTACACACACACACACTTCTGGTTATGACTGACTAATTTCCTGATTGACTGATGTCGATAGAGCAGGAGACAATACTCTCTCTTCCTCCCTATATATTTCCCTTTCCCTCTCCCTCTCTCTATCTCCCTCTCTCCCTCTCGCTCTGTCTTTCCTGCTCTCCCTGCCCGTGCTCTTGCTTCCTCTCCTGTGCGCACGCTATCTCTCACTCAGCCTCTGCATCGCAGCCACAAGCAGCGGTCTCAGTAAGAGACAGGAAGGCAAGCAGACAGACAGACAGGCAGAGAAGAGCCGGCACAGAGGGAGACTACGAGAGCCAGAGGAAACTCCACATTAGTGGCCAAGTGGTGAGTCTTATTCAGAGCAGCCACAGCCTCCACCTACCACCGGCTGCAGCCTGAAATGTATAGGAGGTGTTCCTGGCGTTAAACACCTCGTCCCTTCCCCTACCACTCTCTGCTCGCTGTATGCCTCTGTCACTGCTGCCGAAAGGAGCTGGCTGAGATGACCTGGGAGAGAGGGAGAGCTGTGGAGAGCCGTTTCGCTTGCCAGCTTACTGGGAGGACCGCCTGATTCTGATTCCCCCAACATCGCTACCTGAACCTGAACCAGACACTAGTCTGATCTGTTTGTCATCAGCAAGCCCAAATAGGAGGGCATGGTTGTTTAGAAGAGACAGGGGCTAGAGCCGGCGGAGGGAGAGAGAGTGCCCACCACAGAGACAGGTAAGAGAGAGAGAGCCAGCTATTCACTGGCTTTTCTAACACCTGTGTTCCATAAATAGAGGAGATAAATGTACTAAATGTACTAATGTGACTGCTGGGGATCTGAGATGCTGAGTTTGATGATAATGGTATGTTTTCTACTATCTGTTTCTCTATATGGTTGAGTAATTCGTTTTTCCCTTTTGGTTTAAAAGCAGCTTGTTTGTGCTTGCGGCTGTGCTGCATGGACATTGATCCCATGGCAGGTTGGCAGGTTGTTAAAGGAAATATGGCTAAAGAGCTATGTCTCTCTCTCTCTGTCCCTCTCTCCCCCACCGCTCTGCTCCGGGCAGACGTGGTTTGACATCTATCACAAAATGTCACTCGAGAGGGACAGAGAGGGACAGAGAGAGAGAGAGAGAGCTACACAAAGAGTGAGAGAGAGATAGACAGGGTGAGTGATAGGAAGAGAGACAGAAATATACAGGGGAAAAAAGATACTGAGAGTGTGTGAGAAAAAGAAAAAGAGAAAGAGAGAGGAAGCAAGAGAGCAAGAGTCCGCCAATCTCAGTCACAATACGAATGAGAACACAATAGCATATTTAAGCAGTGAAATGCAGTTCCTTAAACCAGGGCTTCAGTTACTGTTACCATTCCTGTATGCTACAGTATACAGGCTGATACTACTGAATATCTCTGTGGTTATCTTCCTGTAGCTGGCTGATACTACTGTATACAGGCTGATAATACTGAATATCTAAGTCGTTATCTTCCTGTAGTTGGCTGATACTACTGTATACAGGCTGATACTACTGAATATCTCTGTGGTTATCTTCCTGTAGCTGGCTGATACTACTGTATACAGGCTGATACTACTGAATATCTCTGTGGTTACCTTCCCATAGCTGGCTGATACGACTGTATACTGGCTGATACTACTGAATATCTCTGTGGTTATCTTCCCGTAGCTGGCTGATACTACTGTATACAGGCTGATACTACTGAATATCTCTGTGGTTATCTTCCTGTAGCTGGCTGATACTACTGTATACAGGCTGATAATACTGAATATCTAAGTCGTTATCTTCCTGTAGTTGGCTGATACTACTGTATACAGGCTGATACTACTGAATATCTCTGTGGTTATCTTCCTGTAGCTGGCTGATACTACTGTATACAGGCTGATACTACTGAATATCTCTGTGGTTATCTTCCTGTAGCTGGCTGATACTACAGAATACAGGCTGATACTACTGAATATCTCTGTGGTTATCTTCCTGTAGCTGGCTGATACTACTGTATACAGGCTGATACTACTGAATATCTCTGTGGTTATCTTCCTGTAGCTGGCTGATACTACTGTATACAGGCTGATACTACTGAATATCTCTGTGGTTATCTTCCTGTAGCTGGCTGATACTACTGTATACAGGCTGATACTACTGAATATCTCTGTAGTTATCTTCCTGTAGCTGGCTGATACTACAGTATACAGGCTGATAATACTGAATATCTCTGTGGTTATCTTCCTGTAGCTGGCTGATACTACTGTATACAGGCTGATACTACTGAATATCTCTGTGGTTATCTTCCTGTAGCTGGCTGATACTGCTGTATACAGGCTGATACTACTGAATATCTCTGTGGTTATCTTCCTGTAGCTGGCTGATACTACTGTATACAGGCTGATACTACTGAATAGCTCTGTGGTTATCTTCCTGTAGCTGGCTGATACTACTGTATACAGGCTGATACTACTGAATATCTCTGTGGTTATCTTCCTGTAGCTGGCTGATACTACAGAATACAGGCTGATACTACTGAATATCTCTGTGGTTATCGTCCTGTAGCTGGCTGATACTACTGTATACAGGCTGATACTACTGAATATCTCTGTGGTTATCTTCCTGTAGCTGGCTGATACTACAGTATACAGGCTGATAATACTGAATATCTCTGTGGTTATCTTCCTGTAGCTGGCTGATACTACTGTATACAGGCTGATACTACTGAATATCTCTGTGGTTATCTTCCTGTAGCTGGCTGATACTGCTGTATACAGGCTGATACTACTGAATATCTCTGTGGTTATCTTCCTGTAGCTGGCTGATACTACTGTATACAGGCTGATACTACTGAATAGCTCTGTGGTTATCTTCCTGTAGCTGGCTGATACTACTGTATACAGGCTGATACTACTGAATATCTAAGTCGTTATCTTCCCGTAGTTGGCTGATACTACTGTATACAGGCTGATACTACTGAATATCTCTGTGGTTATCTTCCTGTAGCTGGCTGATACTACTGTATACAGGCTGATACTACTGAATATTTCTGTGGTTACCTTCCTGTATCTGGCTGATACTACTGTATACAGGCTGATACTACTGAATATCTCTGTGATTACCTTCCTGTAGCTGGCTGATACTACTGTATACAGGCTGATACTACTGAATATTTCTGTGGTTACCTTCCTGTATCTGGCTGATACTACTGTATACAGGCTGATACTACTGAATATCTCTGTGATTACCTTCCTGTAGCTGGCTGATACTACTGTATACAGGCTGATACTACTGTATATCTCTGTGGTTACCTTCCTGTAGCTGGCTGATACTACTGTATACAGGCTGATACTACTGAATATCTCTGTGGTTACCTTCCTGTAGCTGGCTGATACGACTGTATACTGGCTGATACTATAGTATACTGGCTGATACTACTGTACATCTCTGTGGTTACCTTCCCATAGCTGGCTGATACTACTGTATACAGGCTGATACTACTGTATATCTCTGTGGTTACCTTCCTGTAGCTGGCTGATACTACTGTATACAGGCTGATACTACTGTATACTGGCTGATACTACTGTATATCTCTGTGGTTACCTTCCCATAGCTGGCTGATACGACTGTATATTGGCTGATACTATAGTATACTGGCTGATACTACAGTATACCAGCTGGTACTACAGTATACTGGCTGATACTACAGTATATTGGCTGAAATAGAGTAATGTTGTTGTACTTCTGGCTGAGCAGTGAGTTTATATTTCTGTTTCTTCATGAATGGGAAGTTTAGAAGAGGGATGATTCTGAAGCGTTAAAATGAATGCTTTGGGGAGACTGCAAAGTGGGTATGACTGGCAGTGTTGGTGAAGACATATTTCACAGCTACTGGTCTAGGGCTGAGCCAAGACATACCAAGCTGAGAAGGGATATGCAAGCTAGGAGCAGAGAGATGGAATAACAAAAACAGACAGAGTAGAAGTGGAGAAGAAGAAGATGAGGCTGGAAGAACGGCTAGGATCAGTCCAGACTAGAAGTAAAGAAGAGGGAGGAAGGATGGCTAGGATCAGTCCAGACTAGAAGTAAAGAAGAAGAGGGAGGAAGGACGGCTAGGATCAGTCTAGACTAGAAGTAAAGAAGAGGGAGGAAGGATGGCTAGGATCAGTCCAGACTAGAAGTAAAGAAGAAGAGGGAGGAAGGACGGCTAGGATCAGTCCAGACTAGAAGTAAAGAAGAAGAGGAAGGAAGGACGGCTAGGATCAGTCCAGACTAGAAGTAAAGAAGAGGGAGGAAGGACGGCTAGGATCAGTCCAGACTAGAAGTAAAGAAGAAGAGGGAGGAAGGGCGGCTGGGATCAGTCCAGACTAGAAGTAAAGAAGAAGAGGGAGGAAGGAAGGCTAGGATCAGGTCAGACTAGAAGTAAAGAAGAAGAGGGAGGAAGGGCGGCTGGGATCAGTCCAGACTAGAAGTAAAGAAGAAAAGGGAGGAAGGAAGGCTAGGATCAGTCCAGACTAGAAGTAAAGAAGAAGAGGGAGGAAGGAAGGCTAGGATCAGTTCAGACTAGAAGTAAAGCAGAAGAGGGAGGAAGGATGGCTTGGATCAGTCTAGGGAAAGACAGTAACAGGCAGACTATGAGTGGTGGGAGAAGGAGAGACCTTCACAGCAGTAGTGAGACAAGGAGAGAACTTCACACCAGTAGTGATACAGAGACTTTCACAGCAGTAGTGAGACATGGAGAGACTTTCACAGCAGTAGTGAGACAAAGAGAGATCTTCACACCAATAGTGAGACAGAGACTTTCACAGCAGTAGTTAGACATGGAGAGACTTTCACAGCAGTAGTGAGACAAGGAGAGATCTTCACAGCAGTAGTGAGACAAGGAGAGACCTTCATAGAAGTAGTGAGAAAGGGGAGACCTTCACAGAATTAGTGAGACAAGGAGAGATCTTCACAGCAGTAGTGAGACAGACAGACAAGGAGCTGAGGGAGAAGCAAGATAGCATAACAAGGAAAGCATTGAAACTAAGTAGCAGTCCCAAGAAAAACAGTCACAGATAGACTGTGTTGACTATGTGTCAAATCAAATCAAATAGAGTATTTAGCAGATGTTATCGCAGCTGCAGCGTAATGCTTATGTTTCTAGCTCCAACAGTGCAGCCTAACAATAGAAAACAATACATACAAATCCCCAAATATAAAGAAATATCAGAACGAGTAATGTTAGAGTCTGTATAATTATATACAGTTCAAGTCGGAAGTTTACATACACCTGTGCTAAATATATTTAAACTAGGTTTTTCACAATTCCTGACATTTAATCCTAGTAAAAATTCCCTGTTTTAGGTCAGTTAGGATCACCACTTTGTTTTAAGAATATGAAATGTCAGAATAATAGTAGAGATAATTATTTATTTCAGCTTTCATTTCTTTCATTACATTCCCAGTGGGTCAGAAGTTTACATACACTCAATTAGTATTTGGCCGCATTGCCTTTAAATTGTTTAACTTGGGTCAAACGTTTCAGGTAGCCTTCCACAAGCTTCCAACAATAGGTTGGGTGAATTTTGCCCCATTCCTCCTGACAGAGCTGGTGTAACTGAGTCAGGTTTGTAGGCCTCCTTGTTCGCACACACTTTTTCAGTTCTGCCCACAAATTTTCTATAGAATTGAGGTCAGGGTTTTGTGATGGCCACTCCAATACCTTGACTTTGTTGTCCATAAGCCATTTTGCCACAACTTTGCTTGCAAGTATGCTTGGGGTCATTGTCCATTTTGAAGACCCATTTCCCAACCAAGCTTTAACTTCCTGACTAATGTCTTGAAATGTTGATTCGATATATCCACAGAAATTACTCCCTCATGTTGCTATCTATTTTGTGAAGTGCACCAGTCCATCCTGCAGCAAAGCACCAACACAACATGATGCTGCCACCCCTAAGCTTCATGGTTGGGATGATGTTCTTCAGCTTGCAAGTGTCCCCCTTTTTCCTCCAAATATAACGATGGTCATTATGGCCAAACAGTTCTATTTTATATCATCATACTATAGGACATTTCTCCAAAAAGTACGATCTTTGTCCCCATGTGCAGTTGCAAACTGTAGTCTGGCTATTTTATGGCGGTTTTGGAGAAGTGGCTTCTTCCTTGCTGAGCGGCCTTTCAGGTTATGTCGATATAGGACTCGTTTTACTGTGTATAGATACTTTTGTACCTGTTTCCTCCAGCATCTTCACAAGGTCCTTTGCTGTTGTTATGGGATTGATTTGCACTTTTCACACCAAAGTACGTTCATCTCTAGGAGACAGAATGCGTCTCATTCCTGAGCGGTATGAATCCATTGGTGTTTATACTTGTGTACTATTGTTTGTACAGATGTAAGTGGTAACTTCAGACATTTGGAAATTACTCCCAAAGATGAACCAGACTTGTAGAGGTCTACGATTTTTTTTCTGAGGTCTTGGCTGATTTCTTTTGATTTTCCCATGATGTCAAGCAAGGAGGCACTGAATTTGAAGGTAGGCCTTGAAATACATCCACAGGTACACCTCCAATTGACTCAAATTATGTCAATTAGCCTATCAGAAGCTTCTAAAACCATGACATCATTTTCTGGAATTTTCCAAGCTGTTTAAAGGCACAGTCAACTTAGGGTATGTAAACTTCTGACCCACTGGAATTGTGATACAGTGAATTATAAGTGAAATAAAATGTCTATAAACAATTGTTGGAAAAAATGACTTGTGTCAAGCACAAAGTAGATATCCTAACAGACTTGTCAAAACTAGATTTTGTTCATTAACAAGAATTTGTGGAGTGGTTGAAAAACTATTTTTTATGACTCCTATCTAAGTATATGTTAACTTCCGACTTCAACTGTACAAGGGCATCAGTCTTTATGGTGACTAAGTTCACGACAGGTCACTAGGTGGCTAGTGGTGATTATGTAACAGTCTGACAGCCTGGAGATACAGTGCCTTCAGATATTTTTCACACCTTGACTTTTTCTTGATTTTGTTGAGTTACAGCCTGAATTTAAAATGTAGAGTTTGTGTCACTGGCTCACACACAATACCCCATAAATGTCAAAGTGGAATTATGTTTTTAGAAATGTTTACAAACAGTTTTTTATGAAAAGTTGACATGTCTTGAGTTAGTAAGTCAACCCCTTTGTAATGGAACGCCTAAATAAGTTCAGGAGTAAAAATGTGCTTAATTAACAAGTCACATAATAAGTTGCATGGACTCACTATGTGTACAATATTAGTGTTTACCTCATCTCTGTACCTCACACATACAATTATATGTAAGGTCCCTCAGTCGAGCAGGGAATTTCAAACACAAATCCAACCGCAAACACCAGGGAGGTTTTCCAATGCCCAGCAAGGTAGGGAACCTTTTTAGGTGGGTAAAAATAAAAAGCAGACATTGAATATCCCCTTGAGCATAGTGAAGTTATTAACTACACTTTGAATGGTGTATCAATACACCCAGACACCACAAAGATACAGGCGTCCTTCCTAACACATTTGCTGGAGAGAAAGAAAACCAACTGATTTCACCATGAGGCCAATATTGACTTTAAAATAGTTAGAGTTTAATGGCCGTGATAGGAGAATACTGTGGATAAATCAACAACATTGTAATTATTCAACAATATTAACATGAATGACAGAATGAAAACAAGGAAGCCTGTACGGAATAAAAATATTCCAAAACATGCATCCTGTTTGCAATAAAGCATTAAAGTAAAACTGCAAAAAATGGTGCAAAGAAATTGACTTTATGTCCTGAAAAAAAGCTTTATGTTTGGGCCAAATCCAACACAACACATCACTGGGTACCACTCTTCATATGTTCCAGCATGGTGGTGGCTGCATCATGTTATGGGTACGCTTGTCATCAGCAAGAACTAGGGACTTTTTAGGATAAAAAGAAACGGAATAGCACTAAGCACAGGTAAAATCCTGCTTTCCAACAGACACTGGGAGACAAATTCCACTTTCAGCAGGACAATAGCCTAAAACACAAGGCCAAATATACACTGGAGTTGCTTACCAAGACGACATTGAATGTTACAGTCACTGGTTTCAGTTTTGACTTAAATCGACTTGAAAATCGATGGCAAGACATAAAAATGGCTGTCTAGCAATGATCAACAAACAACTTGAAAGAGCTTAAAGATATTATATATGAATTATTTTGTACTTTTACCCCTTTTTCTTCCCAATTGTGTGACATCCAATTGGCAGTTACGGTCTTGTCCCATCGCTGCAACTCCCTTACGAATTCGGGAGAGGTGAAGGTTGAGAGCCATGCATCCTCTGAAACACCATAATGCATCCACTCTAACCAGGTGAAAGTGTTAGTGCGATGGATGTCAGTGACAGGTATGATGTGTGCGGCAGCCCCCAAAGTGCATCTCAAAGATTGGCCCAGTGCTTATTCAGAATTGCCTGGGACTGCCTGGGAGAGATGAGCCGTCCACTGGTGTTGGTTTGAGCATACATTACTACACACACAGGGGGGAGAGAGAGAGACAGAGACAGACAGACAGACAGACAGACAGACAGACAGACAGACAGACAGACAGACAGACAGACAGACAGACAGACAGACAGACAGACAGACAGACAGACAGACAGACAGACAGACAGACAGACAGACAGACAGACAGACACAGAGACAGAGAGAGAGAGAGAGAGATAGAGAGAGGGAGAGAGATAGAGAGAGGGAGAGAGAGAGACAGAGACACAGAGAGAGAGAGAGAAAGAGAGAGAGTGAGAGAGACAGAGAGAGAGAGGGAGAGAGAGAGATAGATAGGGAGAGAGAGAGACAGAGAGACACAGAGACACAGAGACACAGAGAGAGAGAGAGAGAGAAAGAGAGAGAGAGAGAGAGAGAGAGAGAGAGAGAGAGAGAGAGAGAGAGAGAGAGAGAGAGAGAGAGAGAGAGAGAGAGAGAGAGAGAGAGAGGGAGAGAGAGATATAGATAGGGAGAGAGAGAGAGAGACAGAGAGACACAGAGGCACACAGAGAGAGAGAGAGAGAGAGAGAGAGAGAGAGCCCCCGGCCTACTGAAGTCAGCAGGGACAGAAGCCAGTGCTTCAAAAACCAGACTACAAACCAGCGACCAATTACCCTCTCTCTGTGATCGCATCAATTGGCAAGGCCAGTCAGAGGGAACGAACTGAAAAGGGGAACTCTTGGAATGTATCCCAAATGGAACCCTATTCCCTATATAGGGAATAGGGTGCCATTTGGGAAGCAACCTCAATGCTTGGTTTGGGAGAAGGCTCCCACTCTGCCAGGAACTAAAATTGTATTTTGAGAGATGCATCTTTTTAGAGATGTTTCTTAGGCTGATTGGAGATAATAGTGAGTCTGTGTGAGGTACATTCCCAGTTTGAGAATCTGTTTTTAGAAACTTGTTATTTGATGCTTGGAGAGAAAACCTTGAAAGTCTGTGAACGTCATAAAAAGGTGTTGAAGGTCACGCCCATGTCTTCATGGAAGAAATATTCAATGATATGAGCTGATAGATCTAACTGGGGAAAGATAAGACATTCCACTAGACAATAAGACTAAGAACTTATCTGAATTCATATAATAGCTTTAGAATTTGGCTTTAGAATCTGGAGAACAGGCTTTAGAATCTGGAGAACAGGCTTTAGAATCCAGCTTTAGAATCTACAGAACAGGCTTTAGAATCTGGAGAACAGGCTTTAGAATCCAGCTTTAGAATCTACAGAACAGGCTTTAGAATCTGGAGAACAGGCTTTAGAATCCAGCTTTAGAATCTACAGAACAGGCTTCAGAATCTGGCTTTAGGGCCTCCTGGTTGGGGCAGTGGTCTAGGGCACTGCATCGCAGTGCTAGCTTTGCCACCAGAGACTCTGGGTTCGAGCCCAGGCTCTGTAGCAGCCGGCTGCGACCGGGAGGTCCATAGGGCGACGCACAATTGGCCTAGCGTCATCCGGGTTAGGGGAGGTTTAGCCGCTAGGGATATCCTTGTCTCATCGCGCACTAGTGACCCCCTGTGGCAGGGCGGGCGCAGTACACGCTAACCAGGTTGCCAGGTGCACAGTGTTTCCAGTGTGGCTGGCTTCCGGGTTGGATGCATGCTGTGTTAAGAAGCAGTGCGGCTTGGTTGGGTTGTGTTTCGGAGGACCTTGGTCTCTCCCGAGCCCGTACGGGAGTTGTAGTGATGAGGCAAGATAGTAACTACTAACAATTGGATACCATGAAATTGGGGAGAAGAGGGTTTTTGAAAAAGTTTTTAATAATCTGGAATCTAGAGAATTTACAGAACAGGCTTTAGAATCTGGTTTTAGAATCTACAGAACATGCTTTAGAATCTGGTTTTAGAATCTACAGAACATGCTTTAGAATCTAGTTTTAGAATCTACAGACCATGCTTTAGAATCTGGTTTTAGAATCTACAGAACTGGCTTTAGAATCTGGTTTTAGAATCTACAGAACATGCTTTAGAATCTGGTTTTAGAATCTACAGAACATGCTTTAGAATCTGGTTTTAGAATCTACAGA
>NC_060185.1:89160532-89180532 GCF_021184085.1 Oncorhynchus gorbuscha
AGAAACACATGGTGGCAACACACACACTGGCAACACACACACTGGAAACACACACACTGGCAACACACACACTGGCGACCCACACTGGCCACACACACGCTGGCGACACACATACTGGCAACACACACACTACTGACACACACACTGGAGACACACACTGGAGACACACACACTGGCCACACACACACCGGAGACACACACTGGAGACACACACACTGGCGATACACACACTGGCGATACACACATTGGAGATACACACATTGGCGACACACACACTGGCAACACACACGCTGGCGACACACACTGGAGAAATACACGCTGGCAACACACACACTGCCAACACACACACTGGCAACACACACACTGGCGACACACACACACTGGCAACACACACACTGGCAACACACACACTGGCAACACACACACTGGCGACACACACACTGGCAACACACACACTGGCGACACACATACTGGCAACACACACACTACTGACACACACACTGGAGACACACACTGGCCACACACACCCTGGAGACACACACTGGAGACACACACACTGGCGATACACACACTGGCGATACACACATTGGAGATACACACATTGGCGACACACACACTGGCAACACACACGCTGGCGACACACACTGGAGAAACACACGCTGGCAACACACACACTGGCAACACACACACTACTGACACACACTGGCGATACACACACTGGCGATACACACACTGGCGATACACACACTGGCAATACACACACTGGAGACACACACTGGCGATACACACACTGGCGATACACACATTGGAGATACACACATTGGAGACACACACTGGCAACACACACACTGGCCATACACACACTGGCAACACACACACCGCTGACACACACACTGGAGACACACACACTGGCGATACACACACTGGCAACACACACACTGCTGACACACACACTGGCAACACACACACTGGCGATACACACACTGGAGAAACACACACTGGCAACACACACACTGCTGACACACACACTGGCGACACACACTGGCCACACACACTGGCAATACACACACTGGAGACACACACTGGCGATACACACACTGGCGATACACACATTGGAGATACACACATTGGAGACACACACTGGCAACACACACACTGGCGATACACACACTGGCAACACACACACCGCTGACACACACACTGGAGACACACACACTGGCGATACACACACTGGCAACACACACACTGCTGACACACACACTGGCAACACACACACTGGCAACACACACACTGCTGACACACACACTGGAAACACACACACTGGCAACACACACACTGGCAACACACACACTGGCAACACACACACTGGAGAAACACACACTGGGTACACATTCTGATGACACACACTGCTGACACACACTCTGACAGCACATCCCTAGTCACTACATTTATTTTTCGCTCTTTGTCGTCTTTTTTTCAGTTTTGACCAAATATGTGACCGACTGGCTAGTTTCGGTCTTACGGTATGGAGCAAATCTTAAAATGGTGTTTTTTACATTGGATAAAAGTAGAGACTGTAGAAGATGGTATATCATGCACTACATTTGAAGAAGAATGATAAAGTGATCCTGCTTTGAAAGTTGATAAACTTGTAACCTCACTTTTGACAAAAAGGCCCTTGAATGTTTGTTATTTTAATGATTTAATTTATTATTTCACCTTTATTTAATCAGGTTGGCCAGTTGAGAACAAGTTCTCATTTACAACTGAGACCTGGCCAAGACACACGCCTAGTCTCCTGAAACGAGTCACACACTGACCCTGAAATCGTCTGTCAGAACAACACATCTCATCAAACTCTCTGCATGCTTAAGTACATACCACCACTTCAAATGCAGACGCAATAACACTTCTCCTTCAAACTACTATACATCACAAACACACACGCTTCTCTAAATCACAGCGGTGCACTTGCCTCTGATGCTTGACTCTCAAGATTGCCTCGCAATTTACACAAGTTATCATTAGCCCGAGCAACGGAGATAAGAGCATCGTAAGGGAACTTTTGGCGCCCACGTGTGTGTGTGTGTGTGTGTGTGTGTGTGTGTGTGTGTGTGTGTGTGTGTGTGTGTGTGTGTGTGTGTGTGTGTGTGTGTGTGTGTGTGTGTGTGTGTGTGTGTGTGTGTGTGTGTGTGTGTGTGTGTGTGTGTGTGTTTTAGCACCCAACGTCTCAAAGCCTTTCAAGCAGTCAGGTAATGAAGACCCCAGTTCCGTCCAATGAAGGTCAAAACTAATAACTGTTACATAACCAACAGGTACGTCTAGAGGGTCAATGCTGGATGAACTTGCCTTTTAAGAAAACATTTTACTGGCTATCTTTGTTGTTACTTAAATGTTATTATTTGAACTGGGTGGTTCGAGCCCTGAATCTTGATTGTCTGAAAGCTGTGGTATATCAAACTGTATACCACAGGTATGACAAAGCACTTATTATTACTGTTCTAATTACGTAGGTAGCAACAAGGCACCTCGGGACTTGTGGTATATGCCCACTCCACATTTCGTCATGCATAAGAGCAGCCCTTAGCCATGGTATATTGGCCATATACCACACCCCCTCGTACCTTATTGCTTAATGATAAACTGTTGTATTGTCATAATCCTTATTATACTGTATATGCCTAAAGAGCATATATACTCATGTTTAATAGCAGTTGTATAGTATATATAGTGTCATGTTTCATAACACTGGTATGGTATATATAGTGTCATGTTTCATAACAGTGGTATGGTATATAAACTCATGTTTCATAGCAGTGGTATGGTATATAAACTCATGTTTCATAGCAGTGGTATGGTATATAAACTCATGTTTCATAGCAGTGGTATAGTATATATAGTGTCATGTTTAATAGCAGTGGTATGGTATATAAACTCATGTTTCATAGCAGTGGTATGGTATATAAACTCATGTTTCATAGCAGTGGTATAGTATATATAGTGTCATGTTTAATAGCAGTGGTATGGTATATAAACTCATGTTTCATAGCAGTGGTATAGTATATACCTTATGATGTCATAAGGTGAATGCACCAATTTGTAAGTCGCGTCTGCTAAATGACTTAAATGTAATGTAAATGTAAATGTATATATAGTGTCATGTTTAATAGCAGTGGTATGGTATATAAACTAATGTTTCATAGCAGTGGTATGGTATATAAACTCATGTTTCATAGCAGTGGTATAGTATATATAGTGTCATGTTTAATAGCAGTGGTATGGTATATATAGTGTCATGTTTAATAGCAGTGGTATAGTATATATTGTGTCATGTTTAATAGCAGTTGTATAGTATATATAGTGTCATGTTTAATAGCAGTGGTATAGTATATATTGTGTAATGTTTCTTAGCAGTTGTATAGTATATATAGTGTCATGTTTAATTGCAGTTGTATAGTATATATAGTGTCATGTTTCATAGCAGTTGTATAGTATATATAGTGTCATGTTTCATAACAGTGGTATGGTATATATAGTGTCATGTTTCATAGCAGTTGTATAGTATATATAGTGTCATGTTTCATAACAGTGGTATGGTATATATAGTGTCATGTTTCATAGCAGTGGTATGGTATATATAGTGTCATGTTTCATAGCAGTGGTATGGTATATATAGTGTCATGTTTCATAGCAGTTGTATAGTATATATAGTGTCATGTTTCATAGCAGTTGTATAGTATATATAGTGTCATGTTTCATAACAGTGGTATGGTATATATAGTGTCATGTTTCATAACAGTGGTATGGTATATAAACTCATGTTTCATAGCAGTGGTATGGTATATAAACTCATGTTTCATAGCAGTGGTATGGTATATAAACTCATGTTTCATAGCAGTGGTATGGTATATATAGTGTCATGTTTAATAGCAGTGGTATGGTATATAAACTCATCTTTCATAGCAGTGGTATGGTATATAAACTCATGTTTCATAGCAGTGGTATGGTATATAAACTCATGTTTCATAGCAGTGGTATGGTATATATAGTGTCATGTTTCATAACAGTGGTATGGTATATATAGTGTCATGTTTCATAGCAGTGGTATAGTATATATAGTGTCATGTTTCATAGCAGTGGTATGGTATATAAACTCATGTTTCATAGCAGTGGTATGGTATATATAGTGTCATGTTTCATAGCAGTGGTATGGTATATAAACTCATGTTTCATAACAGTGGTATGGTATATATAGTGTCATGTTTCATAGCAGTGGTATGGTATATATAGTGTCATGTTTCATAGCAGTGGTATGGTATATAAACTCATGTTTCATAGCAGTGGTATGGTATATAAACTCATGTTTCATAGCAGTGGTATGGTATATATAGTGTCATGTTTCATAGCAGTGGTATGGTATATATAGTGTCATGTTTCATAGCAGTGGTATGGTATATAAACTCATGTTTCATAGCAGTGGTATGGTATATAAACTCATGTTTCATAGCAGTGGTATGGTATATATAGTGTCATGTTTCATAGCAGTGGTATGGTATATATAGTGTCATGTTTCATAGCAGTGGTATGGTATATAAACTCATGTTTCATAGCAGTGGTATGGTATATATAGTGTCATGTTTCATAGCAGTGGTATGGTATATAAACTCATGTTTCATAGCAGTGGTATGGTATATATAGTGTCATGTTTCATAGCAGTGGTATGGTATATATAGTGTCATGTTTCATAGCAGTGGTATGGTATATAAACTCATGTTTCATAGCAGTGGTATGGTATATATAGTGTCATGTTTCATAGCAGTGGTATGGTATATATAGTGTCATGTTTCATAGCAGTGGTATGGTATATATAGTGTCATTTTTCATAGCAGTGGTATGGTATATATAGTGTCATGTTTCATAGCAGTGGTATGGTATATATAGTGTTATGTTTCATAGCAGTGGTATGGTATATATAGTGTCATGTTTCATAGCAGTGGTATGGTATATATAGTGTCATGTTTCATAGCAGTTGTATAGTATATTTACATTTAAGTCATTTAGCAGACGCTCTTATCCAGAGCGACTTACAAATTGGTGCAATCACCTTATGACATCCAGTGGGACAGTCACTTACAATAGTGCATCTAAAACTTAGGGGGGGTGGGGTGAGAGGGAGTTATATAGTGTCATGTTTCATAACAGTGGTATGGTATATATAGTGTCATGTTTCATAGCAGTTGTATAGTATATATAGTGTCATGTTTCATAGCAGTTGTATAGTATATATAGTGTCATGTTTCATAACAGTGGTATGGTATATATAGTGTCATGTTTCATAACAGTGGTATGGTATATAAACTCATGTTTCATAGCAGTGGTATGGTATATAAACTCATGTTTCATAGCAGTGGTATGGTATATAAACTCATGTTTCATAGCAGTGGTATGGTATATATAGTGTCATGTTTAATAGCAGTGGTATGGTATATAAACTCATCTTTCATAGCAGTGGTATGGTATATAAACTCATGTTTCATAGCAGTGGTATGGTATATAAACTCATGTTTCATAGCAGTGGTATGGTATATATAGTGTCATGTTTCATAACAGTGGTATGGTATATATAGTGTCATGTTTCATAGCAGTGGTATAGTATATATAGTGTCATGTTTCATAGCAGTGGTATGGTATATAAACTCATGTTTCATAGCAGTGGTATGGTATATATAGTGTCATGTTTCATAGCAGTGGTATGGTATATAAACTCATGTTTCATAACAGTGGTATGGTATATATAGTGTCATGTTTCATAGCAGTGGTATGGTATATAAACTCATGTTTCATAACAGTGGTATGGTATATATAGTGTCATGTTTCATAGCAGTGGTATGGTATATATAGTGTCATGTTTCATAACAGTGGTATGGTATATATAGTGTCATGTTTCATAGCAGTGGTATGGTATATAAACTCATGTTTCATAGCAGTGGTATGGTATATATAGTGTCATGTTTCATAGCAGTGGTATGGTATATATAGTGTCATGTTTCATAGCAGTGGTATGGTATATAAACTCATGTTTCATAGCAGTGGTATGGTATATAAACTCATGTTTCATAGCAGTGGTATGGTATATATAGTGTCATGTTTCATAGCAGTGGTATGGTATATATAGTGTCATGTTTCATAGCAGTGGTATAGTATATAAACTCATGTTTCATAGCAGTGGTATAGTATATAAACTCATGTTTCATAGCAGTGGTATGGTATATATAGTGTCATGTTTCATAGCAGTGGTATGGTATATATAGTGTCATGTTTCATAGCAGTGGTATGGTATATAAACTCATGTTTCATAGCAGTGGTATGGTATATATAGTGTCATGTTTCATAGCAGTGGTATGGTATATAAACTCATGTTTCATAGCAGTGGTATGGTATATATAGTGTCATGTTTCATAGCAGTGGTATGGTATATATAGTGTCATGTTTCATAGCAGTGGTATGGTATATATAGTGTCATTTTTCATAGCAGTGGTATGGTATATATAGTGTCATGTTTCATAGCAGTGGTATGGTATATATAGTGTCATGTTTCATAGCAGTGGTATGGTATATATAGTGTCATGTTTCATAGCAGTGGTATAGTATATAAACTCTTGTTTCATAGCAGTGGTATGGTATATATAGTGTCATGTTTCATAGCAGTGGTATAGTATATAAACTCTTGTTTCATAGCAGTGGTATAGTATATAAACTCATGTTTCATAGCAGTGGTATAGTATATAAACTCATGTTTCATAGCAGTGGTATAGTATATAAACTCATGTTTCATAGCAGTTGTATAGTATATATAGTGTCATGTTTCATAACAGTGGTATGGTATATATAGTGTCATTTTCATAACAGTGGTATGGTATATAAACTCATGTTTCATAGCAGTTGTATAGTATATATAGTGTCATGTTTCATAACAGTGGTATGGTATATAAACTCGTGTTTCATAGCAGTGGTATGGTATATATAGTGTCATGTTTCATAACAGTGGTATGGTATATAAACTCGTGTTTCATAGCAGTGGTATGGTATATAAACTCATGTTTCATAGCAGTGGTATGGTATATAAAGTGTCATGTTTCATAACAGTGGTATGGTATATATAGTGTCATGTTTCATAGCAGTGGTATGGTATATATAGTGTCATGTTTCATAGCAGTGGTATGGTATATATAGTGTCATGTTTCATAGCAGTTGTATAGTATATATAGTGTCATGTTTCATAACAGTGGTATGGTATATATAGTGTCATGTTTCATAGCAGTGGTATGGTATATATAGTGTCATGTTTCATAGCAGTGGTATGGTATATATAGTGTCATGTTTCATAGCAGTGGTATGGTATATATAGTGTCATGTTTCATAGCAGTTGTATAGTATATATAGTGTCATGTTTCATAACAGTGGTATGGTATATAAACTCGTGTTTCATAGCAGTGGTATGGTATATAAACTCATGTTTCATAGCAGTGGTATGGTATATAAAGTGTCATGTTTCATAACAGTGGTATGGTATATATAGTGTCATGTTTCATAGCAGTGGTATGGTATATATAGTGCCATGTTTCATAGCAGTGGTATGGTATATATAGTGTCATGTTTCATAGCAGTTGTATAGTATATATAGTGTCATGTTTCATAGCAGTTGTATAGTATATATAGTGTCATGTTTCATAACAGTGGTATGGTATATATAGTGTCATGTTTCATAACAGTGGTATGGTATATAAACTCATGTTTCATAGCAGTGGTATGGTATATAAACTCATGGTTCATAGCAGTGGTATGGTATATAAACTCATGTTTCATAGCAGTGGTATGGTATATATAGTGTCATGTTTAATAGCAGTGGTATGGTATATAAACTCATCTTTCATAGCAGTGGTATGGTATATAAACTCATGTTTCATAGCAGTGGTATGGTATATAAACTCATGTTTCATAGCAGTGGTATGGTATATATAGTGTCATGTTTCATAACAGTGGTATGGTATATATAGTGTCATGTTTCATAGCAGTGGTATAGTATATATAGTGTCATGTTTCATAGCAGTGGTATGGTATATAAACTCATGTTTCATAGCAGTGGTATGGTATATATAGTGTCATGTTTCATAGCAGTGGTATGGTATATAAACTCATGTTTCATAACAGTGGTATGGTATATATAGTGTCATGTTTCATAGCAGTGGTATGGTATATAAACTCATGTTTCATAACAGTGGTATGGTATATATAGTGTCATGTTTCATAGCAGTGGTATGGTATATATAGTGTCATGTTTCATAACAGTGGTATGGTATATATAGTGTCATGTTTCATAGCAGTGGTATGGTATATAAACTCATGTTTCATAGCAGTGGTATGGTATATATAGTGTCATGTTTCATAGCAGTGGTATGGTATATATAGTGTCATGTTTCATAGCAGTGGTATGGTATATAAACTCATGTTTCATAGCAGTGGTATGGTATATAAACTCATGTTTCATAGCAGTGGTATGGTATATATAGTGTCATGTTTCATAGCAGTGGTATGGTATATATAGTGTCATGTTTCATAGCAGTGGTATGGTATATAAACTCATGTTTCATAGCAGTGGTATGGTATATAAACTCATGTTTCATAGCAGTGGTATGGTATATATAGTGTCATGTTTCATAGCAGTGGTATGGTATATATAGTGTCATGTTTCATAACAGTGGTATGGTATATAAACTCATGTTTCATAGCAGTGGTATGGTATATATAGTGTCATGTTTCATAGCAGTGGTATGGTATATAAACTCATGTTTCATAGCAGTGGTATAGTATATATAGTGTCATGTTTCATAGCAGTGGTATGGTATATATAGTGTCATGTTTCATAGCAGTGGTATGGTATATATAGTGTCATTTTTCATAGCAGTGGTATGGTATATATAGTGTCATGTTTCATAACAGTGGTATGGTATATATAGTGTCATGTTTCATAGCAGTGGTATGGTATATATAGTGTCATGTTTCATAGCAGTGGTATAGTATATAAACTCTTGTTTCATAGCAGTGGTATGGTATATATAGTGTCATGTTTCATAGCAGTGGTATAGTATATAAACTCATGTTTCATAGCAGTGGTATAGTATATCAACTCATGTTTCATAGCAGTGGTATAGTCATGTTTCATAGCAGTGGTATAGTATATAAACTCATGTTTCATAGCAGTTGTATAGTATATATAGTGTCATGTTTCATAACAGTGGTATGGTATATATAGTGTCATTTTCATAACAGTGGTATGGTATATAAACTCATGTTTCATAGCAGTTGTATAGTATATATAGTGTCATGTTTCATAACAGTGGTATGGTATATAAACTCATGTTTCATAGCAGTGGTATGGTATATATAGTGTCATGTTTCATAACAGTGGTATGGTATATAAACTCGTGTTTCATAGCAGTGGTATGGTATATAAACTCATGTTTCATAGCAGTGGTATGGTATATAAAGTGTCATGTTTCATAACAGTGGTATGGTATATATAGTGTCATGTTTCATAACAGTGGTATGGTATATAAACTCATGTTTCATAACAGTGGTATGGTATATAAACTCATGTTTCATAACAGTGGTATGGTATATAAACTCATGTTTCATAGCAGTGGTATGGTATATAAACTCATGTTTCATAGCAGTGGTATGGTATATAAACTCATGTTTCATAACAGTGGTATAGTATATATAGTGTCATGTTTCATAGCAGTGGTATGGTATATATAGTGTCATGTTTCATAACAGTGGTATGGTATATATAGTGTCATGTTTCATAGCAGTGGTATGGTATATAAACTCATGTTTCATAGCAGTGGTATGGTATATAAACTCATGTTTCATAACAGTGGTATGGTATATATAGTGTCATGTTTCATAGCAGTGGTATGGTATATATAGTGTCATGTTTCATAACAGTGGTATGGTATATAAACTCGTGTTTCATAGCAGTGGTATGGTATATAAACTCATGTTTCATAGCAGTGGTATGGTATATAAACTCATGTTTCATAACAGTGGTATGGTATATATAGTGTCATGTTTCATAGCAGTGGTATGGTATATAAACTCATGTTTCATAGCAGTGGTATGGTATATAAACTCATGTTTCATAGCAGTGGTATGGTATATAAACTCATGTTTCATAACAGTGGTATAGTATATATAGTGTCATGTTTCATAGCAGTGGTATGGTATATATAGTGTCATGTTTCATAACAGTGGTATGGTATATATAGTGTCATGTTTCATAGCAGTGGTATGGTATATAAACTCATGTTTCATAGCAGTGGTATGGTTTATAAACTCATGTTTCATAACAGTGGTATGGTATATATAGTGTCATGTTTCATAGCAGTGGTATGGTATATATAGTGTCATGTTTCATAACAGTGGTATGGTATATATAGTGTCATGTTTCATAACAGTGGTATGGTATATATAGTGTCATGTTTCATAGCAGTGGTATGGTATATAAACTCATGTTTCATAGCAGTGGTATGGTATATAAACTCATGTTTCATAGCAGTGGTATGGTATATAAACTCATGTTTCATAGCAGTGGTATGGTATATAAACTCATGTTTCATAACAGTGGTATGGTATATATAGTGTCATGTTTCATAGCAGTTGTATAGTATATAAACTCATGTTTCATAACTGTGGTATAGTATATAAACTCATGTTTCATAGCAGTGGTATGGTATATAAACTCATGTTTCATAACAGTGGTATAGTATATAAACTCATGTTTCATAGCAGTGGTATGGTATATAAACTCATGTTTCATAACAGTGGTATGGTATATATAGTGTCATGTTTCATAGCAGTGGTATGGTATATAAACTCATGTTTCATAGCAGTGGTATGGTATATATAGTGTCATGTTTCATAACAGTGGTATGGTATATAAACTCATGTTTCATAACAGTGGTATGGTATATAAACTCATGTTTCATAGCAGTGGTATGGTATATAAACTCATGTTTCATAACAGTGGTATGGTATATATAGTGTCATGTTTCATAGACATTTACATTTACATTTAAGTCATTTAGCAGACGCTCTTATCCAGAGCGACTTACAAATTGGTGCATTCACCTTATGACATCCAGTGGGACAGTCACTTAACAATAGTGCATCTAAAACTTAAGGGGGGGGGGAGAGGGATTACTTATCCTATCCTAGGTATTCCTTAAAGAGGTGGGGTTTCAGGTGTCTCCGGAGGTGGTGATTGACTCCGCTGTCCTGGCGTCGTGTTTGTTCCACCATTGGGGGCCAGGGCAGCGAACAGTTTTGACTGGGCTGAGCGGGGAGCTGTACTTCCTCAGTGGTAGGGAGGCGAGCAGGCCAGAGGTGGATGAACGCAGTGCCCTTGTTTGGGTGTAGGGCCTGATCAGAGCCTGGAGGTACTGAGGTGCCGTTCCCCTCACAGCTCCGTAGGCAAGCACCATGGTCTTGTAGCGGATGCGATGTTTCAACTGGAAGCCAGTGGAGAGAACGGAGGAGCAGGGTGACGTGAGAGAACTTGGGAAGGTTGAACACCAGACGGGCTGCGGCGTTCTGGATGAGTTGAAGGGGTTTAATGGCACAGGCAGGGAGCCCAGCCAACAGCGAGTTGCAGTGATCCAGACGGGAGATGACAAGTGCCTGGATTAGGACCTGCGCCGCTTCCTGTGTGAGGCAGGGTCGTACTCTGCGGATGTTGTAGAGCATGAACCTACAGGAACGGGCCACCGCCTTGATGTTGGTTGAGAACGACAGGGTGTTGTCCAGGATCACGCCAAGGTTCTTGGCGCTCTGGGAGGAGGACACAATGGAGTTGTCAACCGTGATGGCGAGATCATGGAACGGGCAGTCCTTCCCCGGGAGGAAGAGCAGCTCCGTCTTGCCGAGGTTCAGCTTGAGGTGGTGATCCGTCATCCACACTGATATGTCTGCCAGACATGCAGAGATGCGATTCGCCACCTGGTCATCAGAAGGGGGAAAGGAGAAGATTAATTGTGTGTCGTCTGCATAGCAATGATAAGAGAGACCATGTGAGGTTATGACAGAGCCAAGTGACTTGGTGTATAGCGAGAATAGGAGAGGGCCAAGAACAGAGCCCTGGGGGACACCAGTGGTGAGAGCGCGTGGTGAGGAGAAAGATTCTCGCCACGCCACCTGGTAGGAGCGACCTGTCAGGTAGGACGCAATCCAAGCGTGGGCCGCGCAACTCGGAGAGGGTGGAGAGGAGGATCTGATGGTTCACAGTATCGAAGGCAGCCGATAGATCTAGAAGGATGAGAGCAGAGGAGAGAGAGTTAGCTTTAGCAGTGCGGAGCGCCTCCATGATACAGAGGAGAGCAGTCTCAGTTGAATGACTAGTCTTGAAACATGGTGTGGTATGGTATATAAACTCATGTTTCATAACAGTGGTATGGTATATAAACTCATGTTTCATAGCAGTGGTATGGTATATATAGTGTCATGTTTCATAGCAGTGGTATGGTATATAAACTCATGTTTCATAGCAGTTGTATAGTATATATAGTGTCATGTTTCATAGCAGTGGTATGGTATATATAGTGTCATGTTTCATAGCAGTGGTATGGTATATAAACTCATGTTTCATAGCAGTGGTATGGTATATATAGTGTCATGTTTCATAACAGTGGTATGGTATATATAGTGTCATGTTTCATAACAGTGGTATGGTATATATAGTGTCATGTTTCATAACAGTGGTATGGTATATAAACTCATGTTTCATAACAGTGGTATGGTATATAAACTCATGTTTCATAACAGTGGTATGGTATATAAACTCATGTTTCATAGCAGTGGTATGGTATATATAGTGTCATGTTTCATAACAGTGGTATGGTATATATAGTGTCATGTTTCATAACAGTGGTATGGTATATAAACTCATGTTTCATAACAGTGGTATGGTATATAAACTCATGTTTCATAGCAGTGGTATGGTATATATAGTGTCATGTTTCATAGCAGTGGTATGGTATATAAACTCATGTTTCATAGCAGTTGTATAGTATATATAGTGTCATGTTTCATAGCAGTGGTATGGTATATATAGTGTCATGTTTCATAGCAGTGGTATGGTATATAAACTCATGTTTCATAGCAGTGGTATGGTATATATAGTGTCATGTTTCATAACAGTGGTATGGTATATAAAGTGTCATGTTTCATAGCAGTGGTATGGTATATATAGTGTCATGTTTCATAACAGTGGTATGGTATATATAGTGTCATGTTTCATAGCAGTGGTATGGTATATATAGTGTCATGTTTCATAACAGTGGTATGGTATATAAACTCATGTTTCATAACAGTGGTATGGTATATAAACTCATGTTTCATAACAGTGGTATGGTATATAAACTCATGTTTCATAGCAGTGGTATGGTATATATAGTGTCATGTTTCATAGCAGTGGTATGGTATATAAACTCATGTTTCATAGCAGTTGTATAGTATATATAGTGTCATGTTTCATAGCAGTGGTATGGTATATATAGTGTCATGTTTCATAGCAGTGGTATGGTATATAAACTCATGTTTCATAGCAGTGGTATGGTATATATAGTGTCATGTTTCATAACAGTGGTATGGTATATAAAGTGTCATGTTTCATAGCAGTGGTATGGTATATATAGTGTCATGTTTCATAACAGTGGTATGGTATATATAGTGTCATGTTTCATAGCAGTGGTATGGTATATATAGTGTCATGTTTCATAACAGTGGTATGGTATATAAACTCATGTTTCATAGCAGTGGTATAGTATATAAACTCATGTTTCATAGCAGTGGTATGGTATATAAACTCATGTTTCATAACAGTGGTATGGTATATATAGTGGTATGTTTCATAAACTCATGTTTCATAACAGTGGTATGGTATATATAGTGTCATGTTTCATAACAGTGGTATGGTATATATAGTGTCATGTTTCATAACAGTGGTATGGTATATAAAGTGTCATGTTTCATAACAGTGGTATGGTATATAAACTCATGTTTCATAGCAGTGGTATGGTATATATAACTGTGTTTCATAACAGTTTCATATATAGTGTCATGTTTCATAACAGGGTATATAATAAACTCATGTTTCATAACAGTGGTATGGTATATATAGTGTCATGTTTCATAACAGTGGTATGGTATATAAACTCATGTTTCATAACAGTGGTATGGTATATAAACTCATGTTTCATAGCAGTGGTATGGTATATAAACTCATGTTTCATAACAGTGGTATGGTATATAAACTCATGTTTCATAACAGTGGTATGGTATATAAACTCATGTTTCATAACAGTGGTATGGTATATAAACTCATGTTTCTTAGCAGTTGTATAGTATATATAGTGTCATGTTTCATAGCAGTGGTATGGTATATATAGTGTCATGTTTCTTAGCAGTTGTATAGTATATATAGTGTCATGTTTCATAGCAGTGGTATGGTATATATAGTGTCATGTTTCATAACAGTGGTATGGTATATAAACTCGTGTTTCATAGCAGTGGTATGGTATATAAACTCATGTTTCATAGCAGTGGTATGGTATATAAACTCATGTTTCATAACAGTGGTATGGTATATATAGTGTCATGTTTCATAACAGTGGTATGGTATATAAACTCATGTTTCATAGCAGTGGTATGGTATATATAGTGTCATGTTTCATAACAGTGGTATGGTATATAAACTCGTGTTTCATAGCAGTGGTATGGTATATAAACTCATGTTTCATAGCAGTGGTATGGTATATAAACTCATGTTTCATAGCAGTGGTATGGTATATATAGTGTCATGTTTCATAGCAGTGGTATGGTATATATAGTGTCATGTTTCATAGCAGTGGTATGGTATATATAGTGTCATGTTTCATTGCAGTGGTATGGTATATATAGTGTCATGTTTCATAACAGTGGTATGGTATATATAGTGTCATGTTTCATAGCAGTTGTATAGAGAGTCCATATTCCCTATATAGTGTACTACTGTTAACCAGAGCCCGTATTCCCTATATAGTGTACTACTGTTGACCAGAGTCCATATTCCCTATATAGTGTACTACTGTTAACCAGAGCCCGTATTCCCTATATAGTGTACTACTGTTGACCAGAGTCCATATTCCCTATATAGTGTACTACTGTTGACCAGGGTCCATAGCCAGTATCGAACTGCTGTCATGCTGGGTTAGCTAATGGCATTTTCTCAAATGGTTCCCCTTCTACTATGCAGAAACCATTGGGGTCACGTACAGCCTTACTAGGCATATTTCTCATTATGATTTACATGAATCATTTGTACCTCCGCAAACCGGGGCGAGAGGGATGGAAGTTTGAGGAAAACAAACCGGGGCGAGAGGGATGGAGGTTTGAGGAAAACAAACCGGGGCGAGAGGGATGGAGGTTTGAGGAAAACAAACCGGGGCGAGAGGGATGGAGGTTTGAGGAAAACAAACCGGGGCGAGAGGGATGGAGGTTTGAGGAAAACAAACCGGGGCGAGAGGGATGGAGGTTTGAGGAAAACAAACCGGGGCGAGAGGGATGGAGGTTTGAAGAAAACAAACCGGGCGAGAGGGATGGAGGTTTGAGGAAAACAAACCGGGGCGAGAGGGATGGAGGTTTGAGGAAAACAAACTTGGGCGAGAGGGATGGAGGTTTGAGGAAAACAAACTTGGGCGGTGCACAACAGGAAATGGAATGGAGATCGAGAATATAAAAATAATCTGCCTTTTGGTTAGAATGAAGGGGATGAAATAAAGGACATCTTTAGATCAATCTGTCACTTCATTAATAAATACAGAACACAGAAACGAAACCGGCAGGATTAAGATGAATGATATGTTTCCTTTCATCTGCAGTGTTATGATGGATTGACTTGATCAGTTTATTACGCAAACCATTCATTATGTTAGTCAGTATACTTTTTACATTAAGTTCTGAACAGAGAGGAAGCGTAGTCTGAAAGAGCAACTTCATTTTCCACACAGACCATCCCCGGGCATGGCACAATTCTGTAAGAGCACACTACCCCTATGTCAAGAGAGAGGGTATTGGCCCAGGGTGGAAACTCAGAGTACTAGATATTGAGGAAATTGAAACAACCTCTGTCAACGTGTACGCGTCTGGAACAGTAATGGTGCAGGGCCTCCTCATGCAGTTCCGGCAGAACATTTACGGGGTCAAAGAGAGAGCAGAGCAGGAGAAGCTCTCTCTTTGTGACGACTCCCCCGTGCTGAGTGAGTCTGATCACACCTCTTCAAACTGCCCTGCAGATGAACAGCCCCAAGAGGAGAGTCAGCCCCCCTTCACTGAACATCCCCAGGTCCCACAACTGCACTGCTCCTCCATCATTGAGAAGAAGAATGAGAGAGAGGAACACATAGCACAGCTAACAGCAGTGAAGGAGGAGAGAGGAACACATAGCACAGCTAACAGCAGTGAAGGAGGAGAGAGGAACACATAGCACAGCTAACAGCAGTGAAGGAGGACAGAGGAACATGGTCCAGCTAACAGCAGTGAAGAAGGAGAGAGAGATATAGAGGGGTAATGAGAGAGAGAGGTCATGAGAGAGAGGTAATGAGAAAGAGAGAATTTGAGACAGAGAGAGGTAACGACAGACAGGTAATGACAGAGTGAGGTAATTAGACAGTGAGAGGTAATAACAGATAGAGGTAATGACAGAGAGAGGTAATGACAGAGAGAGGTAATGACAGATAGAGGTAATGACAGAGAGAGGTAATAACAGATAGAGGTAATAACAGATAGAGGTAATAACAGATAGAGGTAATGACAGAGAGAGGTAATGACAGATAGAGGTAATGACAGAGAGAGGTAATAACAGATAGAGGTAATAACAGATAGAGGTAATAACAGATAGAGGTAATGACAGAGAGAGGTAATGACAGAGAGAGGTAATGACAGAGAGAGGTAATAACAGATAGAGGTAATGACAGAGAGAGGTAATGACAGAGAGAGGTAATGACAGAGAAACGTAATGACAGAGACGGGTAATGACATATATAGGTAATGAGAGAAAGGTAATGAGACAGAGAGGTCATGACAGAGAGAGGTAATGAGACAAGGAGAGGTAATGAGACAGAGAGAGGTAATGGTAGAGAGAGGTAACGAGAGAGAGGTAATGAGAGAGGTAACGAGAGAGAGGTAATGAGAGAGAGGTAATGACTGATATAGGTAATGACAGATAGAGGTAATAAGACAGAGAGGTACTGGTAGAGAGAGGTAATGAGACAGAGGGAGAGGTAATGAGATAGAGGTAATGAGAGAGAGGTAATGACTGATATAGGTAATGACAGATAGAGGTAATAAGACAGAGATGTAATGACAGAGAGAGGTAATTAGACAGCGAAAGGTAATAACAGATAGAGGTAATGACAAACCTGGCTCTCAACAGAAGACAGGATATGTGCACACTGCCCACAAAATTAGGTAGAAACTGAGCTGCACTTCCTAACCTCCTGCCCAATGTATGACCATATTAGAGACACATATTTCCCTCAGATTTCAAAACAAATCAAATTTTGATAAACTCACATATCTATTAGGTGAAATACCAGTGCACCATCACAGGAGCCAGATGTGTTGCCACAGGTCACACATTTCTACTTGCTTTGGCAATGTAAACATATGTTTCCCATCCCAATAAACCCTTTGAATTGAATTGAAAATGAATTGAGAGAGAGGGAGAGAGAGAGAGAGAGAGAGAGAGAGAGAGAGAGAGAGAGAGAGAGAGAGAGAGAGAGAGAGAGAGAGAGAGAGGTAATGACAGAGAGAGGTAATGACAGATAGAGATAATGACATATATAGGTAATGAGGGAAAGGTAATGAGACAGAGAGAGAGGTAATTACAGATAGAGGTAATGAGAGAGGTAATGAGACAGAAAGGTAATGAGACAGAGAGAGATAATGAGACAGAGAGAGGTAATGGGAGAGAGGTAATGACACAGAGAGAGGTAATTAAACAGAGCGGTAATGAGAGAGAGAGAGAGAGAGAGAGAGAGAGAGAGAGAGAGAGAGAGAGAGAGAGAGAGAGAGAGAGAGAGAGAGAAAGATAAAGACAGAGAGGTAATGAGACAGAGCGGTAATGACATAGAGAGGTAATGAGACATAGAGAGGTAATGAGACATAGAGAGGTAATGGCAGAGAGAGATAATGACAGAGAGAGGTAATAACATATACATGTAATGACAGATAGGGGTGATGATGTTATAGGTAATGAGAGAGAGGTAATGAGAGAGATATAGAGGGGTAATGAGAGAGAGAGGTCATGAGAGAGAGGTAATTAGAAAGAGAGGTATTGAGACAGAGAGAGGTAACGACAGACAGGTAATGACAGAGTGAGTTAATTAGACAGTGAGAGGTAATAACAGATAGAGGTAATGACAGAGAGAGGTAATGACAGAGAGAGGTAATGACAGAGAAATGTAATGACAGAGAGGGGTAATGACATATATAGGTAATGAGAGAAAGGTAATGAGACAGAGAGGTCGTGACAGAGAGAGGTAATGGTAGAGAGAGGTAATGAGACAGAGAGAGGTAATGAGTAGGGGGAGAGGTAATGAGAGAGAGGTAATGACTGATATAGGTAATGACAGATAGAGGTAATAAGACAGAGAGGTAATGGTAGAGAGAGGTAATGAGACAGAGGGAGAGGTAATGAGAGAGAGGTAATGAGAGAGAGGTCATGACTGATATAGGTAATGACAGATAGAGGTAATAAGACAGAGAGGTAATGACAGAGAGAGGTAATTAGACAGCGAGAGGTAATAACAGATAGAGGTAATGACAGAGAGAGGTAATGAGACATAATGGTAATGACAGAGAGTGGTAATGACAGAGAGAGGTAATGAGAGAGAGAGGTAATGCGAGAGATATCGAGTGGTAATGAGAGAGAGAGAGGTCATGAGAGAGAGGTAATGAGAAAGAGAGGTATTGAGAAAGAGAGAGGTAACGACAGACAGGTAATGCCAGAGAGAGGTAATTAGACAGCGAGAGGTAATAACAGATAGAGGTAATGACAGAGAGAGGTAATGACAGAGAGAGGTAATGACAGAGAAAGGTAATGACAGAGAGGGGTAATGACATATATAGGTAATGAGAGAAAGGTAATGAGACAGAGAGGTAATTACAGACAGAGGTAATGATAGAGAGGTAATGAGAGAGAGGTAATGATACATAAAAATGTAATGAGACAGAGAGAGGTAATGAGACAGAGAGAGGTAATGAGAGAGAGGTAATGAGAGAGAGGTAATGATACATAGAAAGGTATTGAGACAGAGAGAGGTAATGAGAGAGATGTAATGAAACAGAGTGGTAATGAGAGCGAGAGAGAGAGAGAGAGAGAGAGAGAGAGAGAGAGAGAGAGAGAGAGAGAGAGAGAGAGAGAGAGAGAGAGAGAGAGAGAGAGAGAGAGAGAGAGAGAGAGAGAAAAAAGAGAGAGAGGTATTGACAGAACTAATTTAAATTGTTAAAGGAGGGAGACTATGTTCGAAGAGAATATAGAACTGGAAATATACAGTGTGTGTGTGTGTGTGTGTGTGTGTGTGTGTGTGTGTGTGTGTGTGTGTGTGTGTGTGTGTGTGTGTGTGTGTGTGTGTGTGTGTGTGTGTGTGTGTGTGTGTGTGTGTGTGTGTGTGTGTGTGTGTGTGTGTGTGTGTGTGTGTGTTTTGGCCCCTCTGAATGTCCCTGTCACCAGGGGAGGGATCCTGTTCTGTAGCAACCATGTTGATGTAAGTGGACACAAGAAACGCTGTGATATGCTAGACACATCCCAACACAAATAGCTTTGTGTTTTGCATTCATTTGTTATTTGGATTTGGTTTGATAAAGGGTTGCAGTAGTACATTGTGATTTGGTTTGATAAAGGG
>NC_060185.1:89185532-89333032 GCF_021184085.1 Oncorhynchus gorbuscha
CAGTCACCGAAGTTATAGACTGTTCTCTCTGCTATCGCACAGCAAGGTGTACCAGAGCGCCAAGTCTAGGACCAAAAGGCTCCTTAACAGCTTCTACCCCCAAGTCATAAGACTGTTGAACAATTCATCAAATGGCCACCTGGACTATTTACATTGACACCCCCCTTTGTTTTTACATGCTGTTCTATGCATAGCCACTTTACAAGTTACCTCGAACAACCTGTACCCCTGCACATTGACTCGGTACCGGTACCCACTGTATATAGCCACTTTACAAGTTACCTTGAATAACCTGTACCCCTGCACATTGACTCGGTACCGGTACCCACTGTATATAGCCACTTTACAAGTTACCTCGAACATCCTGTACCCCTGCACATTGACTCGGTACCGGTACCCACTGTATATAGCCACTTTACAAGTTACCTTGAATAACCTGTACCCCTGCACATTGACTCGGTACCGGTACCCACTGTATATAGCCACTTTACAAGTTACCTTGAATAACCTGTGCCCCTGCACATTGACTCGGTACCGGTACCCACTGTATATAGCCACATTATAGTTATGTCATTTTCTTGTGTACATTTTTATTTTATTTTTTACTTTAGTTCATTTAGTAAATATTTTCATAAATCTATTTCTTCAACTGCATTGTTGGATAAATCCCCTTGGATTGATGAGGAATTGAAAAATGTTATGGTTGAGAGGGATGAGGCAAAAGGAATGGCAAATAAGTCTGGCTGTACAACCGATTGGAAAACATACTGCAAAACAATAAATCATGGGACTAAACTGGATAAATGACATAAAGAATGAAAGCAAAATGCTTAATTAATTAATGATGGAGCCGAGTTTGCCATTTAATTAATTAATTAACTCCCGGACGCACCTCAAAACCATAGGGAGGGTCCGGGTGGGCGTCTGTCCATGGTAGCGGTTCCGGCTCGGGACGTGGACCCCACTCCATTAAAGTCATAGTTCCTCCCCTTCGCGTCCCGGGATAATCCACCCTCGCCGCCGACCATGGCCTAATAGTCCTCACCCAGAACCCCACTGAACTGAGGAGCAGCTCGTGACTGAGGGGCAGCTCGGGACTGAGGGGCAGCTCGGGACTGAGGGGCAGCCCGGGACTGAGGAGCAGATCTGGAAGAGACTGGTTGACTGGCTGATCTGGAAGAGACTGGTTGACTGGCAGATCTGGAAGAATCTGGTTGACTAGCAGATCTGGAAGATTCTGGTTGACTCGCAGATCTGGAAGAATCTGGTTGACTGGCAGATCTAGAAGATCATGGCTGACTGGCGGATCTAGCTGCTCTATGCAGACTGGCAGATCTGGAAGAGACTGCTTGACTGGCAGATCTGGAAGAATCTGGTTGACTGGCAGATCTAGAAGATCATGGCTGACTGGCGGATCTAGCTGCAGACTGGCAGCTCTTTCTGCTTTATGCAGACTGACAGCTCTGGCTGCCTCATACAGACTGACAGCTCTGACTGCTCCATGCAGGCTGACAGCACCCTGCAGACTGACAGCTCCTTGCAGACTGACAGCTCCTTGCAGACTGGCAGCTCTTTGCAGACTGACAGCTCTTTGCAGACTGACAGCTCTGGCTGCTTCATGCAGACTGACAGCTCTGGATGCTTCATGCAGACTGACAGCTCAGGCTGCTCCGAACAGGCAGGAGGCTCCGGCAGCGCTGTAGAGGAGGAAGGCTCTGATAGCGCTGAACACGTGGGAGACTCCGACAGCGCAGGAGAGGAGGAAGGCTCTGATAGCGCTGAACAGTCGGGAGACTACGACAGCGCAGGAGGGAAGGAAGGCTCTGATAGCGCTGAACAGACAGGAGACTCCAGCAGCGCTGTAGAGTAGGAAGGCTCTGATAGCGCTGAACAGGCGGGAGACTCGGACAGCGCAGGAGGGAAGGAAGGCTCTGATAGCGCTGAACAGGCTCTGATACGTGGTGCTGGCACTGGTGATACTGGAGCGAGGACACACACAGGAAGCCTGGTGCGGGGAGCTGCTACCGGAGGACTGGTGTGTGGAGGTGGCTCTGGATAGACCGGACCGTGCAGGCGCACTGGAGCTCTTGAGCACCGAGCCTTCCCAACCTTACCTGGCTCGATGCCCACTCTAGCCCGGCCAATACGAAGGGCTGGTATGAGCCGCACCGGGCTATGTACCCGCACTGGAAACACCGGGCGTTCCATAGCATAACACGGTGCCTGCCCGGTCTCTCTAGCCCCCTGGTAAGCACAGGGAGTTTGCGCAGGTCTCCTACCTTGCATAGCCATACTCCCTGTAAGCCCCCCCCCGATAATTTTTTGGGGCTGCTTTTCGGGCTTTCATCCACGTCGCCGTGCTGCCTCCTCATACCAGCGCCTCTCCGCTTTAGTCGCCTCTAGTTCCTCCTTGGGGCGGCGATATTCACCAGGCTGAGCCCAGGGTCCTTTTCCGTCCAGTTCTTCCTCCCATGTCCAATTCTCCAAGTGGTGCAGCCTCTCCCACTGCAGCTGCTTCTGTTGCCTCTCCTTTGGCTCCTGCCTGTTAACACGCTGCTCGGTCCGTGTGTGGTGGGTGATTCTGTAACGACGTTCTTCGTTTGTCGAAAGAGAGTTGGACCGAAATGCAGCGTGGTGGTTACTCATGTCTTTAATAAATTACTCGCGATACATGAACATAACTTATACAAATACAAAAACAACAAACGGAACGTGAAAAACCTAATTACAGCCTATCTGGTGAAACTACACAGAGACAGGAGTAATCACCCACGAAATACAAAGCGAAACCCAGGCTACCTAAATACGGTTCCCAATCAGAGACAACGAGAATCACCTGACTCTGATTGAGAACCGCCTCAGGCAGCCAAGCCCATACAACACCCCTACTCAGCCGCAATCCCAATAACCACAAAACCCCAATATGAAATACAACAAAACAAACCCATGTCACACCCTGGCCTGACCAAACAATCAACGAAAACACAAAACACTAAGACCAAGGCGTGACACATTCATTGAATCAGATGGCTCACTCATCACAAAACCCACTGATATTGCCAATTACTTTCATGATTTCTTAATTGACAAGATAAGCAAGCTTAGGCATGACATGCCAACAACAATCGCTGACATTACACATCCCAAGTTTAATTGATCAAATTATGAACGACAAGCATTGTAATTTGAATTCTGTAAAGTAAGTGTGAAAGAAGTGAAATAATTATTGTTGTCTATCAACAATGACAAGCCACTGGGGTCTGACAACTTGGATGGGAAATGACTGAGGATAACAGCGGACGATATTTCCACTCCTATTTGCCATTTCTTCAACCTAAGACTACTAGAAAGTGTATGCCCCCAGGCCTGGAGGGAAGCAAAAGCAATTCCGCTTGCCAATAGTAAAGCCCCCTTTACTGACTCAAATAGCCAACCAATCAACCTTTTATCAATCCATAGTAAACTTTTGGAACAAATTGTGTTTGACCAGATACAATGCTATTTTACTGTAAACAAATTAACAACAGACTTTCAGCACGCTTATAGGGAAGCACACTCAACATGCACAGCACTTACACAAATGACTGAAGATTGGCTAAGAGAAACTGATGATGAAAAGATTGTGGGAGCTGTTTTGTTAGAGTTCAGTGCAGCTTTTGACATTATCAATCATAGTCTGCTGATGGAAAAACATATTTTTTATGGATTTACACTTCCTGCTATATTGTGGATAAAGAGTTAGCTGTATAACAGAACACGGAGGGTGTTATTTAATGGAAGCCTCTCCAACATAATCAAGGTAGAATCAGGAATTCCCCAGGGCAGCTGTCTAGGCCCCTTAAATACACTGCGTGCACAATTATTAGGCAAATTGTGTTCCTCTGGATTAATTTATTGTTGAACAAACACAGTGCTTTCAGTCAATCCAAAATGTTAATGAAGCTTAAACTTGAAGGTTTAACAAAGGTAAAGTGAGTTTTGTCTTCCTCAGGGGAATATACAGTTGAAGTCGAAAGTATACATACACCTTAGCCAAATATATTGAAACTCAGTTTTTCACAATTCCTAAAACTTAATCATAGTAAAGATTCCCAGTCTTAGATCAGTTAGGATCACCACTTTATTTTAAGAATGTGAAATGGCAGAATAATAGTAGAGAGAATAGTTCATTTCAGCATTTATTTATTTCATCACATTCCCAGTGGGTCAAAAGTTTACAGACACTCAATTGGTATTTGGTAGCCTTGCCTTTAAATTGTTTAACTTGGGTCAAACATTTCGGGTAGCCTTCCACAAGCTTCCCACAATAAGTTGTGTGAATTTTGGCCCATTCCTCCTGACAGAGCTGGTGTAACTGAGTCAGGTTTGTAGGCTTCCTTGCTCGCACACGCTTCTTCAGTTCTGCCCACACATTTTCTATAGGTTTGACCAGTGGACATTTCTCCAAATGGTACGATCTTTGTCCCCATGTGCAGTTGCAAACCATAGTCTGGAATTTTTTATGGCGGTTTTGGAGCTGTGGCTTCTTCCTTGTTGAGCGGCCATTCAGGTTATGTTGGCTGGGCTCCCTGCTCCCTGCCTGTGCCATTAAACCCCTTCAACTCATCCAGAACCCCTTCAACTCATCCAGAACGCCGCAGCCCGTCTGGTGTTCAACCTTCCCAAGTTCTCTCACGTCACCCCGCTCCTCCGTTCTCTCCACTGGCTTCCAGTTGAAGCTCGCATCCGCTACAAGACCATGGTGCTTGCCTACGGAGCTGTGAGGGGAACGGCACCTCAGTACCTCCAGGCTCTGATCAGGCCCTACACCCAAACAAGGGCACTGCGTTCATCCACCTCTGGCCTGCTCGCCTCCCTACCACTGAGGAAGTACAGCTCCCGCTCAGCCCAGTCAAAACTGTTCGCTGCCCTGGCCCCCCAATGGTGGAACAAACTCCCTCACGACGCCAGGACAGCGGAGTCAATCACCACCTTCCGGAGACACCTGAAACCCCACCTCTTTAAGGAATACCTAGGATAGGTTAAGTAATCCCTCTCACCCCACCCCCCCTAAGTTTTAGATGCTCTATTGTTAAGTGACTGTCCCACTGGATGTCATAAGGTGAATGCACCAATTTGTAAGTCGCTCTGGATAAGAGCGTCTGCTAAATGACTTAAATGTAAAATGTAAATGTACTGTGGATATAGATACTTTTGTACCCGTTTCCTCCAGCATCTTCACAAGGTCCTTTGCTGTCATTCTGGGATTGATTTGCACTTTTCGTACTAAAGTACGTTCAGCTCTAGGAGACAGAATGCTTCTCCCTTCTGAGCGGTATGCCGGCTGCGTGTTCCCATGGTGTTTATACTTGCGTACTGTTGTTGGTACAGATGAACGTGGTACCTTCGGGTTTTGGCTTATTTTCCCATGATGTCAAACAAAGAGGCACTGAGTTTGAAGTTAGGCCTTGAAATACATCCACAGGTACACCTCCAATTGACTCAAATGAAGTCAATTAGCCTATCAGAAGCTTCTAAAGTCATGACATAATTTTCTGGAATTTTCCAAGCTGCTTAAAGGCAGAGTCATGTATGTATGTAAACTTCTGACCCACTGGAATTGTGATACAGCGTATTATAAGTGAAATTATCTGTTTGTAAACAATTGTTGGAAATATTACTTGTGTCATTTAAAAAAAAAATATTTCACCTTTATTTAACCAGGTAGGCTAGTTGAGAACAAGTTCTCATTTGCAACTGCGACCTGGCCAAGATAAAGCATAGCAGTGTGAACAGACAACACAGAGTTACACATGGAGTAAACAATTATCAAGTCAATAACAAAGTAGATGTCCTAACCGACTTGCCAAAACTATAGTTTGTTAATTAACAAGAAATGTGTGGAGTGGTTGAAAAGCGAGTTTTAATGACTCCAACCTAAGTGTATGTTAACTTCTGACTTCAACTGTACATCTAACAAACCTTGTATCTCACAAGCATTATATATAACAAGCCTTTTAACTAACAAACCTTATATCTAACAAGCTGTATATCTAACAAGCAGTATATCTAACAAGCCTTATATCTAACAAGTCTTATATCTAACAAACATTATATCTTACAAACCTTATGTCCACAAGCCTTTTATGTAACACACCTTATATCTAGCAAGCCTTGCCAGCAGACAGCAAGTTCTGTTTCCATATGCAACCTGAAGGTTAGTGTAGATTGAAAACATGGACAAAGTGTAGGCCTGTACTGAAATAGCAAGCTTGCTGATGACATATCTGTCCAATGGGTGAAATTTTACTTAAACTTGGCTGCTCTTAGTTCAAGGTGGTGCTTCAAGGCGAACGGCTTGGATTCAGCAGAAAGCTTTCTATAATGTCCTGTCATTTCCCTAGAGACCACAGCACACACTATAGACTGGCAAATTCAAATCCACGTTGGTGCGTATCCTGCTGACTAAATATGCTGACTCTTCACAGTCACAAATGAAAGGCTTCGTTTGTGTCCCAAACGGCACCCTATTCACTACTTAGTGCACTACTCTTGACCAGGGCACATAGCAGAGCACTACGTCAAGGGTGCCATTTTGGGACACAGTCTTCAGGAGGAGTGCAGCACTTCCTAATGAAGAGGGGAGAAGTCAGAAAGGCAGATACTGTAGATATGATACCAATCCACAGACTTGTATTCAAAACCACTTTCCTAACACATTAGCATCAACCCAGATGGGACGAATATAATAATCGAATTGGGATGTTTGCTGCCAGAATTCTCAAAAAGCATCTCCAACCTAATTTGGTTTGATGTAGTTCTGCCTCAAAGTGGTTTACAAATGTCTGCAGTAGATGCAGAAGCTGACCAGCAGGTTTTCACATCCTTGATTTTTTTTTTTTTACAAAACACGGAGGGTTTCATTATATAATTCTACCAAGGAAATTAGCCAACAGCCGGTAAATGTAAACACCAACTCCTTTGCAGTATTGTGTTGCAGAGATTGTGATTGCGTCCCAAATTACTCCCTACTGCACTACTTTTCACCAGAACCCTACTGGTTAGTTCTGCTGAAGTAGAAAATGAGAGGAGAAAAAAAGGAGTACAAAGTTATATTTTATGACGTGTTTCTCTTTCATATCACCTCTCCTAACCCACAATGTAACTGCACTGTAACCTTCAAGGAGCTCAATTAGGTAGCAAAGGGATTGTTTGAAGAAGAGAATAACCGTGGTACCACAACTGTGACTCCTGCACCTGCTACTCTGCAATTATGACATCATAGTTAAATATATTTTTGGGGCATTTAAACTCTTCTAAGATCAGAGACGGCCCTTTCTTGCAACAACAGCCTCTCCGGGGCTCTGTGAGACAGTGTGTATGTGTGCGTGTGTGTGTGTGTGTTTGTGTCTGTGTGAGCATTTGCGTGCACATAGCTGGAAGTGGTTATCTCAATCACACCTGGATGCAGGTTTCGAGCCAATTTCTCCCCTCTCAGCCAGCCTCTCAGGCAGACAGCAGGGCAGCCCTGTTCCCCATCAGGACCCCAACAGGACCCCTGGAGCTGAGCTAAAAATCACACACCTTCAAAATCCTAATCCCATCACTCTTCCAGCATCTCTCCTCATCCCATCTCTCCTCATCCCATCCGTCCCCATCCCATCCCATCCCTCCTCATCCCATCTCTCCTCATCTCATCCCTCCTCATGCCATCTCTCCTCATCCCATCTCCCCTCATCCCATCCCATCTCTCCTCATCCCATCCCTCCTCATCCCATCCCTCCCCATCACATCTCTCCCCATCCCATCTCTCCTCATCCCATTCCTCATCGTTCCATATTTCCTCATCCCATCTCTCCTCATCCCATCCCTAGCAATTGAACCGATCCTGACCAGATAGGATGGGGATGCATGGATCTATATATTGGAGCTGTCCTAAAATCAGTCGTTTGGAGTGGTGGTGTGCATCGAGATATAAAGGTGTGGGATGCCGAAAATAACTTTACATAACGGTAGGGCTCATTCAGATCAACTTACTCTGGAGATGTGTACAGACATGCATGAGGTTTAACAAGGTTTTTATGAGTGTTCATTTTAGGGCAACAACATTACGAAGCCAACATTGGCATCTGGCGATCAGTCTTCATGTCATCTGTTCCTTGCTACAGAAGCATAAAATGAGCTGAAAGGGTTTCATTGCTTGGGATGTGACTCAAATGACACCCTATTTCCTATTTAGTGCCCTACTTTTTGACATAGGGCCACGGTCAAAAGTAGTGCACTATATAGTAAATAGGGAATCAATCTTGCTGTGCTTCCCTGTTTGTTGCATGCCTAATCTGTTCTTGTTAAGACATTCTGCTAACATGAATATGACATGGAAGCTTCACCCAGAGATTTATAGATTCAGACAGGCAGATGCTCCTCAGATTACATGCATCTATTGTGATCCCAACACTTAACATGACATGGAGAACATGGCTGAAGCAAACAATTACGATCCCAAACCTCTGGGGGATCAGCCTCCTTTGACGCCAGGTAAGACCTTGTTTATTAGAGGCATCCAGTACTGTAGAATAGTACTGTAGAATAGTACTGTATAATAGTACTGTATAATAGTACTGTAGAATAGTACTGTAGAATAGCACTGTATAATAGTACTGTAGAATAGCACTGTATAATAGTACTGTATAATAGTACTGTAGAATAGTACTGTAGAATAGTACTGTAGAATAGTACTGTAGAATAGCACTGTATAATAGCACTGTATAATAGTACTGTAGAATAGTACTGTAGAATAGTACTGTAGAATAGTACTGTATAATAGCACTGTATAATAGTACTGTATAATAGTACTGTAGAATAGTACTGTATAATAGTACTGTAGAATAGTACTGTATAATAGTACTGTATAATAGTACTGTATAATAGTACTGTAGAATAGCACTGTAGAATAGTACTGTATAATAGTACTGTATAATAGTACTGTAGAATAGTACTGTATAATAGTACTGTAGAATAGCACTGTAGAATAGCACTGTATAATAGTACTGTAGAATAGTACTGTAGAATAGCACTGTAGAATAGTACTGTAGAATAACACTGTAGAATAGCACTGTAGAATAGCACTGTATAATAGTACTGTATAATAGTACTGTAGAATAGCACTGTATAATAGTACTGTAGAATAGTACTGTATAATAGTACTGTAGAATAGTACTGTAGAATAGTACTGTATAATAGCACTGTATAATAGTACTGTAGAATAGCACTGTAGAATAGTACTGTAGAATAGCACTGTAGAATAGCACTGTATAATAGTACTGTAGAATAGCACTGTATAATAGTACTGTAGAATAGTACTGTATAATAGTATAATAGTACTGTATAATAGTACTGTATAATAGTACTGTAGAATAGCACTGTAGAATAGTACTGTAGAATAGTACTGTATAATAGTACTGTAGAATAGTACTGTAGAATAGTACTGTAGAATAGTACTGTAGAATAGTACTGTAGAATAGTACTGTAGAATAGTACTGTATAATAGCACTGTAGAATAGTACTGTAGAATAGCACTGTAGAATAGCACTGTATAATAGTACTGTATAATAGTACTGTATAATAGGACTGTAGAATAGTACTGTAGAATAGCACTATAATAGTACTGTAGAATAGCACTGTATAATAGCACTGTAGAATAGTACTGTAGAATAGTACTGTAGAATAGTACTGTAGAATAGTACTGTATAATAGTACTGTATAATAGTACTGTATAATAGTACTGTATAATAGTACTGTAGAATAGTACTGTATAATAGTACTGTAGAATAGTACTGTAGAATAGTACTGTAGAATAGCACTGTATAATAGTACTGTATAATAGCACTGTAGAATAGCACTGTATAATAGTACTGTAGAATAGCACTGTAGAATAGCACTGTATAATAGCACTGTATAATAGCACTGTATAATAGCACTGTATAATAGTACTGTATAATAGTACTGTATAATAGCACTGTGGAATAGCACTGTATAATAGTACTGTATAATAGTACTGTAGAATAGTACTGTAGAATAGTACTGTATAATAGTACTGTAGAATAGTACTGTAGAATAGTACTGTATAATAGTACTGTAGAATAGTACTCTAGAATAGTACTGTATAATAGTACAGTAGAATAGTACTGTATAATAGTACTGTAGAATAGTACTGTAGAATAGTACTGTATAATAGTACTGTATAATAGTACTGTAGAATAGTACTGTATAATAGTACTGTATAATAGTACTGTAGAATAGCACTGTATAATAGTACTGTATAATAGTACTGTAGAATAGCACTGTATAATAGTACTGTAGAATAGTACTGTATAATAGCACTGTATAATAGTACTGTATAATAGTACTGTAGAATAGTACTGTATAATAGTACTGTATAATAGTACTGTAGAATAGTACTGTATAATAGCACTGTATAATAGTACTGTATAATAGTACTGTATAATAGTACTGTAGAATAGTACTGTAGAATAGTACTGTATAATAGTACTGTAGAATAGCACTGTATAATAGTACTGTATAATAGTACTGTAGAATAGCACTGTATAATAGTACTGTATAATAGTACTGTAGAATAGCACTGTATAATAGCACTGTAGAATAGCACTGTAGAATAGTACTGTATAATAGTACTGTAGAATAGCACTGTATAATAGTACTGTATAATAGTACTGTAGAATAGTACTGTAGAATAGTACTGTAGAATAGTACTGTAGAATAGTACTGTAGAATAGTACTGTAGAATAGTACTGTAGAATAGTACTGTAGAATAGTACTGTAGAATAGCACTGTATAATAGTACTGTAGAATAGCACTGTATAATAGTACTGTAGAATAGTACTGCATAATAGTACTGTAGAATAGTACTGTAGAATAGTACTGTAGAATAGCACTGTATAATAGTACTGTATAATAGCACTGTATAATAGTACTGTATAATAGTACTGTAGAATAGTACTGTATAATAGTACTGTAGAATAGTACTGTAAAACAGTACTGTAGAATAGTACTGTATAATAGTACTGTAGAATAGTACTCTAGAATAGTACTGTATAATAGTACAGTAGAATAGTACTGTAGAATAGTACTGTAGAATAGTACTGTATAATAGTACTGTAGAATAGCACTGTATAATAGTACTGTAGAATAGCACTGTATAATAATACTGTAGAATAGTACTGTATAATAGTACTGTATAATAGCACTGTATAATAGTACTGTAGAATAGCACTGTATAATAATACTGTAGAATAGTACTGTATAATAGTACTGTATAATAATATTGTATAATAGTACTGTATCATAGTACTGTATCATAGTACTGCATAATAGTACTGCATAATAGTACTGTAAAACAGTACTGTAGAATAGTACTGTATAATAGTACTGTAGAAAAGTACTGTAGACTAATAATGTGTAATAGTACTATAGAATAGTATTGTATAATAATACTGTGGAATAGTACTGTAAAATAGTACTATAGAATAGTACTGTAGAATAGTACTACTGAAAAGTACTGTAGAATAGTTCTGTAGAATATTACTATATAATATTACTGTAGAATAGTACTGTAGAATAGTTCTGTAGAATATTACTGTAGAATATTACTGTAGAATAGTTCTGTAGAATAGTTCTGTAGAATATTACTGTAGAATAGTACTGTAGAATAGTTCTGTAGAATAGTTCTGTAGAATATTACTGTAGAATAGTTCTGTAGAATATTACTGTAGAATATTACTGTAGAATAGTACTGTAGAATAGTACTGTAGAATAGTACTGTAGAATATTACTGTAGAATAGTACTGTAGAATAGTTCTGTAGAATAGTACTGTAGAATAGTACTGTAGAATAGTTCTGTAGAATATTACTGTAGAATATTACTGTAGAATAGTACTGTAGAATAGTTCTGTAGAATAGTTCTGTAGAATATTACTGTAGAATAGTACTGTAGAATAGTTCTGTAGAATAGTTCTGTAGAATAGTTCTGTAGAATAGTTCTGTAGAATATTACTGTAGAATAGTACTGTAGAATAGTACTGTGGAATAGTACTGTAGAATAGTTCTGTAGAATATTACTGTAGAATAGTACTGTAGAATAGTACTGTAGAATAGTACTGTAGAATAGTTCTGTAGAATAGTTCTGTAGAATAGTTCTGTAGAATAGTTCTGTAGAATATTACTGTAGAATAGTACTGTAGAATAGTACTGTAGAATAGTACTGTGGAATAGTACTGTAGAATATTACTGTAGAATATTACTATATAATATTACTGTAGAATAGTACTGTAGAATAGTACTGTGGAATAGTACTGTAGAATATTACTGTAGAATATTACTATATAATATTACTGTAGAATAGTACTGTAGAATAGTACTGTAGAATAGTTCTGTAGAATATTACTGTAGAATAGTTCTGTAGAATAGTACTGTAGAATAGTACTGTATAATAGTACTGCATAATAGTACTGTAGAATAGTACTGTAAAACAGTACTGTAGAATAGTACTGTATAATAGTACTGTAGAAAAGTACTGTAGACTAATAATGTGTAATAGTACTATAGAATAGTATTGTATAATAATACTGTGGAATAGTACGGTAAAATAGTACTATAGAATAGTAATGTAGAATAGTACTACTGAAAAGTACTGTAGAATAGTTCTGTAGAATATTACTATAGAATATTACTGTAGAATAGTACTGTAGAATAGTTCTCTAGAATATTACTGTAGAATATTACTGTAGAATAGTTCTGTAGAATAGTTCTGTAGAATAGTACTGTAGAATATTACTGTAGAATAGTTCTGTAGAATAGTACTGTAGAATAGTACTGTAGAATATTACTATATAATATAACTGTAGAATAGTTATGTAGAATAGTTCTGTAGAATATTACTGTAGAATATTACTGTAGAATAGTACTGTAGAATAGTACTGTAGAATATTACTGTAGAATAGTTCTGTAGAATAGTACTGTAGAATATTACTGTAGAATAGTACTGTAGAATAGTACTGTAGAATAGTACTGTAGAATAGTTCTGTAGAATAGTTCTGTAGAATATTACTGTAGAATAGTACTGTAGAATAGTTCTGTAGAATAGTTCTGTAGAATAGTTCTGTAGAATAGTACTGTAGAATAGTTCTGTAGAATATTACTGTAGAATAGTACTGTAGAATAGTTCTGTAGAATAGTTCTGTAGAATAGTACTGTAGAATAGTTCTGTAGAATAGTTCTGTAGAATATTACTGTAGAATAGTACTGTAGAATAGTACTGTAGAATAGTACTGTGGAATAGTACTGTAGAATATTACTGTAGAATAGTTCTGTAGAATATTACTGTAGAATATTACTGTAGAATAGTACTGTAGAATAGTTCTGTAGAATAGTTCTGTAGAATATTACTGTAGAATAGTACTGTAGAATAGTACTGTGGAATAGTACTGTAGAATATTACTGTAGAATATTACTATATAATATTACTGTAGAATAGTACTGTAGAATAGTACTGTAGAATAGTACTGTAGAATATTACTGTAGAATAGTTCTGTAGAATAGTACTGTAGAATAGTACTGTAGAATAGTACTGTAGAATATTACTGTAGAATAGTTCTGTAGAATAGTACTCTAGAATAGTACTGTAGAATAGTACTGTAGAATATACATTTACATTTACATTTAAGTCATTTAGCAGACGCTCTTATCCAGAGCGACTTACAAATTGGTGCATTCACCTTATGACATCCAGTGGGACAGTCACTTAACAATAGTGCATCTAAAACTTAGGGGGGGTGGGGTGAGAGGGATTACTTAACCTATCCTAGGTATTCCTTAAAGAGGTGGGGTTTCAGGTGTCTCCGGAAGGTGGTGATTGACTCCGCTGTCCTGGCGTCGTGAGGGAGTTTGTTCCACCATTGGGGGGCCAGGGCAGCGAACAGTTTTGACTGGGCTGAGCGGGAGCTGTACTTCCTCAGTGGTAGGGAGGCGAGCAGGCCAGAGGTGGATGAACGCAGTGCCCTTGTTTGGGTGTAGGGCCTGATCAGAGCCTGGAGGTACTGAGGTGCCGTTCCCCTCACAGCTCCGTAGGCAAGCACCATGGTCTTGTAGCGGATGCGAGCTTCAACTGGAAGCCAGTGGAGAGAACGGAGGAGCGGGGTGACGTGAGAGAACTTGGGAAGGTTGAACACCAGACGGGCTGCGGCGTTCTGGATGAGTTGAAGGGGTTTAATGGCACAGGCAGGGAGCCCAGCCAACAGCGAGTTGCAGTAATCCAGACGGGAGATGACAAGTGCCTGGATTAGGACCTGCGCCGCTTCCTGTGTGAGGCAGGGTCGTACTCTGCGGATGTTGTAGAGCATGAACCTACAGGAACGGGCCACCGCCTTGATGTTAGTAGAGAACGACAGGGTGTTGTCCAGGATCACGCCAAGGTTCTTGGCGCTCTGGGAGGAGGACACAATGGAGTTGTCGACCGTGATGGCGAGATCATGGAACGGGCAGTCCTTCCCCGGGAGGAAGAGCAGCTCCGTCTTGCCGAGGTTCAGCTTGAGGTGGTGATCCGTCATCCACACTGATATGTCTGCCAGACATGCAGAGATGCGATTCGCCACCTGGTCATCAGAAGGGGGAAAGGAGAAGATTAATTGTGTGTCGTCTGCATAGCAATGATAAGAGAGACCATGTGAGGTTATGACAGAGCCAAGTGACTTGGTGTATAGCGAGAATAGGAGAGGGCCAAGAACAGAGCCCTGGGGGACACCAGTGGTGAGAGCGCGTGGTGAGGAGACAGATTCTCGCCACGCCACCTGGTAGGAGCGACCTGTCAGGTAGGACGCAATCCAAGGGTGGGCCGCGCCGGAGATGCCCAACTCGGAGAGGGTGGAGAGGAGGATCTGATGGTTCACAGTATCGAAGGCAGCCGATAGATCTAGAAGGATGAGAGCAGAGGAGAGAGAGTTAGCTTTAGCAGTGCGGAGCGCCTCCGTGATACAGAGGAGAGCAGTCTCAGTTGAATGACTAGTCTTGAAACCTGACTGATTTGGATCAAGAAGGTCATTCAGAGAGAGATAGCGGGAGAGCTGGCCAAGGACGGCACGTTCAAGAGTTTTGGAGAGAAAAGAAAGAAGGGATACTGGTCTGTAATTGTTGACATCGGAGGGATCGAGTGTAGGTTTTTTCAGAAGGGGTCCAACTCTCGCTCTCTTGAAGACGGAAGGGACGTAGCCAACGGTCAGGGATGAGTTGATGAGCGAGGTGAGGTAAGGGAGAAGGTCTCCGGAAATGGTCTGGAGAAGAGAGGAGGGGATCGGGTCAAGCGGGCAGGTTGTTGGGCGGCCGGCCGTCACAAGACGCGAGATTTCATCTGGAGAGAGAGGGGAGAAAGAGGTCAGAGCACAGGGTAGGGCAGTGTGAGCAGAACCAGCGGTGTCGTTTGACTTAGCAAACGAGGATCGGATGTCGTCGACCTTCTTTTCAAAATGGTTGACGAAGTCATCTGCAGAGAGGGAGGAGGGGGGAGGGGGCGGAGGATTCAGGAGGGAGGAGAAGGTGGCAAAGAGCTTCCTAGGGTTAGAGGCAGATGCTTGGAATTTAGCATGGTAGAAAGTGGCTTTAGCAGCAGAGACAGAGGAGGAAAATGTAGAGAGGAGGGAGTGAAAGGATGCCAGGTCCGCAGGGAGGCGAGTTTTCCTCCATTTCCGCTCGGCTGCCCGGAGCCCTGTTCTGTGAGCTCGCAATGAGTCATCGAGCCACGGAGCGGGAGGGGAGGACCGAGCCGGCCTGGAGGATAGGGGACATAGAGAGTCAAGGGATGCAGAGAGGGAGGAGAGGAGGGTTGAGGAGGCAGAATCAGGAGATAGGTGGGAGAAGGTTTGAGCGGAGGGAAGAGATGATAGGATGGAAGAGGAGAGAGTAGCGGGGGAGAGAGAGCGAAGGTTGGGACGGCGCGATACCATCCGAGTAGGGGCAGTGTGGGAGGTGTTGGATGAGAGCGAGAGGGAAAAGGATACAAGGCAGTGGTCGGAGACTTGGAGGGGAGTTGCAGTGAGGTTAGTGGAAGAACAGCATCTAGTAAAGATGAGGTCGAGCGTATTGCCTGCCTTGTGAGTAGGGGGGAAGGTGAGAGGGTGAGGTCAAAAGAGGAGAGGAGTGGAAAGAAGGAGGCAGAGAGGAAAGAGTCAAAGGTAGACGTGGGGAGGTTAAAGTCGCCCAGAACTGTGAGAGGTGAGCCGTCCTCAGGAAAGGAGCTTATCAAGGCATCAAGCTCATTGATGAACTCTCCGAGGGAACCTGGAGGGCGATAAATGATAAGGATGTTAAGCTTGAAAGGGCTAGTAACTGTGACAGCATGGAATTCAAAGGAGGCGATAGACAGATGGGTAAGGGGAGAAAGAGAGAATGACCACTTGGGAGAGATGAGGATCCCGGTGCCACCACCCCGCTGACCAGACGCTCTCGGGGTGTGCGAGAACACGTGGGCGGACGAAGAGAGAGCAGTAGGAGTAGCAGTGTTGTCTGTGGTGATCCATGTTTCCGTCAGTGCCAAGAAGTCGAGGGACTGGAGGGAGGCATAGGCTGAGATGAACTCTGCCTTGTTGACCGCAGATTGGCAGTTCCAGAGGCTACCGGAGACCTGGAACTCCACGTGGGTCGTGCGCGCTGGGACCACCAGAGTAGGGTGGCCGCGGCCACGCGGTGTGGAGCGTTTGTATGGTCTGTGCAGAGAGGAGAGAACAGGGATAAACAGACACATAGTTGACAGGCTACAGAAGAGGCTACGCTAATGCAAAGGAGATTGGAATGACAAGTGGACTACACGTCTCGAATGTTCAGAAAGTTAAGCTACATAGCAAGAATCTTATTGACTAAAATGATTAAAATGATACAGTACTGCTGAAGTAGGCCAGCTGGCAGTGGGTGCGTTGTTGACACTACACTAATCAAGTCGTTCCATTGAGTGTAATAGTTTCTGCAGTGTTGCTATTCGGGGCTAGCAGGCTAGCTAGCAGTGTTGTTTACGTTACGTTGCGTTAAAAGAACGACAATAGATGGCTAGCGAACCTAGAAAATCGCTCTAGACTACACAATTATCTTTGATACAAAGACGGCTATGTAGCTAGCTAAGTAGCTAGCTACGATCAAACAAATCAAACCGTTGTACTGTAATGAAATGAAGTGAAAAAGTGATACAACCTGTGAATGCGACCGGGTAGTTGAGTTCTATACAGAAGACGTTGGCTAGCGTTGGCTAGCTGTTGGCTAGCTAGCAGAGTTGGCTAGCTAGCAGAGTCACCTACGTTAAGGACGACAAATAGCTGGCTAGCTAACCTCGGTAAATTAAGATAATCACTCTAAGACTACACACTCTAAACCTAAACAACACAATTATCTTGGATACGATGATACGATGATACGAAGACAGCAAAGACAGCTATGTAGGTAGCTAACACTAAACTAATCAAGTCGTTCAGTTGAGTGTAATAGTAATAGTTTCTCAGTGCAGCTAATCAGTGGACGTTAGCTAGCTGGCTAGTGAAGACTACGTTAGGACGGCGAAATACGATAATTACGCAATTATCTTTGATACAAAGACGGCTATGTAGCTAGCTGAGAAGAAATTGCTAAGATAAGACAAATCAAACCGTTGTGATATAATGAAATATAATGAAAAAGTTATACTACCCGTTGGAGCGACGTGCAGATGCGACCACTCGCTCCAACTGGAACCGGAAACAATTAATATAGAATAGTACAGTAAAATAAGTGATTCATGCATTAATGAAGGTTACTGTTTTAAGACAGAGAGGAAGAACCATCCTTTTCTCATTTGACATCGTATTGGTCTTGTTTTTCCAGAAACCCAGAGCAATTAGAGGGGAGGATGTGACAGCTGGCAGTGTATGAGTGTGTGTCTGTGTGTGTCTGTGTGTGCGTGTCTTTGTGTGTCTGTGTGTGTATGTGGGTTAGTGTGTGTGTGTGTCTGTGTGTGTATGTGTGTGCGTGTGTGTGTCTGTTTGTGCCTGTGTGTGTATGTGTGTGTGTGTGTGTGTGTGTGTGTGTGTGTGTGTGTGTGTGTGTGTGTGTGTGTGTGTGTGTGTGTGTGTGTGTGTGTGTGTGTGTGTGTGTGTGTGTGTGTGTGTGTGTGTGTGTGTGTGTGTGTGTGTGTGGTGGTGCAGGGCTGCTTTTGAAAAGAACAAACATCAGACTTCACAGGCGTGTTTAATCTCCACCTCCCAAATCAACCTCACCAGCTGTGAGATCATGAGTGTGTGTGTAACCTTAACCCTAAGCCCTAACCCATAACCCTGATTCTGACCATAAACCTATCCCATATACCTTACCCTAACCCTATACCCTAAGCCCTAACCTATAACCCTAATTCTGACCATAAACCTATCCCATATACCTTACCCTAACACTATACCCTAAACCCTAACCATAGCCCTAATTCTAACCATAAACCTATCCCCTAACCCTTACCCTAACCCTATACCCTAAATCCTAACTATAACCATAATTCTAACCATAAACCTATCCCCTAAGCCATACCTTAAACCATAACCCTACTTCTAACCATAAACCTAAACCTAACCCCTATGCTTAAATTAGCCTTTATCCTCGAGGTGGATGTGGAAAATGTCCCTACCAGGGATAATTTTCCTTGTTCTACTTTTGGGGACTTTTGGGTATAGACGAAGAAGACCAAGCCGACACACACACACACACACACACACACACACACACACACACACACACACACACACACACACACACACACACACACACACACACACACACACACACACACACACACACACACACACACACACACACACACACACACACACACACAAACCTCCCTCACTATACTCCTTTCAGTCAGCTAGACAGATCTTGTCTGCAAGTCCCTCAGCAGCCTTCACTCAGGTGAGATCCTACCACAGGTTAATATTCACAAGGCCACTGGGCCTGAGCGTCTACCAGGGTGTGTACTCAGAGTATGCCCTGACCAGCTGGCAAGTGTCTCCCCTGACAATTTCAACCTCTCCCTGACTGTAACCTCCACATCTTTCAAGCCAACCACCATAGTCCCTTTGCCCAAGAATGTCAAGGTAACCTGTATAAGTTACTATCGCACACTCACATCTGTAGCCATGAAATGCTTTCAAAGGCTGGTCATGGCTCACATCAACATCATCATCATCACCAGACATCCTGGACCTACTTCAATTCTCATACCACCCCAACAGATCCACAGATGACACAATATCTATTGCACTCCACACTGCTCTCTCCCACCGGAACAAGATGAATAGCAATGTGAGTATGCTGTTCATTAACTACATCTCAGCTTTCAACACCATAGTACCCCCCAAGCTGGGACCCTGGGACTGAACACCTCCCTCTGTAACTGGATCCTGGACATCCTGACAGGCCACCCCCAAGTGGTGAGGGTAGGCAACAAAACATCCCCCATACTCACCCTCAACACGGAGGCCCCTCTGGGGTGGGTGCTTAGTCCCCTCCTGTGGTCCCTGTTCACCCACAACTGCGTGGCCAAGCATTACTCCAACATCATAATTTGTCACGCCTGCTCCCGCTTCCCCTCTCTGGCGCTCGAGGGCGCTAGGCTGTCCTTCATTACACACACCTGTCACCATCATTACGCGCATCAGCGCTCATTAGACTCACCTTGACTCCTTTACATCATTGATTGCCCCTTTAAATCTATCTGCTCCTCAGTTTGCTCCCAGTGTCAGCATTATTGTCGTGTTGTTTTTCGCCTGTCCAGACGCTGTCCGTTTTGTGTTCCTGTATGTGTTTCATTAAACGGTCACTTCCTGTACTTGCATCTGTTTATTTTTTAATTTTTTTAATTTTACCTTTATTTAACTAGGCAAGTCAGTTAAGAACAAATTCTTATTTTCAATGACGGCCTAGGAACATTGGGTTAACTGCCTGTTCAGGGGCAGAACGACAGATTTGTACCTTGTCAGCTCGGAGATTTGCACTTGCAACCTGTCCTTACATCATTAAGTTTGCCGACGACTTGATGTTGGTAGGCCTGGTCACTGATGACGATGAGACAGCCTATAGGGAGGAGGTCAGAGAACCTGGCAGTGTGGTGCCAGGACAACAACCTCTCCCTCAACGACAGAAAGACTAAGGAGCTGATCGTGGACAACATCGACAGAGCTGTAGTGAAGCGGGTTGGGAGCTTCAAGTTCCTCTGTGTCCACATCACTAAGGATGTATCATTGTCCACACACACCAACACAGTCGTGAAGAGGGCACAACAATGCCTCTTTCCCCTCAGGAGGCTGAAAAGATTTGGCATGGGCCCTTAGAGCCTCAAGAAGGTACACAGCTGCACCATTGAGAGCATCTTGACTGGCTGCATCACGTCAACTGCAAGGCATCAGACAGCAAGGTGCTACAGAGGGTAGTGAGTACAGCCCAGTACATCACTGGGGCCGATGGCTCCCTGCCATCCAGGACCTCTATACCAGGGGATGTCAGAGGAAGGACACCCAAGTCATAGACTTCTCTCTGCTACTGCATGGCTAGCGGTACCGATGCACCAAGTCTAAAACCAACAGAATCCTGAACAGCTTCTACCCCCAAGCCATACGTTGGATAAATAGTTAGTTAAATAGTTAATAGTTCCCAGGACTATCTGCATTGACCCATTTTGCATGAACTCTTTTCACTCCTCACAGTCGGTGTTGTTACTGTTTATTATCTATCATGTTCCCTAGTCACTTTATCCCTACCTATGTGTACACCTCAATTACCTCGTACCCCTGCACATCGACTCGGTACTGGTACCCCGTGTATATAGCCAAGTTATCTTTACTCATTGGGTATTAGATACATTTTATTATAACTTTTATTATTACATGTTAATACTTTTCTGTTATTTCTCTATTTTCTTTCTGTCTGCATTGTTGGGAAAGTAAGCATTTCACAGTTAGTCTACACCTGTTGTTTACAAAGCATGTGACCAGTACAATTTGACTTGATTTAATTTTATTCAGGATTCGGGTGAAAACTTCCCACAGTGCTGCTGTATGTGAATGCTTTAATTTTCAGGTAGCAAACAGCCTACTGGCTTAGGTCCTTAGAGACAGAGCTGTACCACATCGTGATGGAAATACAATGTGTGTGTGTGTGTGTGTGTGTGTGTGTGTGTGTGTGTGTGTGTGTGTGTGTGTGTGTGTGTGTGTGTGTGTGTGTGTGTGTGTGTGTGTGTGTGTGTGTGTGTGTGTGTGTGTGTGTGTGTGTGTGTGTGTGTGTGTGTGTGTGTGTGTGTGTGTGTGTGTGTGTGCGTGTGCGTGCGTGCGTGCGTGCGTGCGTGCGTGCGTGTGTGTGAGACGGAAACGCAACGATCTAAGAGTCTCACAATGGCGCAGCCACAATGACACGTGTATAATTTCCCAGGTGCAGAAGAGTGAAGAATGACCAATCTAACACGGATCGCAGAGGCGTGATTTATGTTGTCATAATGAGCTGAGCATGGCTGACATCATTTCAACCCCACTGTCTGTCTTGATAAAACATTTCTTTCCCAGCTAGATCTCACCATTTCCATGACATCTGACAGAACTTGTGAAATGTATGAGTGACTGAGTGATAAAACGTTATCAAATAGCTTTCCAGGTAGTCTTTAATGCAGTCATGCAGCGTAGAAGATTACTACAGATGTAGGATCTTAATTTGAGCCAATTTGATACAGCAGGAAGATAATCCTGCAGCTACAGGAAAGGTGAATTATTATAAATAATTAATGGACATTTTTGTAGAGGTTGATGATACATTTTTTGATATGGAAAATCAAGTCTCATATTTTTGTGGAAATTTCAAAAACTTTTAAAACTAGAAGCCTTTTAAAACTCAAATACACTTTAAGTTTGCATTTCATGCCGTGCAGAAAACTTCACAGCTACAAAAGAGATCAAATTAAGATCTTACATCTGTATATCGTATGAATGTGTTTCCTGAGATGTTAAACACTTCTCTAGGCGTTGTGAGATCTGATAGTATGAAAATCTACACATTATGAAAGGAATTAAGACTACATTGAATTTGCCCAATCTCTTAATTGATCCTATCTTCCGTGCTCTGACCGATGCGGACTGAGTTATTGCTACTGCTACTGGCCACGTTGCAGTTTTCCGTCTTAGGTTTTACAGCACTGAATGCGCAATAGCTACATAAACGTGTGGAGCACACTGGGGATATGCTGAGGAGGCAGTGGAGGATGTAAGATTTGTAGCACCCAACCCACTTTCTCTCCTCCTCCTCACTCCGACCCGGTCCAACCCACTTTCTCTCCTCCTCCTCACTCCGACCCGGTCCAACCCACTTTCTCTCCTCCTCCTCACCCCGACCCGATCCAACCCACTTTCTCTCCTCCTCCTCACCCCGACCCGGTCCAACCCACTTTCTCTCCTCCTCCTCACCCCGACCCGGTCCAACCCACTTTCTCTCCTCCTCCTCACCCCGACCCGGTCCAACCCACTTTCTCTCCTCCTCCTCACCCCGACCCAGTCCAACCCACTTTCTCTTCACCTCCCCCAACTAGACCCAACCCACTCTCTCTTCACCTCCCCCAACCAGACCCAACCCTCTTTCTCTTCACCTCCCCCAACCAGACCCAACCCACTCTCTCTTCACCTCCCCCAACCAGACCCAACCCAACCCACTCTCTCTTCACCTCCCCCAACCAGACCCGACCCAACCCACTTTCTCTCCTCCCCCGACCCAACTCACTGTCACACTACCTCTCCCCAACCCAACCCACTCTCTCTCCTCCCCCGACCCATCTCACTGTCACACTACCTCTCCCCAACCCAACCCACTCTCTCTCCTCCTCCCGACCCAACTCACTGTTACACTACCTCTCCCCAACCCACTCTCTCTCCTCCCCCGACCCAACTCATTGTCACACTACCTCTCCCCAACCCAACCCACTCTCTCTCCTCCCCCAACCTGACCCGACAGACTCTCTCTCCTACTCCCCCGACCCGACCCAATCCACACTCTCACCCAACCCATAACCTTATGGACTCCTCCCCGCTCTCTCTACACCTCTAACATTATGGACTCCTCCCCCTCTCTACACCTCTAACATTATGGACTCCTCCCCCCTCTAACATGATGGACTCCTCCCCCTCTCTACACCTCTAACATTATGGACACACCTCTAACATTATGAACACCTCCCCCTCTCCACACCTCTAACATTATGGACACCTCCCCCTCTCTACACCTCCAACATTATGGACTCCTCCCCCCTCTCTACACCTCCAACATTATGGACTCCTCCCCCCTCTCTACACCTCTAACATTATGGACTACTTCCCCCTCTCTACAGAAGGAAGGGGCTGTTTTCCATTTTACCCTTCTGGGTCATAGTACCATAGATCAGGGGGGGATTCAACGGTGTGCAATGTTTAGAAAGCTGCGGGTAGAAACGTGAAAGGTAGAGCTGTGACAGAGCTGTGACAGAGCTGAGACAGAGCTGTGACAGAGCTGTGACAGAACTGAGACAGAGCTGAGACAGAGCTGTGACAGAGCTGAGACAGAGCTGTGACAGAGCTGAGACAGAGCTGAGACAGAGCTCTGACAGAGCTGTGACAGAGCTGTGACAGAGCTGTGACAGAACTGTGACAGAACTGAGACAGAGCTGAGACAGAGCTCTGACAGAGCTGTGACAGAGCTGTGACAGAGCTGTGACAGAACTGTGACAGAGCTGAGACAGAACTGTGACAGAGCTGTGACAGAGCTGTGACAGAGCTGAGACAGAGCTGTGACAGAGCTGTGACAGAGCTGAGACAGAGCTGTGACAGAGCTGTGACAGAGCTGAGACAGAACTGTGACAGAACTGTGACAGAGACATTATTCTCTGTGGCAATGATTCATGTGTGTCCTATAAGCAACTATCTAAAGCTTTGGTAATTATGAAAACTGAGTTATGTAGTCTTTGTGTTTATGGTATTATGTAGTCTTTGTGTTTATGGTATTATGTAGTCTTTGTGTTTATGTTGTTATGTAGTCTTTGTGTTTATGTAGTCTTTGTGTTTATGGTATTATGTAGTCTTTGTGTTTATGGTATTATGTAGTCTTTGTGTTTATGTTGTTATGTAGTCTTTGTGTTTATGGTATTATGTAGTCTTTGTGTTTGTTGTTATAGTCTTTGTGTTTATGGTATGGTATTATGTATTATGTAGTCTTTGTTTATGTTTAGTCTTTGTGTTTATGGTTATGTAGTCTTTGTGTTTATGTTGTTATGTAGTCTTTGTGTTTATGGTATTATGTAGTCTTTGTGTTTATGGTATTATGTAGCCTTTATGTTATGTAGTCTTTGTGTTTATGGTATTATGTAGTCTTTGTGTTTATGTTGTTATGTAGTCTTTGTGTTTATGGTATTATGTAGTCTTTGTGTTTATGATATTATGTAGCCTTTATGTTATGTAGTCTTTGTGTTTATGGTATTATGTAGTCTTTGTGTTTATGGTATTATGTAGCCTTTGTGTTTATGTAGTCTTTGTGTTTATGGTATTATGTAGTCTTTGTGTTTATGGTATTATGTAGTCTTTGTGTTTATGTTGTTATGTAGTCTTTGTGTTTATGGTATTATGTAGTCTTTGTGTTTATGGTATTATGTAGCCTTTATGTTATGTAGTCTTTGTGTTTATGGTATTATGTAGTCTTTGTGTTTATGTTGTTATGTAGCCTTTGTGTTATGTAGTCTTTGTGTTTATGGTATTATGTAGTCTTTGTGTTTATGGTATTATGTAGTCTTTGTGTTTATGTTGTTATGTAGTCTTTGTGTTTATGTAGTCTTTGTGTTTATGGTATTATGTAGTCTTTATGTTATGTAGTCTTTGTGTTTATGGTATTATGTAGTCTTTGTGTTTATGGTATTATGTAGTCTTTGTGTTTATGGTATTATGTAGTCTTTGTGTTTATGGTATTATGTAGTCTTTGTGTTTATGGTATTATGTAGTCTTTGTGTTTATGGTATTATGTAGTCTTTGTGTTTATGGTATTATGTAGTCTTTGTGTTTATACTACCTACTGCCCATTTTAGCCAAAAGCTATTTTGTGGATGGATACATCCCCACATTCTGTAGTAATGAGGCTAAGTCTGCATGTGGTAACTTACGCCCATTAAGCACCAACAAACAGTGCTTAATCCATTAAATAGGCTTCAATTACAAACCCTGACTCTTCACCTGCAGACTAATGCTACACAGCACAGCAGTCATCACAAAACCGGGATTAAAACTTCTCTTTCACTTTCACTGAGGGGTTAAAGTGGATCTAATGGCTCTTTCAAGTGAAATGGTCTAGTTCTAGAGAGAAACGCAGTCTCTGATCACTCTTAGTTACAAGAGTCTTCTTAGTATTGCACTTTCCAGAGATGACCTTGGTGGTCATCAATTAAGATGTGCTATTAAACTGGATGGGGAAGGAAATGTAGTGCACTATTAAAGAGATAAAGTGTACCACTTGGAACAAAGCCATGGTCTTAGTTTCATGTTGTCTTCCTCTAATGGGTCTGGTCTACTGGATTTCTGTGGAGGCCTGGTTTGATCTATAGACAGGGAGCTGTTTTCTGAGTGTAGACTGTATAGTGATCTATAGATAGGGAGCTATTTTCTGAGTGTAGACTGTATAGTGATCTATGGACAGGGAGCTGTTTTCTGAGTGTAGACAATATAGTGATCTATAGATAGGGAGCTGTTTTCTGAGTGTAGACTGTATAGTGATCTATGGACAGGGAGCTGTTTTCTGAGTGTAGACAGTATAGTGATCTATAGACAGGGAGCTGTTTTCTGAGTGTAGACTGTATAGTGATCTATAGACTGTTTTCTGAGTGTAGACTGTATAGTGATCTATAGACAGGAGCTGTTTTCTGAGTGTAGACTGTATAGTGATGAGTGTAGTGTAGACTGATAGTGATCTATAGACAGGGAGCTGTTTTCTGAGTGTAGACTGTATCTATAGACAGGGAGCTGTTTTCTGAGTGTAGACTGTATAGTGATCTATAGACAGGGAGCTGTTTTCTGAGTGTAGACTGTATAGTGATCTATAGACAGGGCTGTTTTCTGAGCTGTTTTCTATAGAGTGTTTTCTGAGTGTAGACTGTATAGTGATCTATAGACAGGGAGCTGTTTTCTGAGTGTAGACTGTATAGTGATCTATAGACAGGGAGCTGTTTTCTGAGTGTAGACTGTATAGTGATCTATAGACAGGGAGCTGTTTTCTGAGTGTAGACTGTATAGTGATCTATAGACAGGGAGCTGTTTTCTGAGCTGTTTGATCTATAGACAGGGAGCTGTTTTCTGAGTGTAGACTGTATAGTGATCTATAGACAGGGAGCTGTTTTCTGAGTGTAGACTGTATAGTGATCTATAGACAGGGAGCTGTTTTCTGAGTGTAGACTGTATAGTGATCTATAGACAGGGAGCTGTTTTCTGAGTGTAGACTGTATAGTGATCTATAGACAGGGGGAGCTGTTTTCTGAGTGTAGACTGTATAGTGATCTATGGACAGGGAGCTGTTTTCTGAGTGTAGACTGTATAGTGATCTATGGACAGGGAGCTGTTTTCTGAGTGTAGACTGTATAGTGATCTATGGACAGGGAGCTGTTTTCTGAGTGTAGACTGTATAGTGATCTATGGACAGGGAGCTGTTTTCTGAGTGTAGACTGTATAGTGATCTATAGACAGGGAGCTGTTTTCTGAGTGTAGACTGTATAGTGATCTATGTGTTTTCTGAGTGTAGACTGTATAGTGATCTATAGGACAGGGAGCTGTTTTCTGAGTGTAGACTGTATAGTGATCTATGGACAGGGAGCTGTTTTCTGAGTGTAGATCTATAGACAGGAGCTATAGTGATCTATAGACAGGGAGCTGTTTTCTGAGTGTAGACTGTATAGTGATCTATAGACAGGAGCTGTTTTCTGAGGTAGAGCTGTTTTCTGAGTGTAGACTGTATAGTGATCTATGGACAGGGAGTGTAGACTGTTTGATCTATAGACAGGGAGCTGTTTTCTGAGTGTAGACTGTATAGTGATCTATAGACAGGGAGCTGTTTTCTGAGTGTAGACTGTATAGTGATCTATAGACAGGGAGCTGTTTTCTGAGTGTAGACTGTATAGTGATCTATAGACAGGGAGCTGTTTTCTGAGTGTAGACTGTATAGTGATCTATAGACAGGGAGCTGTTTTCTGAGTGTAGACTGTATAGTGATCTTTTCTGATGGACAGGATCTATAGAGCTGTTTTCTGAGTGTAGACTGTATAGTGATCTATAGACAGGGAGCTGTTTTCTGAGTGTAGACTGTATAGTGATCTATGGACAGGGAGCTGTTTTCTGAGTGTAGACTGTATAGTGATCTATAGACAGGGAGCTGTTTTCTGAGTGTAGACTGACAGGGAGCTATAGTGATCTATAGACAGGGAGCTGTTTTCTGAGTGTGTAGACTGTATAGTGATCTATAGACAGGGAGCTGTTTTCTGAGTGTAGACTGTATAGTGATCTATAGACAGGGAGCTGTTTTCTGAGTGTAGACTGTATAGTGATCTATAGACAGGGAGCTGTTTTCTGAGTTTGTATAGTGATCTATAGACAGGGAGCTGTTTTCTGAGTGTAGACTGTATAGTGATCTATAGACAGGGAGCTGTTTTCTGAGTGTAGACTGTATAGTGATCTATGTTTTCTGAGACAGGGAGCTGTTTTCTGAGTGTAGACTGTATAGTGATCTATAGACAGGGAGCTGTTTTCTGAGTGTAGACTGTATAGTGATCTATAGACAGGGAGCTGTTTTCTGAGTGTAGACTGTATAGTGATCTATAGACAGGGAGCTGTTTTCTGAGTGTAGACTGTATAGTGATCTATAGACAGGGAGCTGTTTTCTGAGTGTAGACTGTATAGTGATCTATAGACAGGGAGCTGTTTTCTGAGTGTAGACTGTATAGTGATCTATAGACAGGGAGCTGTTTTCTGAGTGTAGACTGTATAGTGATCTATAGACAGATCTATAGACAGGATCTATAGACAGGGAGCTGTTTTCTGAGTGTAGACTGTATAGTGATCTATGTAGACAGGGAGCTGTTTTCTGAGTGTAGCCTGTATAGTGATCTATAGACAGGGAGCTGTTTTCTGAGTGTAGACTGTATAGTGATCTATAGACAGAGCTGTTTTCTGAGTGTAGAGCTATAGACAGGGAGCTGTTTTCTGAGTGTAGACTGTATAGTGATATAGTGATCTATAGACAGGGGAGCTGTTTTCTGAGTGTAGACTGTATAGTGATCTATAGACAGGGAGCTGTTTTCTGAGTGTAGACTGTATAGTGATCTATAGACAGGGAGCTGTTTTCTGAGTGTAGACTGTATAGTGATCTATAGACAGGGAGCTGTTTTCTGAGTGTAGACTGTATAGTGATCTATAGACAGGGAGCTGTTTTCTGAGTGTAGACTGTATAGTGATCTATAGACAGGGAGCTGTTTTCTGAGTGTAGACTGTATAGTGATCTATAGACAGGGAGCTGTTTTCTGAGTGTAGACTGTATAGTGATCTATAGACAGGGAGCTGTTTTCTGAGTGTAGACTGTATAGTGATCTATAGACAGGGAGCTGTTTTCTGAGGGAGCTGTAGACTGTATAGTGATCTATGGACAGGGAGCTGTTTTCTGAGTGTAGACTGTATAGTGATCTATGGACAGGGAGCTGTTTTCTGAGTGTAGACTGTATAGTGATCTATAGACAGGGAGCTGTTTTCTGAGTGTTTTCTGACTGTATAGTGATCTATAGACAGGGAGCTGTTTTCTGAGTGTAGACTGTATAGTGATCTATAGACAGGGAGCTGTTTTCTGAGTGTAGACTGTATAGTGATCTATGGACAGGGAGCTGTTTTCTGAGTGTAGACTGTATAGTGATCTATAGACAGGGAGCTGTTTTCTGAGTGTAGACTGTATAGTGATCTATACAGGGAGCTGTTTTCTGAGTGTAGACTGTATAGTGATCTATAGACAGGGAGCTGTTTTCTGAGTGTAGACTGTATAGTGATCTATAGACAGGGAGCTGTTTTCTGAGTGTAGACTGTATAGTGATCTATAGACAGGGAGCTGTTTTCTGAGTGTAGACTGTATAGTGATCTATAGACAGGGAGCTGTTTTCTGAGTGTAGACTGTATAGTGATCTATAGACAGGGAGCTGTTTTCTGAGTGTAGACTGTATAGTGATCTATAGACAGGGAGCTGTTTTCTGAGTGTAGACTGTATAGTGATCTATAGACAGGGAGCTGTTTTCTGAGTGTAGACTGTATAGTGATCTATAGACAGGGAGCTGTTTTCTGAGTGTAGACTGTATAGTGATCTATGGACAGGGAGCTGTTAGACTTTCTGAGTGTAGACTGTATAGTGATCTATGGACAGGGAGCTGTTTTCTGAGTGTAGACTGTATAGTGATCTATAGACAGGGAGCTGTTTTCTGAGTGTAGACTGTATAGTGATCTATAGTGATCTATAGGGAGCTGTTTTCTGAGTGTAGACTGTATAGTGATCTATAGACAGGGAGCTGTTTTCTGAGTGTAGACTGTATAGTGATCTATGGACAGGGAGCTGTTTTCTGAGTGTAGACTGTATAGTGATCTATAGACAGGGAGCTGTTTTCTGAGTGTAGACTGTATAGTGATCTATAGACAGGGAGCTGTTTTCTGAGTGTAGACTGTATAGTGATCTATAGACAGGGAGCTGTTTTCTGAGTGTAGACTGTATAGTGATCTATGGACAGGGAGCTGTTTTCTGAGTGTAGACTGTATAGTGATCTATAGACAGGGAGCTGTTTTCTGAGTGTAGCTGTTTGATCTATAGACAGGGAGCTGTTTTCTGAGTGTAGACTGTATAGTGATCTATAGACAGGGAGCTGTTTTCTGAGTGTAGACTGTATAGTGATCTATAGAGTGTTTTCTGAGAGACTGTATAGTGATCTATAGACAGGGAGCTGTTTTCTGAGTGTAGACTGTATAGTGATCTATAGACAGGGAGCTGTTTTCTGAGTGTAGACTGTATAGTGATCTATAGACAGGGAGCTGTTTTCTGAGTGTAGACTGTATAGTGATCTATAGAGGGAGCTGTTTTCTGAGTGTAGCTGTATAGTGATCTATAGACAGGGAGCTGTTTTCTGAGTGTAGACTGTATAGTGATCTATAGACAGGGTGTAGCTGTTTTCTATGGAGTGTTTTCTGAGAGACTGTATAGTGATCTATGGACAGGGAGCTGTTTTCTGAGTGTAGACTGTATAGTGATCTATGGAGCTGTTTTCTGAGGGTGATCTATGCTGTTTTCTGAGTGTAGACTGTATAGTGATCTATGGACAGGGAGCTGTTTTCTGAGTGTAGACTGTATAGTGATCTATAGACAGGGAGCTGTTTTCTGAGTGTAGACTGTATAGTGATCTATGGACAGGGAGCTGTTTTCTGAGTGTAGACTGTATAGTGATCTATAGACAGGGAGCTGTTTTCTGAGTGTAGACTGTATAGTGATCTATAGACAGGGAGCTGTTTTCTGAGTGTAGACTGTATAGTGATCTATAGACAGGAGCTGTTTTCTGAGTGTAGACTGTATAGTGATCTATAGACAGGGAGCTGTTTTCTGAGTGTAGACTGTATAGTGATCTATAGACAGGGAGCTGTTTTCTGAGTGTAGACTGTATAGTGATCTATAGACAGGGAGCTGTTTTCTGAGTGTAGACTGTATAGTGATCTATGGACAGGGAGCTGTTTTCTGAGTGTAGACTGTATAGTGATCTATAGACAGGGAGCTGTTTTCTGAGTGTAGACTGTATAGTGATCTATGGACAGGAGCTGTTTGATCTATGACAGGGAGCTGTTTTCTGAGACTGTATAGTGATCTATAGACAGGGAGCTGTTTTCTGAGTGTAGCCTGTATAGTGATCTATAGACAGGGAGCTGTTTTCTGAGTGTAGACTGTATAGTGATCTATAGACAGGGAGCTGTTTTCTGAGTGTAGACTGTATAGTGATCTATAGACAGGGAGCTGTTTTCTGAGTGTGTAGACTGTGTTTTCTGATAGTGATCTATAGACAGGGAGCTGTTTTCTGAGTGTAGCCTGTATAGTGATCTATAGACAGGAGTGTAGCTGTTTTCTATAGAGTGTTTTCTGAGAGACTGTATAGTGATCTATAGACAGGGAGCTGTTTTCTGAGTGTAGACTGTATAGTGATCTATAGACAGGGAGCTGTTTTCTGAGTGTAGACTGTATAGTGATCTATAGACAGGGAGCTGTTTTCTGAGTGTAGACTGTATAGTGATCTATAGACAGGGAGCTGTTTTAGACTGTATAGTGATCTATAGACAGGGAGCTGTTTTCTGAGTGTAGACTGTATAGTGATCTATAGACTGTTTTCTGAGGTAGAGCTGTTTTCTGAGTGTAGACTGTATAGTGATCTATAGACAGGGAGCTGTTTTCTGAGTGTAGCCTGTATAGATCTATGATCTTTCTGAGTGTAGACTGTATAGTGATCTATAGACAGGGAGCTGTTTTCTGAGTGTAGACTGTATAGTGATCTATAGACAGGGAGCTGTTTTCTGAGTGTAGACTGTATAGTGATCTATAGACAGGGAGCTGTTTTCTGAGTGTAGACTGTATAGTGATCTATAGACAGGGAGCTGTTTTCTGAGTGTAGACTGTATAGTGATCTATAGACAGGGAGCTGTTTTCTGAGTGTAGACTGTATAGTGATCTATAGACAGGGAGCTGTTTTCTGAGTGTAGACTGTATAGTGATCTATGGACAGGGAGCTGTTTTCTGAGTGTAGACTGTATAGTGATCTATGTTTTCTGAGTGTAGACTGTAGGATCTATGAGGGAGCTGTTTTCTGAGTGTAGACTGTATAGTGATCTATGGACAGGGAGCTGTTTTCTGAGTGTAGACTGTATAGTGATCTATGGACAGGGAGCTGTTTTCTGAGTGTAGACTGTATAGTGATCTATGGACAGGGAGCTGTTTTCTGAGTGTAGACTGTATAGTGATCTATGGACAGGGAGCTGTTTTCTGAGTGTAGACTGTATAGTGATCTATGGACAGGGAGCTGTTTTCTGAGTGTAGACTGTATAGTGATCTATAGACAGGGAGCTGTTTTCTGAGTGTAGACTGTATAGTGATCTATGGACAGGGAGCTGTTTTCTGAGTGTAGACTGTATAGTGATCTATGGACAGGGAGCTGTTTTCTGAGTGTAGACTGTATAGTGATCTATAGACAGGGAGCTGTTTTCTGTATAGTGATCTATAGTGTAGACTGTATAGTGATCTATAGACAGGAGCTGTTTTCTGAGTGTAGACTGTATAGTGATCTATAGACAGGGAGCTGTTTTCTGAGTGTCTAGACAGGAGCTGTTTTCTGAGTGTAGACTGATCTATAGACAGGGAGCTGTTTTCTGAGTGTAGCCTGTATAGTGATCTATAGACAGGGAGCTGTTTTCTGAGTGTAGCCTGTATAGTGATCTATAGACAGGGAGCTGTTTTCTGAGTGTAGACTGTATAGTGATCTATAGTGACAGGGAGCTGTTTTCTGAGTGTAGACTGTATAGTGATCTATGGACAGGGAGCTGTTTTCTGAGTGTAGACTGTATAGTGATCTATGGACAGGGAGCTGTTTTCTGAGTGTAGACTGTATAGTGATCTATAGACAGGGAGCTGTTTTCTGAGTGTAGACTGTATAGTGATCTATAGACAGGGAGCTGTTTTCTGAGTGTAGACTGTATAGTGATCTATAGACAGGGAGCTGTTTTCTGAGTGTAGACTGTAGGGAGCTAGTGATCTATCTAGACAGGGAGCTGTTTTCTGAGTGTAGACTGTATAGTTTTCTGAGTGTAGACTGTATAGTGATCTATGGACAGGGAGCTGTTTTCTGAGTGTAGACTGTATAGTGATCTATAGACAGGGAGCTGTTTTCTGAGTGTAGACTGTATAGTGATCTATAGACAGGGAGCTGTTTTCTGAGTGTAGACTGTATAGTGATCTATGGACAGGGAGCTGTTTTCTGAGTGTAGACTGTATAGTGATCTATAGACAGGGAGCTGTTTTCTGAGTGTAGACTGTATAGTGATCTATGGACAGGGAGCTGTTTTCTGAGTGTAGACTGTATAGTGATCTATAGACAGGGAGCTGTTTTCTGAGTGTAGACTGTATAGTGATCTATAGACAGGGAGCTGTTTTCTGAGTGTAGACTGTATAGTGATCTATAGACAGGGAGCTGTTTTCTGAGTGTAGACTGTATAGTGATCTATAGACAGGTAGAGCTGTTTTTCTGAGTGTAGACTGTATAGTGATCTATAGACAGGGAGCTGTTTTCTGAGTGTAGACTGTATAGTGATCTATAGACAGGGAGCTGTTTTCTGAGTGTAGACTGTATAGTGATCTATGGACAGGGAGCTGTTTTCTGAGTGTAGACTGTATAGTGATCTATGGACAGGGAGCTGTTTTCTGAGTGTAGACTGTATAGTGATCTATGGACAGGGAGCTGTTTTCTGAGTGTAGACTGTATAGTGATCTATGGACAGGAGCTGTTTTCTGAGTGTAGACTGTATAGTGATCTATGGACAGGGAGCTGTTTTCTGAGTGTAGACTGTATAGTGATCTATGGACAGGGAGCTGTTTTCTGAGTGTAGACTGTATAGTGATCTATGGACAGGGAGCTGTTTTCTGAGTGTAGACTGTATAGTGATCTATAGGGAGCTGGAGCTGTTTTCTGAGTGTAGACTGTATAGTGATCTATGGACAGGGAGCTGTTTTCTGAGTGTAGACTGTATAGTGATCTATGGACAGGGAGCTGTTTTCTGAGTGTAGACAGTATAGTGATCTATAGATAGGGAGCTGTTTTCTGAGTGTAGACTGTATAGTGATCTATAGACAGGGAGCTGTTTTCTGAGTGTAGACTGTATAGTGATCTATAGACAGGGAGCTGTTTTCTGAGTGTAGACTGTATAGTGATCTATAGACAGGGAGCTGTTTTCTGAGTGTAGCCTGTATAGTGATCTATAGACAGGGAGCTGTTTTCTGAGTGTAGCCTGTATAGTGATCTATAGACAGGGAGCTGTTTTCTGAGTGTAGACTGTATAGTGATCTATGGACAGGGAGCTGTTTTCTGAGTGTAGACTGTATAGTGATCTATGGACAGGGAGCTGTTTTCTGAGTGTAGACTGTATAGTGATCTATGGACAGGGAGCTGTTTTCTGAGTGTAGACTGTATAGTGATCTATAGACAGGGAGCTGTTTTCTGAGTGTAGACTGTATAGTGATCTATAGACAGGGAGCTGTTTTCTGAGTGTAGACTGTATAGTGATCTATAGACAGGGAGCTGTTTTCTGAGTGTAGACTGTATAGTGATCTATAGACAGGGAGCTGTTTTCTGAGTGTAGACTGTATAGTGATCTATAGACAGGGAGCTGTTTTCTGAGTGTAGACTGTATAGTGATCTATAGACAGGGAGCTGTTTTCTGAGTGTAGACTGTATAGTGATCTATAGACAGGGAGCTGTTTTCTGAGTGTAGACTGTATAGTGATCTATGGACAGGGAGCTGTTTTCTGAGTGTAGACTGTATAGTGATCTATAGACAGGGAGCTGTTTTCTGAGTGTAGACTGTATAGTGATCTATGGACAGGGAGCTGTTTTCTGAGTGTAGACTGTATAGTGATCTATAGACAGGGAGCTGTTTTCTGAGTGTAGCCTGTATAGTGATCTATAGACAGGGAGCTGTTTTCTGAGTGTAGACTGTATAGTGATCTATAGACAGGGAGCTGTTTTCTGAGTGTAGACTGTATAGTGATCTATGGACAGGGAGCTGTTTTCTGAGTGTAGACTGTATAGTGATCTATAGACAGGGAGCTGTTTTCTGAGTGTAGACTGTATAGTGATCTATAGACAGGGAGCTGTTTTCTGAGTGTAGACTGTATAGTGATCTATAGACAGGGAGCTGTTTTCTGAGTGTAGCCTGTATAGTGATCTATAGACAGGGAGCTGTTTTCTGAGTGTAGACTGTATAGTGATCTATAGACAGGGAGCTGTTTTCTGAGTGTAGACTGTATAGTGATCTATGGACAGGGAGCTGTTTTCTGAGTGTAGACTGTATAGTGATCTATGGACAGGGAGCTGTTTTCTGAGTGTAGACTGTATAGTGATCTATGGACAGGGAGCTGTTTTCTGAGTGTAGACAGTATAGTGATCTATAGATAGGGAGCTGTTTTCTGAGTGTAGACTGTATAGTGATCTATAGACAGGGAGCTGTTTTCTGAGTGTAGACTGTATAGTGATCTATGGACAGGGAGCTGTTTTCTGAGTGTAGACTGTTCCGGTTCCGGTTGGAGCGAGTGGTCGCATCTGCACGTCGCTCCAACGGGTAGTATAACTTTTTCATTATATTTCATTATATCACAACGGTTTGATTTGTCTTATCTTAGCAATTTCTTCTCAGCTAGCTACATAGCCGTCTTTGTATCAAAGATAATTGCGTAGTTATCGTATTTCGCCGTCCTAACGTAGTCTTCACTAGCCAGCTAGCTAACGTCCACTGATTAGCTGCACTGAGAAACTTTTACACTCAAATGAACGACTTGATTAGTTTAGTGTTAGCTACCTACATAGCTGTCTTTGCTGTCTTCGTATCATCGTATCATCGTATCCAAGATAATTGTGTTGTTTAGGTTTAGAGTGTGTAGTCTTAGAGTGATTATCTTAATTTACCGAGGTTAGCTAGCCAGCTATTTGTCGTCCTTAACGTAGGTGACTCTGCTAGCTAGCCAACAGCTAGCCAACGCTAGCCAACGTCTTCTGTATAGAACTCAACTACCCGGTCGCATTCACAGGTTGTATCACATTTCACTTCATTTCATTACAGTACAACGGTTTGATTTGTTTGATCGTAGCTAGCTACTTAGCTAGCTACATAGCCGTCTTTGTATCAAAGATAATTGTGTAGTCTAGAGCGATTTTCTAGGTTCGCTAGCCATCTATTGTCGTTCTTTTAACGCAACGTAACGTAAACAACACTGCTAGCTAGCCTGCTAGCCCCGAATAGCAACACTGCAGAAACTATTACACTCAACGGAATGACTTGATTAGTGTAGTGTCAACAACGCACCCACTGCCAGCTGGCCTACTTCAGCAGTACTGTATCATTTTAATCATTTTAGTCAATAAGATTCTTGCTACGTAGCTTAACTTTCTGAACATTCGAGACGTGTAGTCCACTTGTCATTCCAATCTCCTTTGCATTAGCGTAGCCTCTTCTGTAGCCTGTCAACTATGTGTCTGTTTATCCCTGTTCTCTCCTCTCTGCACAGACCATACAAACGCTCCTCACCGCGTGGCCGCGGCCACCCTACTCTGGTGGTCCCAGCGCGCACGACCCACGTGGTGGGTTCCAGGTCTCCGGTAGCCTCTGGAACTGCCAATCTGCGGTCAACAAGGCAGAGTTCATCTCAGCCTATGCCTCCCTCCAGTCCCTCGACTTCTTGGCACTGACGGAAACATGGATCACCACAGACAACACTGCTACTCCTACTGCTCTCTCTTCGTCCGCCCACGTGTTCTCGCACACCCCGAGAGCATCTGGTCAGCGGGGTGGTGGCACCGGGATCCTCATCTCTCCCAAGTGGTCATTCTCTTTTCTCCCCTTACCCATCTGTCTATCGCCTCCTTTGAATTCCATGCTGTCACAGTTACTAGCCCTTTCAAGCTTAACATCCTTATCATTTATCGCCCTCCAGGTTCCTCGGAGAGTTCATCAATGAGCTTGATGCCTTGATAAGCTCCTTTCCTGAGGACGGCTCACCTCTCACAGTTCTGGGCGACTTTAACCTCCCCACGTCTACCTTTGACTCTTTCCTCTCTGCCTCCTTCTTTCCACTCCTCTCCTCTTTTGACCTCACCCTCTCACCTTCCCCCTACTCACAAGGCAGGCAATACGCTCGACCTCATCTTTACTAGATGCTGTTCTTCCACTAACCTCACTGCAACTCCCCTCCAAGTCTCCGACCACTGCCTTGTATCCTTTTCCCTCTCGCTCTCATCCAACACCTCCCACACTGCCCCTACTCGGATGGTATCGCGCCGTCCCAACCTTCGCTCTCTCTCCCCCGCTACTCTCTCCTCTTCCATCCTATCATCTCTTCCCTCCGCTCAAACCTTCTCCCACCTATCTCCTGATTCTGCCTCCTCAACCCTCCTCTCCTCCCTCTCTGCATCCCTTGACTCTCTATGTCCCCTATCCTCCAGGCCGGCTCGGTCCTCCCTCCCGCTCCGTGGCTCGATGACTCATTGCGAGCTCACAGAACAGGGCTCCGGGCAGCCGAGCGGAAATGGAGGAAAACTCGCCTCCCTGCGGACCTGGCATCCTTTCACTCCCTCCTCTCTACATTTTCCTCCTCTGTCTCTGCTGCTAAAGCCACTTTCTACCACGCTAAATTCCAAGCATCTGCCTCTAACCCTAGGAAGCTCTTTGCCACCTTCTCCTCCCTCCTGAATCCTCCGCCCCCTCCCCCCTCCTCCCCCTCTCTGCAGATGACTTCGTCAACCATTTTGAAAAGAAGGTCGACGACATCCGATCCTCGTTGCTAAGTCAAACGACACCGCTGGTTCTGCTCACACTGCCCTACCCTGTGCTCTGACCTCTTTCTCCCCTCTCTCTCCAGATGAAATCTCGCGTCTTGTGACGGCCGGCCGCCCAACAACCTGCCCGCTTGACCCTATCCCCTCCTCTCTTCTCCAGACCATTTCCGGAGACCTTCTCCCTTACCTCACCTCGCTCATCAACTCATCCCTGACCGTTGGCTACGTCCCTTCCGTCTTCAAGAGAGCGAGAGTTGCACCCCCTTCTCTGAAAAAACCTACACTCGATCCCTCCGATGTCAACAATTACAGACCAGTATCCCTTCTTTCTTTTCTCTCCAAAACTCTTGAACGTGCCGTCCTTGGCCAGCTCTCCCGCTATCTCTCTCTGAATGACCTTCTTGATCCAAATCAGTCAGGTTTCAAGACTAGTCATTCAACTGAGACTGCTCTCCTCTGTATCACGGAGGCGCTCCGCACTGCTAAAGCTAACTCTCTCTCCTCTGCTCTCATCCTTCTAGATCTATCGGCTGCCTTCGATACTGTGAACCATCAGATCCTCCTCTCCACCCTCTCCGAGTTGGGCATCTCCGGCGCGGCCCACGCTTGGATTGCGTCCTACCTGACAGGTCGCTCCTACCAGGTGGCGTGGCGAGAATCTGTCTCCTCACCACGCGCTCTCACCACTGGTGTCCCCAGGGCTCTGTTCTTGGCCCTCTCCTATTCTCGCTATACACCAAGTCACTTGGCTCTGTCATAACCTCACATGGTATCTCTTATCATTGCTATGCAGACGACACACAATTAATCTTCTCCTTTCCCCCTTCTGATGACCAGGTGGCGAATCGCATCTCTGCATGTCTGGCAGACATATCAGTGTGGATGACGGATCACCACCTCAAGCTGAACCTCGGCAAGACGGAGCTGCTCTTCCTCCCGGGGAAGGACTGCCCGTTCCATGATCTCGCCATCACGGTCGACAACTCCATTGTGTCCTCCTCCCAGAGCGCCAAGAACCTTGGCGTGATCCTGGACAACACCCTGTCGTTCTCAACTAACATCAAGGCGGTGGCCCGTTCCTGTAGGTTCATGCTCTACAACATCCGCAGAGTACGACCCTGCCTCACACAGGAAGCGGCGCAGGTCCTAATCCAGGCACTTGTCATCTCCCGTCTGGATTACTGCAACTCGCTGTTGGCTGGGCTCCCTGCCTGTGCCATTAAACCCCTTCAACTCATCCAGAACGCCGCAGCCCGTCTGGTGTTCAACCTTCCCAAGTTCTCTCACGTCACCCCGCTCCTCCGTTCTCTCCACTGGCTTCCAGTTGAAGCTCGCATCCGCTACAAGACCATGGTGCTTGCCTACGGAGCTGTGAGGGGAACGGCACCTCAGTACCTCCAGGCTCTGATCAGGCCCTACACCCAAACAAGGGCACTGCGTTCATCCACCTCTGGCCTGCTCGCCTCCCTACCACTGAGGAAGTACAGCTCCCGCTCAGCCCAGTCAAAACTGTTCGCTGCCCTGGCCCCCCCAATGGTGGAACAAACTCCCTCACGACGCCAGGACAGCGGAGTCAATCACCACCTTCCGGAGACACCTGAAACCCCACCTCTTTAAGGAATACCTAGGATAGGTTAAGTAATCCCTCTCACCCCACCCCCCCTAAGTTTTAGATGCACTATTGTTAAGTGACTGTCCCACTGGATGTCATAAGGTGAATGCACCAATTTGTAAGTCGCTCTGGATAAGAGCGTCTGCTAAATGACTTAAATGTAAATGTAATGTGATCTATAGACAGGGAGCTGTTTTCTGAGTGTAGACTGTATAGTGATCTATAGACAGGGAGCTGTTTTCTGAGTGTAGCCTGTATAGTGATCTATGGACAGGGAGTGTAGTTAAAGTATAAAGCATGAAGAACTTAGGCTGAGTTGTGGAGATATTATGGGCTATGCCCCAAATGGAACCCTAATACCTACACTACTGTTCAACAGTTTGGGATCACTTAGAAATGTCCTTGTTTTTTGAAAGAAAATACATTTTTTTGGTCCTTTAAAATAACATAAAATGTATCAGAAATACAGTGTACACATTGTTAAAGTTGGAAATAACTATTGGAGCTGGAAATGGCAGATGTTTTATGGAATATCTACATAGGTGTACAGAGACCCATTATCAGCAACCATCACTCCTGTGTTCCAATGGCACATTGTGTTAGCTAATCCAAGTTGTTCATTTTAAAAGGCTAATTGATCCTTAGGAAACCCTTTTGCAATTACGTTAGCACAGCTGAAAACTGTTGTCCTGATTAAAGAAGCAATAAAACTGGCCTTCTTTAGACTAGTTGAATATCTGGAGCATCAGCATTTATGGGTTCGATTACAGGCTCAAAATGGCCAGACACAAAGAACCTTCTTTTGAAACTCATCAGTCTATTCTTGTTCTGAGAAATGAAGGCTATTCCATGAGAGAAATTGCCAAGAAACTGAGGATTTCGTACAACACTGTGTACTACTCCCTTCACAGAACAGCGCAAACTGGCCCTAACCAGAATAGAAAGAGGAGTGGGAGGCCCCTGTACACAAATGAGCAGGAGGACAAGTACCTTAGAGTGTCTAGTTTGAGAAACAGATGCCCCACAAGTCCTCAAATGGCAGCTTCATTAAATAGTACCTGCAAAACACCAGTCTCAACGTCAACAGGTAAGAGGCGACTCCGGGATGCTGGCCTTCTAGACAGAGTTCCTCTGTCCAGTGTCTGTGTTCTTTTGCCCATCTTAATCTTTTATTTTTATTTGCCAGTCTGACATATGGCTTTTTCTTTGCAACTCTGCTTAGAAGGCCAGCATCCCGGGGTCGCCTCTTCACTGTTGACGGTAGTATATATTGTGCACTACCCATTGGCCTCTAGTCAAAATTAGTGCACTATTTAGGGACTAGGGTTCAATATGGGATGCGGGCATGCTTCAGTGCTGTATATCCGTGGAGTGGGGACTAGATGTCCCTTGAGCTTCTATAGTAAGTACATCTTGTGGTTCAAGTCAGGTAGCTGGATAGTAGGCAAGCTAGATGTTTCAAGTCAGGTAGCTGGATAGTAGGCTAGCTAGATGGTTCAAGTCAGGTAGCTGGATAGTAGGCTAGCTAGCTGGATAGTGGGCTAGCTAGATGTTTCAAGTCAGGTAGCTGGATAGTAGGCTAGCTAGCTGGATAGTGGGCTAGCTAGATGTTTCAAGTCAGGTAGCTGGATAGTAGGCTAGCTAGCTGGATAGTGGGCTAGCTAGATGTTTCAAGTCAGGTAGCTGGATAGTAGGCTAGCTAGATGGTTCAAGTCAGGTAGCTGGATAGTAGGCTAGCTAGCTGGATAGTGGGCTAGCTAGATGTTTCAAGTCAGGTAGCTGGATAGTAGGCTAGCTAGCTGGATAGTGGGCTAGCTAGATGTCCCTTGAGCTTCTATAGTAAGTACATCTTGTGGTTCAAGTCAGGTAGCTGGATAGTAGGCAAGCTAGATGTTTCAAGTCAGGTAGCTGGATAGTAGGCTAGCTAGATGGTTCAAGTCAGGTAGCTGGATAGTAGGCTAGCTAGCTGGATAGTGGGCTAGCTAGATGTTTCAAGTCAGGTAGCTGGATAGTAGGCTAGCTAGCTGGATAGTGGGCTAGCTAGATGTTTCAAGTCAGGTAGCTGGATAGTAGGCTAGCTAGCTGGATAGTGGGCTAGCTAGATGGTTCAAGTCAGGTAGCTGGATAGTAGGCTAGCTAGATGTTTCAAGTCAGGTAGCTGGATAGTAGGCTAGCTAGATGTTTCAAGTCAGGTAGCTGGATAGTAGGCTAGCTAGATGTTTCAAGTCAGGTAGCTGGATAGTAGGCTAGCTAGATGTTTCAAGTCAGTTAGCTGGATAGTAGGCTAGCTAGATGTTTCAAGTCAGGTAGCTGGATAGAAGGCTAGCTAGATGGTTCAAGTCAGGTAGCTGGATAGTGGGCTAGCTAGATGGTTAGAGTCAGGTAGCTGGATAGTAGGCTAGCTAGATGGTTAGAGTCAGGTAGCTGGATGGTGGGCTAGCTAGATGGTTAGCGTCAGGTAGCTGGATAGTAGGCTAGCTAGATGGTTAAAGTAAGGTAGCTGGATAGTAGGCTAGCTAGATGTTTCAAGTCAGGTAGCTGGATAGCAGGCTAGCTAGATGGTTCAAGTCAGGTAGCTGGATAGTAGGCTAGCTAGATGGTTAAAGTCAGGAAGCTAGAGAGTAGGCTAGCTAGATGGTTCAAGTCAGGTAGCTGGATAGTGGGCTAGCTAGATGGTTAAAGTCAGGTAGCTGGAGAGTAGGCTAGCTAGATGGTTCAAGTCAGGAAGCTGAATAGTGGGCTAGCTAGATGGTTCAAGTCAGGTAGCTGGATAGTAGGCTAGCTAGATGGTTCAAGTCAGGTAGCTGGATAGTAGGCTAGCTAGATGGTTAAAGTCAGGTAGCTGGATAGTAGGCTAGCTAGATGGTTCAAGTCAGGTAGCTGGATACAGGGCTAGCTAGATGGTTAAAGTCAGGTAGCTGGATAGTAGGCTAGCTAGATGGTTAAAGTCAGGTAGCTGGATAGTAGGCTAGCTAGATGGTTAAAGTCAGGTAGCTGGATAGTAGGCTAGCTAGATGGTTAAAGTCAGGTAGCTGGATAGTAGGCTAGCTAGATGGTTCAAGTCAGGTAGCTGGATAGTAGGCTAGCTAGCTGGATAGTGGGCTAGCTAGATGTTTCAAGTCAGGTAGCTGGATAGTAGGCTAGCTAGCTGGATAGTGGGCTAGCTAGATGTTTCAAGTCAGGAAGCTGAATAGTGGGCTAGCTAGATGGTTCAAGTCAGGTAGCTGGATAGTAGGCTAGCTAGATGTTTCAAGTCAGGTAGCTGGATAGTAGGCTAGCTAGATGTTTCAAGTCAGGTAGCTGGATAGTAGGCTAGCTAGATGTTTCAAGTCAGTTAGCTGGATAGTAGGCTAGCTAGATGTTTCAAGTCAGGTAGCTGGATAGAAGGCTAGCTAGATGGTTCAAGTCAGGTAGCTGGATAGTGGGCTAGCTAGATGGTTAGAGTCAGGTAGCTGGATGGTGGGCTAGCTAGATGGTTAGCGTCAGGAAGCTGGATAGTAGGCTAGCTAGATGTTTCAAGTCAGGTAGCTGGATAGCAGGCTAGCTAGATGGTTCAAGTCAGGTAGCTGGATAGTAGGCTAGCTAGATGGTTAAAGTCAGGTAGCTAGATAGTAGGCTAGCTAGATGGTTCAAGTCAGGTAGCTGGATAGTGGGCTAGCTAGATGGTTAAAGTCAGGTAGCTGGAGAGTAGGCTAGCTAGATGGTTCAAGTCAGGAAGCTGAATAGTGGGCTAGCTAGATGGTTCAAGTCAGGTAGCTGGATAGTAGGCTAGCTAGATGGTTCAAGTCAGGTAGCTGGATAGTAGGCTAGCTAGATGGTTAAAGTCAGGTAGCTGGATAGTAGGCTAGCTAGATGGTTCAAGTCAGGTAGCTGGATACAGGGCTAGCTAGATGGTTAAAGTCAGGTAGCTGGATAGTAGGCTAGCTAGATGGTTAAAGTCAGGTAGCTGGATAGTAGGCTAGCTAGATGGTTAAAGTCAGGTAGCTGGATAGTAGGCTAGCTAGATGGTTCAAGTCAGGTAGCTGGATAGTAGGCTAGCTAGATGTTTCAAGTCAGGTAGCTGGATAGTACGCTAGCTAGATGGTTCAAGTCATGTAGTTGGATAGTGGGCTAGCTAGATGGTTCAAGTCAGGAAGCTGGATAGTGGGCTAGCTAGATGTTTCAAGTCAGGTAGCTCGATAGTAGGCTAGCTAGATGTTTCAAGTCAGGTAGCTGGATAGCAGGCTAGCTAGATGGTTCAAGTCATGTAGCTGGATAGTAGGCTAGCTAGATGGTTCAAGTCAGGTAGCTGGATAGTAGGCTAGCTAGATGGTTCAAGTCAGGTAGTTGGATAGTGGGCTAGCTAGATGGTTCAAGTCAGGAAGCTGGATAGCAGGCTAGCTAGATGGTTCAAGTCATGTAGCTGGATAGTAGGCTAGCTAGATGGTTCAAGTCAGGTAGCTGGATAGTTGGCTAGCTAGATGGTTCAAGTCAGGTAGTTGGATAGTGGGCTAGCTAGATGGTTCAAGTCAGGAAGCTGGATAGTGGGCTAGCTAGATGTTTCAAGTCAGGTAGCTCGATAGGCTAGCTAGATGTTTCAAGTCAGGTAGCTGGATAGCAGGCTAGCTAGATGGTTCAAGTCAGGTAGCTGGATAGTAGGCTAGCTAGATGGTTCAAGTCAGGTAGCTGGATAGTAGGCTAGCTAGATGGTTCAAGTCAGGTAGCTGGATACATGGCTAGCTAGATGGTTAAAGTCAGGTAGCTGGATAGTAGGCTAGCTAGATGGTTCAAGTCAGGTAGCTGGAAAGTGGGCTAGCTAGATGGTTCAAGTCAGGTAGCTGGATAGTGGGCTAGCTAGATGGTTCAAGTCAGGTAGCTGGATAGTGGGCTAGCTAGATGGTTAAAGTCAGGTAGCTGGATAGTGGGCTAGCTAGATGGTTAAAGTCAGGTAGCTGGAAAGGGGGCTAGCTAGATGGTTCAAGTCAGGAAGCTGAATAGTGGGCTAGCTAGATGGTTCAAGTCAGGTAGCTGGAAAGTGGGCTAGCTAGATGGTTCAAGTCAGGTAGCTGGATAGTGGGCTAGCTAGATGGTTAAAGTCAGGAAGCTGAATAGTGGGCTAGCTAGTTGCTTCAAGTCAGGTAGCTGGATAGTGGGCTAACTAGATGGTTCAAGTCAGGTAGCTGGATAGTGGGCTAGCTAGATGGTTCAAGTCAGGTAGCTGGATAGTGGGCTAGCTAGATGGTTGAAAAGTGCAGTTGAAATGGAGTGCAGACAGAGCATCTAGCCTAACCTCTCCTGGGAATTGACTGATCATTGGCCCATCATACTGACTAATGTGAAACCTCAACTGGAACATTGCCCCACTCTACATATCCTGACATGTTCAGGTAGTCAGTTTATCAAAGGGGATTCTGGGTATATATTGTCGTAAATCATTGTTTGAGCGCACAGTAACTGTAGAACCATCCACAATGGGTTCTATCAATTATACAGAAAGTAACTGTAGAACCATCCACAATGGGTTCTATCAATTATACAGAATGTAACTGTAGAACCATCCACAATGGGTTATATTAATTATACAGAACGTAACTGTAGAACCATCCACAATGGGTTCTATCAATTATACAGAAAGTAACTGTAGAACCATCCTCAATGGGTTATATCAATTATACAGAAAGTAACTGTAGAACCATCCACAATGGGTTCTATCAATTATACAGAAAGTAACTGTAGAACCATCCACAATGGGTTCTATCAATTATACAGAAAGTAACTGTAGAACCATCCACAATGGGTTCTATCAATTATACAGAAAGTAACTGTAGAACCATCCACAATAGGTTCTATCAATTATACAGAAAGTAACTGTAGAACCATCCACAATGGGTTCTATTAATAAAACATAAAGTAACTGTAGAACCATCCACAATGGGTTATATTAATAAAACATAGAGTAACTGTAGAACCATCCACAATGGGTTCTATTAATAAAACATAAAGTAAATGAAGAACCATCCACAATGGGTTCTATTAATAAAACATAAAGTAACTGTAGAACCATCCACAATGGGTTCTATTAATAAAACATAAAGTAAATGAAGAACCATCCACAATGGGTTCTATTAATAAAACATAAAGTAACTGAAGAACCATCCACAATGGGTTCTATTAATAAAACATAAAGTAACTGTAGAACCATCCACAATGGGTTCTATTAATAAAACATAAAGTAAATGAAGAACCATCCACAATGGGTTCTATTAATAAAACATAAAGTAACTGAAGAACCATCCACAATGGGTTCTATTAATAAAACAAAGTAACTGTAAAAACCATCCACAATGGGTTCTATTAATAAAACATAAAGTAACTGTAGAACCATCCACAATGGCTTCTATTAATAAAACATAAAGTAACTGTAGAACCATCCACAATGGGTTCTATTAATAAAACATAAAGTAACTGTAGAACCATCCACAATGGGTTATATTAATAAAACATAAAGTAACTGTAGAACCATCCACAATGGGTTCTATTAATAAAACATAAAGTAACTGTAGAACCATCCACAATGGGTTCTATTAATAAAACATAAAGTAACTGTAGAACCATCCACAATGGGTTCTATTAATAAAACATAAAGTAAATGAAGAACCATCCACAATGGGTTCTATTAATAAAACATAAAGTAACTGAAGAACAATCCACAATGGGTTCTATTAATAAAACATAGAGTAACTGTAGAACCATCCACAATGGGTTCTATTAATAAAACATAGAGTAAGGTAAAGGTAAATGCTGAAAACAAATTAATGTAATAATATCAAATCAAGTCAAGCTCTGTTTGTCACAAGTGTAGACTTTACCATAATGCTGACTTACAAGCCCTTAACCAACAGTGCAGTTCAAGAAGAGTTAATAATATATTTTTCAAGTAGACTAAAATAATAATAATAAAAATAACAATAACGAGGCTCTATACAGGGGGCACCGGTACCGGGTCAGTGTGGAGGATATATACAGGGGGCACCGGTACCGGGTCAGTGTGGAGGATATATACAGGGGGCACCGGTACCGGGTCAGTGTGGAGGATATATACAGGGGCACCGGTACCGGGTCAGTGTGGAGGATATATACAGGGGCACCGGTACCGGGTCAGTGTGGAGGATATATACAGGGGCACCAGTGTGGAGGATATATACCGGGTCAGTGTGGAGGATATATACAGGGGGCACCGGTACCGGGTCAGTGTGGAGGATATATACAGGGGCACCGGTACCGGGTCAGTGTGGAGGATATATACAGGGGGCACCGGTACCGGGTCAGTGTGGAGGATATATACAGGGGCACCGGTACCGGGTCAGTGTGGAGGATATATACAGGGGGCACCGGTACCGGGTCAGTGTGGAGGATATATACAGGGGGCACCGGTACCGGGTCAGTGTGGAGGATATATACAGGGGGCACCGGTACCGGGTCAGTGTGGAGGATATATACAGGGGGCACCGGTACCGCGTCAGTGTGGAGGATATATACAGAGGACACCGGTACCGGGTCAGTGTGGAGGATATATACAGCGGACACCGGTACCGAGTCAGTGTGGAGGATATATACAGGGGGCACCGGTACCGGGTCAGTGTGGAGGATATATACAGGGGGCACCGGTACCGGGTCAGTGTGGAGGATATATACAGGGGCACCGGTACCGGGTCAGTGTGGAGGATATATACAGGGGGCACCGGTACCGGGTCAGTGTGGAGGATATATACAGGGGCACCGGTACCGAGTCAGTGTGGAGGATATATACAGGGGGCACCGGTACCGGGTCAGTGTGGAGGATATATACAGGGGCACCGGTACCGGGTCAGTGTGGAGGATATATACAGGGGCACCGGTACCGGGTCAGTGTGGAGGATATATACAGGGGGCACCGGTACCGGGTCAGTGTGGAGGATATATACAGGGGGCACCGGTACCGGGTCAGTGTGGAGGATATATACAGAGGGCACCGGTACCGGGTCAGTGTGGAGGATATATACAGGGGGCACCGGTACCGGGTCAGTGTGGAGGATATATACAGGGGCACCGGTACCGAGTCAGTGTGGAGGATATATACAGGGGGCACCGGTACCGGGTCAGTGTGGAGGATATATACAGGGGCACCGGTACCGAGTCAGTGTGGAGGATATATACAGGGGGCACCGGTACCGGGTCAGTGTGGAGGATATATACAGGGGCACCGGTACCGGGTCAGTGTGGAGGATATATACAGGGGGCACCGGTACCGAGTCAGTGTGGAGGATATATACAGGGGGCACCGGTACCGGGTCAGTGTGGAGGATATATACAGGGGGCACCGGTACCGAGTCAGTGTGGAGGATATATACAGAGGACACCGGTACCGGGTCAGTGTGGAGGATATATACAGAGGACACCGGTACCGGGTCAGTGTGGAGGATATATACAGGGGGCACCGGTACCGAGTCAGTGTGGAGGATATGTACAGGGGGCACCGGTACCGGGTCAGTGTGGAGGATATATACAGAGGACACCGGTACCGGGTCAGTGTGGAGGATATATACAGCGGACACCGGTACCGGGTCAGTGTGGAGGATATATACAGGGGGCACCGGTACCGAGTCAGTGTGGAGGATACATACAGGGGACACCGGTACCGGGTCAGTGTGGAGGATATATACAGGGGGCATCAGTACCGGGTCAGTGTGGAGGATATATACAGGGGGCACGGGTACCGGGTCAGTGTGGAGGATATATACAGGGGACACCGGTACCGGGTCAGTGTGGAGGATATATACAGGGGACACCGGTACCGAGTCAGTGTGGAGGATATATACAGGGGACATCGGTACTGAGTCAGTGTGGAGGATATATACAGGGGGCACCGGTACCGGGTCAGTGTGGAGGATATATACAGGGGGCACCGGTACCGAGTCAGTGTGGAGGATATATACAGGGGGCACCGGTACCGGGTCAGTGTGGAGGATATATACAGGGGGCACCGGTACCGGGTCAGTGTGGAGGATATATACAGGGGGCACCGGTACCGAGTCAGTGTGGAGGATACATACAGGGGACACCGGTACCGGGTCAGTGTGGAGGATATATACAGGGGGCACCAGTACCGAGTTAGTGTGCGACAGAAGTGACTATGCAAAGATAATAAACAGCGAGTAGCAGCTGTGTACAGAAGGGAGGGGGGGGGGTTATGTAAATTGTCTGGTGGCATTTGATGAATTGTTCAGCAGTCTTATGGCTTGGGGGTAGAAGCTGTTGAGGAGCCTTTTAGTCCTAGACTTGGTGTTCCGGTACCGTTTGCCGTGCGATAGCAGAGAAAACAGTCTATAACTTGGTGACTGGAGTCTCTGACAATTTTATGGGCTTCCCTCTGACACCGCCTATTATATTGGTCCTGGATGGCAGGAAGCTTGACCCCAGTGATGTACTGGGCCGTTTTGCACTACCCTCTGTAGCGCCTTACGGTCAGATGCAGAGCAGTTGCCATACCAGGCGGTGATGAGCCCAGTCAGGATGCTCTCAATGGTGCAGTTGTAGAACCTTCTGAGGATCTGGGGACCCATGACAAATCCTTTCAGTCTCCTGAGGGCGGAAAGGTTTTGTTGTGCCCTCTTCACGACTGTCTTGGTGTGTTTGGACCATGAGAGTTTGTTGGTGATGTAGACACAAAGGAACTTGAAACTCTCGACCTGCTCCACTACAGCCCCGTCGATATTAGATTGATGTACATACAGTATGTTGCTGTGTAAAATTGATTGTATAGTATTTAATTTTTTTAGCAAAAGCTTAACAATATCAGAGTTAATGTAATAATATTACATGGACGTATGTTTAGGCCTAGTAGTATATATAGCCAAACTCTTCTCCATTCCCCGTAAGGTACAACTCATTGCACAATATTTCAATTGATCTGTCGGTAATCACTGGCCACTTATTCCATTATAACTAAAACTCCTGCCCTGCCAGAGTGTCTTCATATCCACAGGCATGCTGTTCTTTTCTCCCTGTTCCTCTGCGAAGTACATCCAGGTCTCTAACACAATGCAAACCCACACCTGCAAGCAGCTACATGAGTGCATGCACACACGTACGTACATACACACACATACGCCCACACACACTCGCACCCCCACCCACACACACACACAAAACACACACACACGCACGCACACTCTGTACCTCTGCTGGGTACAGGCAGGTTAGTCATACTCTTAGCCTTGAATTACAGTGTGAGTGGGTGTATTTCAGGGGCCGTGAAAGACATAAAGAGAGACGGAGAAACGCAAAGAGAGACAGTGAAAGACAGAGAAAGTCAGAAAGAGAGAGACAGAGAAACGTAGAGAGACAGAGAAACGTAGAGAGACAGAGAAACGTAGAGAGACAGAGAACCACAGAGAGACAGAGAAAGACCGAGAGAGACAGAGACAGACAAAGACGGAAAGAGAGAGACAGAGAAACGTAGAGAGACAGAGAAAGACAAAGAGAGAGACAGAGAAACGTAGAGAGACAGAGAAAGACAAAGAGAGAGACAGAGAAACGTAGAGAGACAGAGAAAGACAAAGAGAGAGACAGAGAAACGTAGAGAGACAGAGAAAGACAAAGAGAGAGACAGAGAAACGTAGAGAGACAGAGAAAGACAAAGAGAGAGACAGAGAAACGTAGAGAGACAGAGAAAGACAAAGAGAGAGACAGAGAAACGTAGAGAGACAGAGAAAGACAAAGAGAGAGACAGAGAAACGTAGAGAGACAGAGAAAGACAAAGAGAGAGACAGAGAAACGTAGAAAGACAGAGAAAGACAAAGAGAGAGACAGAGAAACGTAAAGAGACAGAGAAAGACAAAGAGAGAGACAGAGAAACGTAGAGAGACAGAGAAAGACAAAGAGAGAGACAGAGAAACGTAGAGAGACAGAGAAAGACAAAGAGAGAGACAGAGAAACATAGAGAGACAGATAAAGACAGAGAAAGACAAAGAGAGAGACAGAGAAAGACAGAAACGGAAAGAGAGAGACAGAGAAACGTAGAGAGACAGCGAAACGCAGAGAGACAGAGAAAGACAAAGACAGAAAGAGAGAGACAGAGAAACGTAGAGAGAGACAGAGAAAGACCGAGAGAGACAGAGAAAGACAGAGAGACAGAGAAAGACAGACAGAGAAAGACAGAAGGAGAAAGACCGAGAGAGACAGAGAAAGACAGAGAGACAGAGAAAGACAGACAGAGAAAGACAAAGATGGAAAGAGAGAGACGGAGAAACACAGACAGAGAAAGACAGACAGAGAGAGACAGAGACAGAGAAAGACCGAGAAAGACCGAGAGAGACAGAGAAAGACAGAGAGACAGAGAAAGACAGACAGAGAAAGACAGACGGAGAAAGACAGAGAGACAGAGAAAGACAGACAGAGAAAGACAAAGATGGAAAGAGAGAGACAGAGAAACACAGAGAGAGACAGAGAAAGACAGAGAGAGACAGTGAAACGCAGAGAGACAGAGAGAGACAGTGAAATGCAGAGAAACGTAGAGAGACAGAGAAAGACAGAGAGACAGTGAAATGCAGAGAAAGACAGAGAAAGACAGAGAGAGACAGAGAAACACAGAGAGAGACAGAGAAAGACAGCGAGAGACAGTGAAACGCAGAGAGAGACAGAGAAAGACAGAGAGAGACAGAGAAACACAGAGAGAGACAGAGAAAGACAGAGAGAGACAGTGAAACGCAGAGAGAGACAGAGAAAGACAGAGAGAGACAGAGAAACACAGAGAGAGACAGAGAAAGACAGAGACAGACAGAGAAAGATAGAGAAAGACAGAAAGAGGAAGAAAGACAAAGTGAGAAAGAACACAGTAAAGCCTTGATTACAGACAGGTAAGTATGCTTAGTATGTAGGTATAGATGTGCATACTTTGTTTATTGTTTATTGTGTACTGTGTAGGGTTTAACAAAGTCATGAAGTATACACTCCAGGGATGTTCCAATGATAGGAGGAGATTTAAATTAAATCCCTGTACCGTGTGTCCCATGCAGTTCAGGTTGAAAATGAATATTTAGTAGAAAAAGCCTGAATTTAGTTCCATTAGGACGCCTGGCTGATAGTTGAGAACAGTCTTTCTTTCCCTCTCGCTCACCCCCCTTTCCATTCTCACAAGCATATTGCTACAGCCGCAATATCATCTGCTAAACATGTGTATGTGACAAATATAATTGAATTTGATGAGTCAACCGTTCCCTCTACCCCTCCATGTCCTCTAATACAGAGCATTCAGAAAGTATTCACACCCCTTCCCCTTTTCCACATTTTGTTATGTTACAGCCTTATTCTGAAATGGATTAAGTAAAACATTTCCCTCATCAATCTACACACAATACACCATAATGAAAAAGAAAAAAAAACACATTTTGGGAATTTTTTGCACATTTTTGCTGTGGGGATGTTTTTCAGTGGCACGGACTGGGAAACTAGTCATGATCGAGGGAATGATTAACGCAGCAAATTACAGACAGATCCTTGATGAAAATCTAGACCAGAGCACCACAAGACCTCAGATTGAGGCAATGGTTGACCTTCCAACAGGACAACAACCCTAAGCACACAGCCAAGACAAAGCAGAAGTGGCTTTGGGACAAGTCTCTGAATGCCCTTGAATTCGCCCGGACTTGAATCCAATCGAACATCTCTGGAGAAAGCTGAAAATAGCTGGGCTGCGACGCTCCCCATCCAACCTGACAGATCTTGAGAGGATCTTCAAAGAGGCCTAATGTATTAAAAATAAAAAACAGAAATACCTTATTTACGTAAGTATTCAGCTCCTTTGATATGAAACTCTAAATAGAGCTCAGGTGCATCCGTTTCCATTGATCATCTTTGAGATGTTTCTACAACTTGATTGGAGTCCACTTGTGGTAAATTAATTTGATTGGACATGATTTGGAAAGACACACACCTGTCTATATAAGGTCCCACAGTTGACAGTGCATGTCAGAGCAAAAACCAAGCCGTGAGGTTGAAGGAATTGTTCGTAGAGCTCCGAGACAGCATTGTGTCGAGGGCCAGATCTGGGGAAAGGTACCAAAACATTTCTGCAGCATTGAAGGTCCCCAAGAACACAGTGGCCTCCATCATTCTTAAATGGAAAAAGTTTGGAACCACCAAGACTTTATAGCTCTGAGTGTTGAATTGATAGTGTAAATTGATGATGTAATGTGTTGAAAAGCTAACATGCTCCTACTGTAAGGACAGGCAGCATTCTGATGACTGATTCTGTGATGACTGATTCTGAAATGACTGATTTTGTGATGACTGATTCTGTGATGACAGTATTAATAGTTACAACGATAATTGGTGCTCTCTGTGATAATGTTCTCCAACAATGTTTTCCATGGCAATGTTCTCCATGACAATGTCCACATGAGGAAAAGTTTGTTATTCAGCAAACATATCTAATACAATATAAACATTCTACGTAAACTTGCAGTATGGCTTTCATTTATCTGCAATTGACTGAATGTGGAACCATAATTATAAGTTTCGATATGTTAAAAATAAAAAATGAAGGTTTATGATATAAAAACACACAGTGAAAAACAATGGCGTATATTCAGGTTGCAGGTAATAGCAGCGAGATGTACAGACCTCTCAACAGGACATGGATTAGCAACAAACTGGCAATCATCTGTATACACGCACACGCACACACACACACACACACACACACACGCAAACACACACACACGCGCAAACACACACGCAAACACACACACACACGCACACACACACACGCAAACACACACACACACGCACACACACACACGCAAACACACACACACTCACACACACAAAAGCACCCCCCTACCTACTACTACACACACACTTCCCTAGAAATTAAATCATAAATCCATTGAAAACAAAACAGCAATTAGTAACCCACCTCGCCTCATAATAACATACAGTGTATTCTTCAGGGCCCTGTTGATGTCTACTGTTGTCTGTATTCACATTAGCCAGCCATGTGAGTGATCGTGTTTCTGTGTGTGTGTGTGTGTGTGTGTGTGTGTGTGTGTGTGTGTGTGTGTGTGTGTGTGTGTGTGTGTGTGTGTGTGTGTGTGTGTGTGTGTGTGTGTGTGTGTGTGTGTGTGTGTGTGTGTGTGTGTGTGTGTGTTTGTGTGTGTGTGTGTGTGTGCGTGTGTGTGTGTGCGTGTGCGTGTGCATGTGTGCGTGTGCGTGTGCATGTGTGTGTGCGTGTGCGTGTGTGTCTTATTGTCTGTACTCGTGTTGGCCAGCCATGTGAGACTGTCTTGTTGAATAAACACCAAAGCCAACAGGAAACTCTCTTTGGTTTCTAACAATAACGAAGTCACTGAAACACTGTGTGTACAATCAGGGGTGCAACTTTGGCTTTAGAAGTGGGGGGGGCATACTGGGACTGTCCCAACCTTTTTTTATTAAGTGTATTTTTCCATATATAGACACACGCCATGTGTTTTACTAAAATCACATATATGTATTGAACTTGTCGGATGCTTTAAGTACACTGTTTGAGTCAATTATTAAGACACACAAATTACACAAAAGGGAGCCAGAGATCAAGCTTGCCTAACCAGAAGAAGAAAAACTATTCCTGATACAACAGGTAGCCTAGTGGTTAGAGTGTAGGGACGGCAGGTAGCCTAGTGGTTAGAGTGTAGGGATGGCAGGTAGCCTAGTGGTTAGAGTGTAGGGACGGCACGTAGCCTAGTGGTTAGAGTGTAGGGGCGGCAGGTAGCCTAGTGGTTAGAGTGGAGGGACGGCAGGTAGCCTAGTGGTTAGAGTGTAGGGGCAGCAGGTAGCCTAGTGGTTAGAGTGTAGGGACGGCAGGTAGCATAGTGGTTAGAGGGGGGAGACAGGTAGCTCAGTGGTTAGAGGGGGAAGGCAGGTAGCCTAGTGGTTAGAGTGTAGGGGCGGCAGGTAGCCCAGTGGTTAGATGGGGGAGGCAGGTAGCCTAGTGGTTAGAGGGGGAGACTGGTAGCTCAGTGGTTAGAGGGGGAGGCAGGTAGCCTAGTGGTTAGAGGGGGAGGCAGGTAGCCTAGTGGTTAGAGGGTAGGGGCGGCAGGTAGCCTAGTGGTTAGAGTGTAGGGGCGGCAGGTAGCCTAGTAGTTAGAGGGGGAGGCAGGTAGCCTAGTGGTTAGAGGGGGAGGCAGGTAGCCTAGTGGTTAGAGGGGAGGCAGGTAGCCTAGTGGTTACAGGGGGAGGCAGGTAGCCTAGTGGTTAGAGGGGGAGGCAGGTAGCCTAGTGGTTAAAGCGGGGAGGCCGGTAGCCTAGTGGTTAGAGGGGGAGGCAGGTAGCCTAGTGGTTAGAGGGGGGAGGCAGGTAGCCTAGTGGTTAAAGCGGGGAGGCCGGTTTATTAAAGTGTCTATGCATAGATAACAGAGAGTAGCAGCACCGTAGAAGAGGAGGGGGGGGTTCAACGCAAATAGTCTGGGTAGCCATTTGATTAGATGTTCAGGAGTCTTATGGCTTGAGGGTAGAAGCTGTTAAAAACCCTCTTGGACCAAGACTTGGTCCTCTGGTACCGCTTGCCGTGCGGTACCAGAAAGAACAGTCTATGACTAGCATGGCTGGAGTCTACGGTGGCTGGAGTCTAGAGTGGCTGGAGTCTTTCACTGGCATATAGGATGTTCTATAGATGGTCTTAAACTACAGTTATTTATCTGAGATGAAATCAACATGACTGGGAATTCAGACATATCTGGATCCATGCATCAACATCAGTAGTGTTTCCCAGGGCCACACAAATGTGTTTGACATGATGTGTCATTGGGAAAAGTCTCTATCAACCCTTGATACAGTTTGGAAACCAACTTTAGAGGTTTGTCAGACTGCCTAAAATAGTTTCAATCTTTGAGGCTTCTGGCCTGTCCAGTATTTGCGGCACAGACAGAATAAAGTGTCGTATCTGCAAAAGTTAATCTCAGCGCTGTCACAGACTGGTGTTCCCGGGTTGCCTGACCCTGCTGAGACCCCTGTCACCATCTGATACTGCTCAGATGAGACACAACAAAGAATTACCTTTGTGTTCATCAATGGAGTAAGGTGAGGACCATCCTCCTCACTGAATTTCATAAAAATAAAAATTGTGAAACATGAAAAAAGTGATCCTTTTTAGATAAAACTATACTAAATATATTCATGTCACCAAATCATTGATTAAAACGCATTGTTTTGCAATGAAGGTCTACAGTAGCCTCAACAGCACTCTGTACGGTAGCACGATGTTGTAGTCGGAGGACAGCTACACAGTAATCATGACAAGTTCTGGAGGACGTCCTCCAACCTATCAGAGCTCTTGCAGCATGAACTGACATGTTGACCACCCAATCAAAGGATCAGAGAATTAATCTAGTACTGAAAGCATGAGCTACAGCTAGCTAGCTACCACTGCATAAAATGTGGTGAGTAGTTGACTCAAAGAGAGAGGAAGACAATTGTTGAACAGTTTTGAGAGAGAGAGACAGAGAAACCTAGCTATGAATATACATTTTTCACATTCACTTTCACTTACTTATCTAGCATCAAATGCAGCTAGCTAGTTTAGCCTATTCAAACACTCGGCTCAAACAGAGAGGGAGGCTATGTTACCTAGCTGGCTATGGCTATCCAACAATGGAACTCTTCCAAGTCAAGGTAAGCTTTTGGTTTTATAAATGTATTGACAATGAGGCCCGTCAGTGTAACTGCTAAACTGCTTGCTAACTGTACACTGTACTGCATGATTGTAGCGGGTTTACAAATGTTATTTATTTGACCTTTATTTAATGTGTTAGTTCTAGTAGCTACGTTGTTGACTATGACGTTAGCTAATATGGTGACAACGATGTAGGCTGTGTGAAGCGATTAGCATTTACGATATGAAGGTTTGGCTTGAAAAGGTTTTTTCGCCAGGTCACAGACAGCTGAGGTATTGTGCACTGAAGTCCCCAAGCCGAAGGGAAAAGTTGAGAGGAGGAGAGCGCGTAGATGCGAGTAGGAATTCTACAACAATCTGGCTGCTATGAAACTCAACTGCTTTTGCGTGTGATCAGGGGTGTGTTCATTCCGCCGATTCTGTTGAAAAAAAAACGTTTCTTAAATGGAAGCAAATGGAATGAAACGGGGATAAACATACCTGTCCAATAGAAATTATTGTTTGCATAGTAGCATGGTATCATAATATCATAATATCATAATATCGTACACAGGGGCACTACTTTTACTTTTACTGCTGACGGGCTGGACATCACCCCCCCCCCACACACACACACACACACACACACACACACACACACACACACACACACACACACACACACACACATTCTAAAATTGCATTTTTGTCCCCCCCAGTTTTATCATTGCACTCTGATTCAAATAGAGGCATCAGTGTGCTTTAGGACCATGCAGACGCCTCCTAGCGGTCGGGTAAGCTGTTTGGTGGGTTGAAGGAATTGTTCGTAGAGCTCCGAGACAGCATTGTGTCGAGGGCCAGATCTGGGGAAAGGTACCAAAACATTTCTGCAGCATTGAAGGTCCCCAAGAACACAGTGGCCTCCATCATTCTTAAATGGAAAAAGTTTGGAACCACCAAGACTTTATAGCTCTGAGTGTTGAATTGATAGTGTAAATTGATGATGTAATGTGTTGAAAAGCTAACATGCTCCTACTGTAAGGACAGGCAGCATTCTGATGACTGATTCTGTGATGACTGATTCTGAAATGACTGATTTTGTGATGACTGATTCTGTGATGACAGTATTAATAGTTACAACGATAATTGGTGCTCTCGTTGATAATGTTCTCCAACAATGTTTTCCATGGCAATGTTCTCCATGACAATGTCCACATGAGGAAAAGTTTGTTATTCAGCAAACATATCTAATACAATATAAACATTCTACGTAAACTTGCAGTATGGCTTTCATTTATCTGCAATTGACTGAATGTGGAACCATAATTATAAGTTTCGATATGTTAAAAATAAAAAATGAAGGTTTATGATATAAAAACACACAGTGAAAAACAATGGCGTATATTCAGGTTGCAGGTAATAGCAGCGAGATGTACAGACCTCTCAACAGGACATGGATTAGCAACAAACTGGCAATCATCTGTATACACGCACACGCACACACACACACACACACACACACACACACACACACGCAAACACACACACACACGCAAACACACACACGCGCAAACACACACACGCAAACACACACGCACACACACACACGCAAACACACACACACTCACACACACAAAAGCACCCCCCTACTACTACACACACACTTCCCTAGAAATTAAATCATAAATCCATTGAAAACAAAACAGCAATTAGTAACCCACCTCGCCTCATAATAACATACAGTGTATTCTTCAGGGCCCTGTTGATGTCTACTGTTGTCTGTATTCACATTAGCCAGCCATGTGAGTGATCGTGTTTCTGTGTGTGTGTGTGTGTGTGTGTGTGTGTGTGTGTGTGTGTGTGTGTGTGTGTGTGTGTGTGTGTGTGTGTGTGTGTGTGTGTGTGTGTGTGTGTGTGTGTGTGTGTGTGTGTGTGTGTGTGTGTGTGTGTGTGTGTGTGTGTGTGTGTGTGTGTGTGTGTGTGTGTGTGTTTGTGTGTGTGTGTGTGTGTGTGCGTGTGCGTGTGCGTGTGCGTGTGCGTGTGCATGTGCGTGTGTGTGTGCGTGTGCGTGTGCGTGTGTGTCTTATTGTCTGTACTCGTGTTGGCCAGCCATGTGAGACTGTCTTGTTGAATAAACACCAAAGCCAACAGGAAACTCTCTTTGGTTTCTAACAATAACGAAGTCACTGAAACACTGTGTGTACAATCAGGGGTGCAACTTTGGCTTTAGAAGTGGGGGGGGCATACTGGGACTGTCCCAACCTTTTTTTATTAAGTGTATTTTTCCATATATAGACACACGCCATGTGTTTTACTAAAATCACATATATGTATTGAACTTGTCGGATGCTTTAAGTACACTGTTTGAGTCAATTATTAAGACACACAAATTACACAAAAGGGAGCCAGAGATCAAGCTTGCCTAACCAGAAGAAGAAAAACTATTCCTGATACAACAGGTAGCCTAGTGGTTAGAGTGTAGGGACGGCAGGTAGCCTAGTGGTTAGAGTGTAGGGATGGCAGGTAGCCTAGTGGTTAGAGTGTAGGGACGGCACGTAGCCTAGTGGTTAGAGTGTAGGGGCGGCAGGTAGCCTAGTGGTTAGAGTGGAGGGACGGCAGGTAGCCTAGTGGTTAGAGTGTAGGGGCAGCAGGTAGCCTAGTGGTTAGAGTGTAGGGACGGCAGGTAGCATAGTGGTTAGAGGGGGGAGACAGGTAGCTCAGTGGTTAGAGGGGGAAGGCAGGTAGCCTAGTGGTTAGAGTGTAGGGGCGGCAGGTAGCCCAGTGGTTAGATGGGGGAGGCAGGTAGCCTAGTGGTTAGAGGGGGAGACTGGTAGCTCAGTGGTTAGAGGGGGAGGCAGGTAGCCTAGTGGTTAGAGGGGGAGGCAGGTAGCCTAGTGGTTAGAGGGTAGGGGCGGCAGGTAGCCTAGTGGTTAGAGTGTAGGGGCGGCAGGTAGCCTAGTAGTTAGAGGGGGAGGCAGGTAGCCTAGTGGTTAGAGGGGGAGGCAGGTAGCCTAGTGGTTAGAGGGGGAGGCAGGTAGCCTAGTGGTTACAGGGGGAGGCAGGTAGCCTAGTGGTTAGAGGGGGAGGCAGGTAGCCTAGTGGTTAAAGCGGGAGGCCGGTAGCCTAGTGGTTAGAGGGGGAGGCAGGTAGCCTAGTGGTTAGAGTGTAGGGGCGGCAGGTAGCCTAGTGGTTAGAGGGGGAGACAGGTAGCCTAGTGGTTAGAGGGGGAGGCAGGTAGCCTAGTGGTTAGAGTGTAGGGGCGGCAGGTAGCCTAGTGGTTAGAGGGGGAGACAGGTAGCCTAGTGGTTAGAAGGGGGAGGCAGGTAGCCTAGTGGTTAGAGTGTAGGGGCGGCAGGTAGCCCAGTGGTTAGAGGGGGAGGCATGTAGCCTAGTGGTTAGAGGGGGAGGCAGGTAGCCTAGTGGTTAGAGTGTAGGGGCGGCAGGTAGCCCAGTGGTTCGATGGGGGAGGCAGGTAGCCTAGTGGTTAGAGGGGGGAGGCAGGTAGCCTAGTGGTTAGAGTGTAGGGGTGGCAGGTAGCCTAGTGGTTAGATTGTAGGGGCGGCAGGTAGCCTAGTGGTTAGAGTGTAGGGGCGGCAGGTAGCCTAGTGGTTAGAGGGGGGAGGCAGGTATCCTAGTGGTTAGAGTGTTGGGCCAGTAACCAAAAGGTTGCTTGATTGAATCCCTTGCTGACAAGCTAAAACTCTGTCATTCTGCCCCTGAACAAGGCAGTTAACCCACTGTTCCCCTGAACAAGGCAGTTAACCCACTGTTCCCCTGAACAAGGCAGTTAACCCACTGTTCGCTGGTAGGCCATCATTATAAATAAGAATTTGTCCTGAACTGACTTGCCTAGTTAAATCAAGGCTAAATAGAACATCTAAAGTTCTCCTACTGCTGTTGGCCTTCGCAGATTCTGTCGTTAAGCTCCTGAAGTTGCCGTTAATAGGCTACACCAGTGGTCAGCACTTTTTCCAAGTTATTTTAGCATTTCTACCAATCTGCATGCCAGTTATTTTTTTCACAAGCACATTGTCATGGAACAATTTCATTTAATTTATAAGTTATTGTATCTCAAAATCCTTGTCCGTGATTAATCTACATTCTGTCTAAATTAAAATCATACAAATCTAAAAGTAACTTTTATTGCCATTGCCAACTATGTAAGCCTACGTAAAGCCAACACATAAAAACATTGCAGTCTGCAGGTAGAAAATATTTGGATCAAAATAAATATCCTATACATCACATTGGCTACGCATTGCCTGTCTGCAACACAATTTAAACATTATATAGACTGGGTCACCCCAAAACTTGCACTAGCAAACTTGAAACATTGTATAAAATGTTCTGGGCCCTCAGAGTTTCCAGCGCCAATGAGCTCAGGACAGACACAGCTGTAGGTTATTTGTGGAAGGGATAAGACGTAATCAGGTATTTTATGATGTTTTCACTGGATCAGAGCATCACATTTTCCCTTTCATGCCAAATGGTTATCAAAGGGAGAGAGCTGGAAATATTGTTCAAATACATTGAGGAACTATTGTCATTCTCAATTTATTGTTAAAACAGACTTAATGTTCTTGCTGTTTGAGGTGAAGCAAAATTACTTTGAGAAGCTCATTACTGGTGGTGAGTTAAGATAATCAGAAATACTATCAGATATCCCCAAATGGGCACATTTATAGGCCTACATTTGCATGCAGGCCAGGTAGACTTGTCCTACTTCTATATGCGTAATTTATTTGATTTACTAGGCAAGTCAGTTAAGAACAAATGGTTATTTACAATGACGTCCTAGCCCGGCCAAACCCTAACAACGCTGGGCCAATTGTGCGCCAACCTATGGGACTCCCAATCACAGCCGGTTGTGATGCAGCCTGGAATCAAACCAGGGTCTGTAGTGATGCCTCTTGCCCTGAGATGCAGTGCCTTAGACCGCTGCACCACTCCGGAGCCATTAATCAGGTGCGTGTCCTTACTCAACATTGATAGGAGCATTTCAAACAAAAGACAATTAATACATTGACAAAACTCAGAAATGGAATGAAATAAAGTGTAGCATAGGTTGTGAGTTCTGTGAAACACTCCAACAATGACTGGAATAATAATAAATTGAATGTGTTTACAGAAATGACCGTAACACAACAAACCATGCAGATTAGAATGTAGGCTACTACTGGTGATATACTGTATGTAATTGATAGACACATCAAACCATGCAGATTAGAATGTAGGCTACTACTGGTGATATACTGTATGTAATTGATAGACACATCAAACTATGCAGATTAGAATGTAGGCTACTACTGGTGATATACTGTATGTAATTGATAGACACAACAAACCATGCACACAAGGAAGTTATGAAACAATGAATAACCCTGAAATGGCGTGAGAGAAAGTGGGGAGGCAACCTGCCTTGTGCATCTGAGCCACAACCCCCATATTCTTGGACCGTGGCATCCCTGTGGCCTCCTCACTGAATTAGTCCACTGAGACAGGCGCAAATCAGACAAGTGCCTCATGTGCCATGAAAACAAAGTATGTATTTGTGACTCGACTACAAAATATATTTTATCATTCAGTATTCCATATAAGTCACCCATAATCTTGTAATAAATCTAGTGATATATAACTTAACATTTCTGCCATCCATTGTGACATTGTGGGAAGATAACCAACCTTCCAATTAATGTCAATGCATTTCTTAGCCACTATAAATGCTGGGTTAGACCGTTTCTTCTTATAACAGTCCCCAGTATCAACATTTCCCAGCAAACAAAAGCAGGGAGAAGGGAGAATCTGTAGACATGATGACATAAAATAACATACTCTTTGTCAGAATTCAGCAGAGGAAATACATCTCTGAGTGCATGTTATTCAGTTCAAATCAATTCAAATCGTATTTGTCACATGTGCCGAATACAACAGGTACAAGACCTTACAGTGAATGTTTACTTACAAGCCCTTAATCAACAATGCAGTTTTAAGAAAATACCTAAAAAAGTAAGAGATAAGAATAACAAATAATTAAAGAGCAGCTGTAAATAACGATAGTGGGGCTATATAGAGGGGGTACCGGTACAGCATCAATGTGCGGGGGCACCGGTGTCGAGGTAATTGAGGTAATATGTACATGTAGGTAGAGTTATTAAAGTGTCTATGCATAGATAACAGAGAGTAGCAGCACCGTAGAAGAGGAGGGGGGGGGTTCAACGCAAATAGTCTGGGTAGCCATTTGATTAGATGTTCAGGAGTCTTATGGCTTGAGGGTAGAAGCTGTTAAAAACCCTCTTGGACCAAGACTTGGTCCTCTGGTACCGCTTGCCGTGCGGTACCAGAAAGAACAGTCTATGACTAGCATGGCTGGAGTCTACGGTGGCTGGAGTCTAGAGTGGCTGGAGTCTTTCACTGGCATATAGGATGTTCTATAGATGGTCTTAAACTACAGTTATTTATCTGAGATGAAATCAACATGACTGGGCATTCAGACATATCTGGATCCATGCATCAACATCAGTAGTGTTTCCCAGGGCCACACAAATGTGTTTGACATGATGTGTCATTGGGAAAAGTCTCTATCAACCCTTGATACAGTTTGGAAACCAACTTTAGAGGTTTGTCAGACTGCCTAAAATAGTTTCAATCTTTGAGGCTTCTGGCCTGTCCAGTATTTGCGGCACAGACAGAATAAAGTGTCGTATCTGCAAAAGTTAATCTCAGCGCTGTCACAGACTGGTGTTCCCGGGTTGCCTGACCCTGCTGAGACCCCTGTCACCATCTGATACTGCTCAGATGAGACACAACAAAGAATTACCTTTGTGTTCATCAATGGAGTAAGGTGAGGACCATCCTCCTCACTGAATTTCATAAAAATAAAAATTGTGAAACATGAAAAAAGTGATCCTTTTTAGATAAAACTATACTAAATATATTCATGTCACCAAATCATTGATTAAAACGCATTGTTTTGCAATGAAGGTTTACAGTAGCCTCAACAGCACTCTGTACGGTAGCACGATGTTGTAGTCGGAGGACAGCTACACAGTAATCATGACAAGTTCTGGAGGACGTCCTCCAACCTATCAGAGCTCTTGCAGCATGAACTGACATGTTGACCACCCAATCAAAGGATCAGAGAATTAATCTAGTACTGAAAGCATGAGCTACAGCTAGCTAGCTACCACTGCATAAAATGTGGTGAGTAGTTGACTCAAAGAGAGAGGAAGACAATTGTTGAACAGTTTTGAGAGAGAGAGACAGAGAAACCTAGCTATGAATATACATTTTTCACATTCACTTTCACTTACTTATCTAGCATCAAATGCAGCTAGCTAGTTTAGCCTATTCAAACACTCGGCTCAAACAGAGAGGGAGGCTATGTTACCTAGCTGGCTATGGCTATCCAACAATGGAACTCTTCCAAGTCAAGGTAAGCTTTTGGTTTTATAAATGTATTGACACTGAGGCCCGTCAGTGTAACTGCTAAACTGCTTGCTAACTGTACACTGTACTGCATGATTGTAGCGGGTTTACAAATGTTATTTATTTGACCTTTATTTAATGTGTTAGTTCTAGTAGCTACGTTGTTGACTATGACGTTAGCTAATATGGTGACAACGATGTAGGCTGTGTGAAGCGATTAGCGTTTACGATATGAAGGTTTGGCTTGAAAAGGTTTTTTCGCCAGGTCACAGACAGCTGAGGTATTGTGCACTGAAGTCCCCAAGCCGAAGGGAAAAGTTGAGAGGAGGAGAGCGCGTAGATGCGAGTAGGAATTCTACAACAATCTGGCTGCTATGAAACTCAACTCCTTTTGCGTGTGATCAGGGGTGTGTTCATTCCGCCGATTCTGTTGAAAAAAAAAACGTTTCTTAAATGGAAGCAAATGGAATGAAACGGGGATAAACATACCTGTCCAATAGAAATTCTTGTTTGCATAGTAGCATGGTATCATAATATCATAATATCATAGTATCATAATATCGTACACAGGGGCACTACTTTTACTTTTACTGCTGACGGGCTGGACATCACCCCCCCCCCCCACACACACACACACACACACACACACACACACACACACACACACACACACACACACACACACACATTCTAAAATTGCATTTTTGTCCCCCCCAGTTTTATCATTGCACTCTGATTCAAATAGAGGCATCAGTGTGCTTTAGGACCATGCAGACGCCTCCTAGCGGTCGGGTAAGCTGTTTGGTGGGTTGAGCTGGCTGTATTTAGGACACCACAGGGCGTCTTATAGGACCAGCATGGTGTTGCTGTCTTCAGCTGCTGCCTCTGTGTGTTGCACGTTTTCTCAGAGTTTTAAGAGCAAGCAGAGAAGAAACTACTACTCTTTATTTGACTGATATAGCAGATTTGTTATATATTTATACCCCGTGCTGAGCTAGCAGTGTAACTGACATGTAAGATTAGCTAATGTTTTATCCCTTCTTGACTAAAGTCTGAAGAGAATGAACTAGCTATCTAGTTACCACAGGCAGTTCAGCTCTAGCCTCTAGCTATCTGTCAGATAGCAGTATCTAACAGCTGTATGGAAATGTTTTGTAGCCTCTTTGTCCCTTTTCAACAGAACTAAATTAACTTGGTTAGTTTTTCTCAGTTGATGTACCATTAGAGCTAGCCAAAAGTTGACTAACGTTAGCTAGCTCAGCCAGGTAAGACCAGACTATGGAACTCAGGTGAATTTTGCAGTATATTATAACAATCAGTGAATGAGCTGATGGGTAGACTACAGTCTGGGATCTGGGAATTGAACCAGTGATTCTATTCTAGGGTAACATAATGTATACATGTACACCAGTGGCGTACGATGCTTTTTAACATGGTTCTATTTCTTTTTACGAGCAGTCTTATTTCTGTTATGGCATATTGGATGACTGTCATTCATAATCCATTCACCAAGCTCAATGTTTCATGGATAGGTTTAGGCTACTTACGACATGATTCTCGAATTCTCCCTATACCTCCTCATGAGGTTGCTACATCCTAGCCTATTAATGAAAATGTACAACGTAGGCGAACAGGTAGAGAGAAATTTGAGTGAAACCATGATATTATGATATTATGATACTATGATACTATGATATTATGATACTATGATATTATCATACTATGATACTACGATACTATGATACTATGATATTATGATATTATGATACTATGATATTATGATACTATGATATCATGATACTATGTTACTTTGATACTATGACACTATGATACTATGACATTATGATACTATGATATTACGATACTATGATACTATGATACTATGACACTATGATATCATGATACTATGATACTATGACATTATGATACTATGATGCTATGACATTATGATACTATGATATTATGATACTATGACACTATGATACTATGATACTATGATGCTATGACATTATGATACTATGATATCATGATACTATGATACTATGACATTATGATACTATGATGCTATGACATTATGATACTATGATATCATGATACTATGATACTATGACACTATGATATCATGATACTATGATACTTTGATATTATGATACTATGATATCATGATACTATGATACTATGTTACTTTGATACTATGACACTATGATACTATGACATTATGATATCATGATACTATGATATCATGATACTATGATACTATGTTACTTTGATACTATGACACTATGATACTATGACATTATGATATCATGATACTATGATATCATGATACTATGATATCATGATACTATGATATCATGATACTATGATACTATGTTACTTTGATACTATGTTACTTTGATACTATGACATTATGATATCATGATACTATGATATCATGATACTATGATATCATGATACTATGATATCATGATACTATGATATCATGATACTATGATATCATGATACTATGATACTATGATATCATGATACTATGATACTATGACACTATGATATCATGATACTATGATACTATGACATTATGATACTATGATGCTATGACATTATGATACTATGATATCATGATACTATGATACTATGACACTATGATATCATGATACTATGATACTTTGATATTATGATACTATGATATCATGATACTATGATACTATGTTACTTTGATACTATGACATTATGATACTATGACACTATGATATCATGATACTATGATACTATGACATTATGATACTATGACACTATGATATCATGATACTATGTTACTTTGATATTATGATACTATGATATCATGATACTATGATACTATGCTACTTTGATATCATGATACTATGATGCTATGATATTATGATACTATGATATCATGATACTATGATACTATGTTACTTTGATACTATGACACTATGATACTATGACATTATGATATCATGATACTATGATATCATGATACTATGATACTATGTTACTTTGATACTATGACACTATGATACTATGACATTATGATATCATGATACTATGATATCATGATACTATGATATCATGATACTATGATATCATGATACTATGATACTATGTTACTTTGATACTATGTTACTTTGATACTATGACATTATGATATCATGATACTATGATATCATGATACTATGATATCATGATACTATGATATCATGATACTATGATATCATGATACTATGATATCATGATACTATGATACTATGATATCATGATACTATGATACTATGACACTATGATATCATGATACTATGATACTATGACATTATGATACTATGATGCTATGACATTATGATACTATGATATCATGATACTATGATACTATGACACTATGATATCATGATACTATGATACTTTGATATTATGATACTATGATATCATGATACTATGATACTATGTTACTTTGATACTATGACATTATGATACTATGACACTATGATATCATGATACTATGATACTATGACATTATGATACTATGACACTATGATATCATGATACTATGTTACTTTGATATTATGATACTATGATATCATGATACTATGATACTATGCTACTTTGATATCATGATACTATGATGCTATGATATTATGATACTATGATATCATGATACTATGATACTATGTTACTTTGATACTATGACACTATGATACTATGACATTATGATACTATGACATTATGATACTACGATACTATGATGCTATGATATTATGATACTATGATATTATGATACTATTACACTATGATATCATGATACTATGATACTATGATATCATGATACTATGACACTATGTTACTTTGATACTATGATATTATGATACTATGATATCATGATACTATGATACTATGTTACTTTGATACTATGATATCATGATACTATGACACTATGTTACTTTGATACTATGATACTATGTTACTTTGATACTATGATATCATGATACTATGTTACTTTGATACTATGATATCATGATACTATGACACTATGTTACTTTGATACTATGTTACTTTGATACTATGATATTATGATACTATGATATCATGATACTATGATACTATGTTACTTTGATACTATGTTACTTTGATACTATGTTACTTTGATACTATGATATTATGATACTATGATATCATGATACTATGATACTATGTTACTTTGATACTATGTTACTTTGATACTATGATATTATGATACTATGATATCATGATACTATGATACTATGTTACTTTGATACTATGATATCATGATACTATGATGCTATGATATTATGATACTATTACACTATGATATCATGATACTATGACACTATGTTACTTTGATACTATGACACTATGTTACTTTGATACTATGATATCATGATACTATGTTACTTTGATACTATGATATCATGATACTATGACACTATGTTACTTTGATACTATGATATTATGATACTATGATATCATGATACTATGATACTATGTTACTTTGATACTATGATATCATGATACTATGATGCTATGATATTATGATACTATGATACTATAACACTATGATACTATGACACTATGATGCTATGATATTATGATACTATGATATCATGATACTATGATGCTATGATATTATGTTACTTTGATACTATGACACTATGATACTATGACACTATGATGCTATGATATTATGATATTATGATACTATGACACTATGATATTATGATACTATGATATTATGATATCATGATATTATGATACTATGATACTATGATATCATGATACTATGACATTATGATACTATGACACTCCAGCCCAGATCATACTACTAGCATCAGACAGTCATGCAGTGGGGTGTTGTTTCTAATGAATCTTGAAATAGGAGACATAGGCCTAGACTAAGGAGCTGCTTGTGCATTGTAAGTAGTTATATCCTGTTCATCCATCAGTAACTTGTATTAGCTGATATTCTTCCTACTCAGTTTCAACACCTACAGCAAAACATTGGGGAACGTTTATCACCAAATATTGATCTTTGGCATGGTTATATGAAATCCTGTATCTCAGGAGGAAAAGTCCTAAAGAAATCTACATGTAATGACATTTTCCTCTGTAACATTTTTACACACATGTCGAGGAGTAATTGATAATATCCATTGGGAATGACAAATGCTGGCTTTGTTTTCTCTTGGAGAAGATATTCAACCGTACGTCGCAGTAATGGCAGTTACTGTCAAAACCCGTCACACACACTCACACACACCTACAGTTGAAGTCAGAAGTTTACATATACCTTAGCCAATTACATTTAAACTCAGTTTTTCACAATTCCAGACATTTAATCCTGGTAAAACATTCCCTGTTTTAGGTGAGTTAGGATCACCACTTCATTTTAAGAATGTGAAATGTCAGAATAATATTAGAGAAAATTATTTATTTCAGCTTTTATTTCTTTCATCACATTCCCAGTGGGTCAAAAGTTTACATACACTCAATTAGTATTTGGTAGCATTGCCTTTAAATTTTCTAACTTGGGTCAAACATTTTGGAAAGCCTTCCACAAGCTTCCCGCAATAAGTTGGGTGAATTTTGGCCCATTCCTCCTGACAGAGCTAGTGTAACTGAGGTTTGTAAGCCTCCTTGCTCACACACTTTTTCAGTTCTGCCCACAAATGTTCTATAGGATTGAGGTCAGGGTTTTGTGATGGCCACTCCAATAACTTGACTTTGTTGTCCTTAAGCCATTTTGCCACAACTTTGGAAGTATGCTTAGGGTAATTGTCCATTTGGAAGATCCATTTGCGACCAAGCTCAAGACTAATGTCTTGAGATGTTGCTTCAATATAAGCACGTAATTTTCCTCCCTCATGAAGCCATCTATTTTGTGAAGTGTACCAGTCCCTCCTGCAGCAAAGCACCCCAATAACATGATGCTGCCACCCCCGTGCTTCACGGTTGGGAAGCTGTTCTTCGGCTTGCAAGCCCCTCCCCTTTTCCTCCAAGCGTAACGATGGTAATTATGGCCAAACAGTTATATTTTTGTTTCATCAGACCAGAGGACATTTCCCCAAAAAGTACGATCTTTGTCCCCATGTGCAGTTGCAAACCGTAGTCTAGCATTTTATGTCAGTTTTGGAGCAGTGACTTCTTCCTTGCTGAGCGGCTTTTCAAGATATGTCAAATTAGCACTCTGTGGATATAGATACTTTTTTATCTGTTTCCTCCAGCATCTTCACAAGGACCTTAGCTGTTGTTCTGGGATTGATTTGCACTTTTCGCACCAAAGTACGTTCGTCTCTAGAAGACAGAACGCTTCTCTTCCTGAGCGGTATGACGGCTGCTTGGTCCCATGGTGTTAATACTTCTGTACCATTGTTTGTGTAGCTGAACGTGGCACCTTCAGGCGTTTGGAAATTGCTCCCAAGGATGAACCAGACTTGTCTTGGCTCATTTCTTTTGATTTTCCCATGATGTCCAGCAGAGGCACTGAGTTTGAAGGTAGGCATTGAAATACATCCACAGGTACATGTCCAATTGACTCAAATTATGTTAATTAGCCTATCAGAAGCTTCTAAAGCCATGACATCATTTTCTGGAATTTTCCAAGCTGTTTAAAGGCACAGTCAACTTACTGTATGTAAACTTCTGACCCACTGGAATTGTGATACAGTGAATTATAAGTAAAATAATCATTCTGTAAACAATTGTTGGAAAAATTACTTGTGTCATGCACAAAGTAGATGTCCTAATGAGACTTGCCAAAACTATAGTTTGTTAAGAAGAAATGTGTGGAGTGTCACATGGAATGACTCACGAAGGCGAACCAATTAAAATCACGTAAAATAATTTCATGTTTCTCTGATAAACGTTGTTCCATTACTGCCTCTTGTATATACCAAGGATGTATCCTAAATGACATCCTATTCACTGTTGTGTGTGTGTGTGTGGTCATCTATGTGTGTGTGTCTATGTGTGTGGGCACGTGTGTGGGTGGGTGGCCATCTGTGTGTGTGTGCGCGTGTGTGGGTGTCTATGTGTGTGTGTGAGTAGGTGTTTGTGCGTGTGTGTTTGTCTATGTGTGTGCGCACATGTGTGGGTGGGTGGCCATCTGTGTGGGCGTGTCTATGTGTGTGTGCATCTAAATGAATGCCCCCTGGGTCCTATTGGCAGAGCTTGGATGAGCGCATTTACACCTGCTGACCCTTCACCTCTGAACAGAGAAGACTAAGGATATGTCCCTGTTACGCACGCCTCCATGAAGAGGGAACGCAACACCCTGCTACAACTAAACTCTCCGTGAAGTGAAAAAGGTCTGGACTGTAGGTGAGAGTAAGAATGACAGACAGAATGTGGTACTCCCCCCTCTCCTATCTTACTGGCCTACCCACTACTTACCTAATTTAGCACCACCTGGTGCCCTAACCAAAATACAGGGGGTGGTCCGCCCAGGTCTTACCTAGTGTGCCTAGACAGCGAATATGCTACGGGTATATGTATGCCCGCGGGCCTCTTGCCTAAGCACTCCCTAGGTGCCTTCCCCTTCTCCCCCTGGGAACAAATGAAACACAATATTAAACAATTTCACAAACAAACTAAGAAACAAAGGACATCAAATAAGCTCTATCTGAGCAACAAACTCACAAAACATACCAACTCTCAGCAAAAACAACCTCTAGCAAAATCTCTAGCAAAATCTTTTCATTGACATCCTAGCAAAAATCTCTCCCTCCTGAACAGAACACTGGCTTTTATATAGCTTCAGAAGGAATGGGTAATTGGAGACAGCTGTGTCTTGACGAGGGGGCGGGGTCAGCTCTCCAATTAACCATGGAGTCAACCAATCAGCTGCTTGAGGGATTTCAGGAAGCCATTTCTTGAAATAAACACATACAAATACACAAACTACAACACATAAACTGGGGAACGTAACAGTCCCAAATGGCACCCTATTTCCCATGGGCCCAGGACAACACTAGTGCACTACCCTATAGGTCCTGGCCAAAAGTAGTGCACTACCCTATGGGCTGTGGTCAAAAGTAGTGCATTACCCTATTGGTCCTGGTCAAAAGTAGTGCACTACCCTATGGGCTGTGGTCAAAAGTAGTGCATTACCCTATTGGTCCTGGTCAAAAGTAGTGCACTATAAAGAGAATAGGGTGCCATTTGGAATTTAGACAAACTTTATTACAGTAGCTAGATAGGCCTACCAAGTCAAACATCCCTCCACTCTACGGTGAAAATATGCCTGTAGATGTGGTGTAGAAAGGACAATTAACCCTTTATACTCATGGGATTTGGCCTTTATGGGATAGGGCTATATTGAACATTTTTCTTACAGAAGAAATATGAAGATCATAACCATGGTGAAAATTAACCAGGGGGTAAACAGTTCACCTGATACAAGACTGAATCCAAACATTATACTGTTGATTTGATGGGCGTTTTACATTTCCTGTACCTTTTGCCGCATTTGTTGATAACTAAGCCTGAAATACTCTGGATACATTCAGTAACCTGATAAGGCCGTTCCTGGAACATGTGAGGTAGGTGCAATATAAGAAGTCAATGACAATGACTAACTAGGACTAACTGGTGTCTTCAAGTGGCCACACACCTCTCCAAATTGTTGACAGTTTCAGTTTCTATTGTTGACAGTTTCTAAGCAATTTCAATTAACTTTTATGACTGAAAGAAGAGTCATTAACGATAAAGTGTTTTTTTTTAGCTCTCCTAGTTGTGCCGTTGACAAACTAGAGCTAGCACACTTACTGTTGTTGTTTACGCAATCCAAAAGCGCTCCATTATAAATCGCAATCTGGTCAGGTGAGCAGCATTTGAAAGCTTGTTCTATTGCCAACATGACTCTCTAAATTATAGGCAATTCAGAGAAACAGATTGAAAATTCTGGTGCGCATACAAAGTATTCACGAGTGCATCAGCTGTGTGTTACGCTTCGTCACAATTGACAAGCATAGGCTCATTCTGTTCAGAACAACCCAGGATATGACCACATGTCGTCTTGTAGCTGTACGTCAAATATAGTGATTGTAAATGTTGACACTGCATATGACATGTGTTCTATGATTTGGAAATGAGAAGTGTGCGCATTTTGGGTGCACAACATGGATGTTTGGCTTGCTTGTATGACATCAAGGCAGTATTTATTATAATCCTCAATATCTCATAATCCAAAATACATTGAGCCTTTTAATTTACAGCATTTCTCTCACTCAGACAACAAAACATTTGCAAAAGTTGCCCAATTATTATTATTATTATGATTTATTTATTTATTTCACCTTTATTTAACCAGGTAGGCAAGTTGAGAACATGTTCTCATTTACAATTGCGACCTGGCCAAGATAGAGCAAAGCAGTTCGACAGATACAACGACACAGAGTTACACATGGAGTAAAACAAACATACAGTCAATAATACAGTATAAACAAGTCTATATACAATGTGAGCAAATGAGGTGAGAAGGGAGGTAAAGGCCTAAAAGGCCATGGTGGCAAAGTAAATACAATATAGCAAGTAAAACACTGGAATGGTAGTTTTGCAATGGAAGAATGTGCAAAGTAGAAATAAAAATAATGGGGTGCTAAGGAGCAAAATAAATAAATAAATAAAATACAGTTGGGAAAGAGGTAGTTGTTTGGGCTAAATTATAGGTGGGCTATGTACAGGTGCAGTAATCTGTGAGCCGGAGGGATGGGGGCAACTTCTTGTCGCTTGCGGTGCTCATGTTTCAGAACGTCTGTCAGTCAAAACCCATACAGAGCTGTGAAGTGCAGAGTCTGAGCTCTGATGTCATTTACAGCATGTTATTGTACAGCCACTACTTTACAATTTAGCCACTTATTAGTGACCAAATCTGCCATTTTCAATCCGTAAATGGGTACGAGTGTAAAGGGTCAATGGGTGTCATGTTATATGGTGTTATGAGGTGTTATTTTGTATGTTGTGTTATAAGATGCTACATGGAGTTCTATGGTTTTATGAGGTGTTGTATAGTATTATATGGACTTACATTGTGTTATGAGGTGTTATGTCGTGTTATATGGTGTTATATGGTGTTATTTTGTGTTATGTTGTGTTATATGGTGCTATATGGAGTTCTATGGTGTTATGAGATGTTATTTCGTGTTATACTGTGTTATATGGTGTTAGTGGTACATGTAGATGAGATGAGATTAGTCCCCATTTAAACAGACAAAGATAATCTGAGAAAATCTCTTCACATCACCTGGACTAGTTCAGTGTTAACTTCATTTATGGTAGATAAACCCAACGCATTATTATAATCTCCTTCTATTGAACACGTCCTGCATTCTTAAACACATAGACCATTCATTATTACAGAGCTGATCTGTCTGTGGTTTTAATATTAAACTCACAGCCAATATTATACTCACAGAAAACATGTTTGGGATAGTTTCACATTCGAGACGTTTATCAGTTGGATACTGCACTTTCAACTGTCAGGAGAAGGAAGGGCAACGGGGGAAAACCATTCAAAAATGACATGCCCTCCTAAAACTGGTTCGAACTCCAGTTCTGTTAGTGATATTAAGATTCTAACACCCACAGTGTGTTATATAGACATTTAAGAAAAGTCAAGCAGAGGTATCAATCTGGTCCCAGTTCACTCAGCGAGACCTTATTTAATGTTATCTAACCAATGAGTGGCTTGTCAGCCTCACGCACCTGCACTAATCTAGAATTTAACAGAGCTTAAAGACATTAGGATGCAGACCAGAATAATGTGTGTGTGTGTGCGTATGTGCGTGTGTGTGTGTATGTGTGCGTATGTATGGTAGCCCCTGTAATTACAGTCTTATCTTCCTTTCTGACAAACAGTTTCCTTCATTACATGCTGTTAGCTGACACCAAGACGGAAAGCTTCAGCCTTGACTGTTGAATCATCTCTACCTAATGAAGGGGTTTGGCCACCAAGGACAGGGAGCTCTGGTGTTATGTGGTGTTACATGGTGTTTTGTGGTGTTATATGGTATTATATGGTGTTACATGGTGTTATATGGTGTTACATGGTGTTATATGGTGTTACATGGTGTTATATGGTGTTATATGGTGTTACATGGTGTTATATGGTGTTACATGGTGTTATATGGTGTTATATGGTGTTATATGGTGTTATATGGTGTTACATTGTGTTATATGGTGTTACATGGTGTTATATGGTGTTATATGGTGTTATATGGTGTTACATTGTGTTATATGGTGTTACATGGTGTTATATGGTGTTATATGGTGTTACATGGTGTTATATGGTGTTATATGGTATTATGTGGTGTTATGTGGTGTTATTTCGTATTTCCACTCCACGCAAAGAAAGGAATCTGTGAAAATTTAAGCCTAAACGTTGTTTCAACTGGTCAAATCACATTTGTATGTATTCCTCAGAGAACCTAGAACGTAACCAGATTTCACTATATCATTAGGGGCGTAGTATATCCTATAGGACACCAAATTCGGTCAGAGAACGACGCCTTCATTGCACGCCGATCTTCACGCGGCCGGTCTTCATTTGATCGACTCTATCTTTGTGAAATAAGCACCAATCAGGGTCAAACAAAGCTAGCTAGATAGCCAATGAGCTGGGCTTTATGTGAGTATCCGGAATCCCTGTATATTTCGCAAAATGTAAGAGCAAACCTTTTGCAAAAGCATACCTTTTCCTTTTGGACAAAAATTATAAGAATATTCAAAGTTATGAAGCTATGAAAACGTGTTGTTTTATAATATGGCTACTAATACTGTAAAAGCGAAATCAAAGTCCAAGTATACAGATTTGACAATATTCTTGCAGAAAAATGTATGCAAATGTCTCCTTCACGATTTGTCCAAATGTACCTGCGTGACTTCATGCTAAATGTCATGTAGTTCGCTCATACTACAAGTTATCTATCTGACACTTTGCACATACACTGCTGCCATCTTGTGGACACCATCGGATTTACAACCAGAGTGATGGCTGGAACAGGGACCTTTCTGTTGCATTTCAAAATAGTGGTAGAAAAAAAACAGTTCTTTTTATTTTTATTTTCTTATACCATATCTATTGTGTTGTATTCTCCTACATTCATTTCACATTTCCACAAACTGCAAATTGTTTTATTTCAAATAGTACCAAGAATTTGCATGTCCTTGCTTCAGGGCCTGAGCTACAGGCAGTTAGATTTAGGTATGTCATTTAGGGAGAAAAAAAAAGAAAAAAGGGGACTACCCCAAAGAACTTTAGTGGACTTGTAAGTAAGCATGTCACTGTAAGGTCTGCACCTGTTGTGTTCTGCGCATGTGACAAATAACATTTGATTCGATTTTTATTTAATTTGACACAAATCTTCATGACTCTTGTTTGGTTGTTGTGTGTAATAATCTCTGGTTCTCTCTTTACTGTGTCCCCGTCTTCTTGTCCTTCTTCATCACCATGTGGAGTACAACGGCTTTGCAGATATTGAAAGCCATTCAGCATGTACAATTAAGCACGTAGTCACTGTGTAGCCTTCTCCAGGTAGGCCAGAGGAGACTGATAAAACTGGATTGGGTGCACTGATATAGGGTACATTTTGAGATTATAATTAGAAAATATCAATACAATGAATGATGATGGATGAATAATAAAATGGTATCACATACAATGGTGATTACATAATCACTACATAATTACAGAATTATACTTTTTTTGTTTCCTCTCGCTCATTCACCCCATTTCTCCCCCCATCATACTTTCCATAATTTATTGAATATGTTGTTATTTGTGTGAAATATGTTTTGGGATAGTTTAGTTTCACATTCGAGACGATTATCAGTTGGATACTGCACTTTCAACTGTCAGGAGAAGGAAGGGCAACGGGGGAAAACCATTCAAAAATGACAAGCCCTCCTAAAACTGGTTCGAACTCCAGTTCTGTTAGTGATATTAAGATTCTAACACCCACAGTGTGTTATATAGACATTTAAGAAAAGTCAAGAATGACTTTAGAAATTGCAGAGGTATACAGTGGGTATACTGACTAAATACAAAAAAGTATTTAGTCAGCCACCAATTGTGCAAGTTCTCCCACTTAAAAAGATGAGAGAGACCTGTAATTTCATCATAGGTACACTTCAACTATGACAGAAAATCCAGAAAATAACATTGTAGGATTTTTAATGAATTTATTTACAAATTATGGTGGAAAATAATTATTTGGTCAATAACAAAAGTTTTTCTCGATACTTTGTTATATACCCTTTGTTGGCAATGACAGAGGTCAAACATTTTCTGTAAGTCTTCACAAGGTTTTCACACACTGTTGCTGGTTTTTTGGCCCATTCCTCCATGCATATCTCTTCTAGAGCAGTGATGTTTTGGGGCTGTTGCTGGGCAACACGGACTTTCAACTCCCTCCAAAGATTTTCTATGGGGTTGAGATCTGGAGACTGGCTAGGCCACTGCAGGACCTTGAAATGCTTCTTACGAAGCCACTCCTTCGTTGCCCAGGCGGTGTGTTTGGGATCATTGTCATGCTGAAATACCCAGCCACGTTTCCTCTTCAATGCCCTTGCTGATGGAAGGAGGTTTTCACTCAAAATCTCACGATACATGACCCCATTCATTCTTTCCTTTAAATGGATCTGTGGTCCTGGTCCCTTTGCAGAAAAACAGCCCCAAAGCATGATGTTTCCACCCCCATACATCACATTAGGTATGGTGTTCTTTGGATGCAACTCAGCATTATTTGTCCTCCAAACACGACGAGTTGAGTTTTTACCAAAAAGTTATATTTTGGTTTCATCTGACCATATGACATTCTCCCAATCTTCTTCTGGATCATCCAAATGCTCTCTAGCAAACTTCAGACGGGCCTGGACATGTACTGGCTTAAGCAGGGGGACGCGTCTGGCACTGCAGGATTTCATTTCCTGGCGGCGTATTGTGTTACCGATGGTAGGCTTTGTTACTTTGGTCCCAGCTCTCTGCAGGTCATTCACTAGGTCCCTCCGTGTGGTTCTGGGATTTTTGCTCACCGTTCTTGTGATCATTTTGACACTATGGGGTGAGATCTTGCGTGGAGCCCCAGATCGAGGGAGATTATCAGTGATCTTGTATGTCTTCCACATCTTAATATTTGCTCCCACAGTTGAGTTCTTCAAACCAAGCTGCTTACCTATTGCAGATTCAGTCTTCCCAGCCTGGTGCAGGTCTACAATTTTGATTCTGGTGTCCTGTGACAGCTTTTTGGTCTTGGCCATAGTGGAGTTTGGAGTGTGACTGTTTGATGTTGTGGACAGGTGTCTTTTATACTGATAACAAGTTCAAACAGGTGCTATTAATACAGGTAATGAGTGGAGGACAGAGGAGCCTCTTAAAGAAGAAGTTACAGGTCTGTGACAGCCAGAAATCTTGCTTGTTTGTAGATGACCAAATACTTACTTTCCACCATATTTTGCAAATAAATTCATAAAAAATCCTACAATGTGATTTTCTGGATTTTTTTCCCTCATTTTGTCTGTCATAGTTGAAGTGTACATATGATGAAAATTACAGGCCTCTCATCTTTTTAAGTGGGAGAACTTGCACAAATGGTGGCTGACTAAATACTTTTTTGCCCCACTGTACTTATTTATTTATTCACGAGCGGTCAAAATGGCTGCTTTAGCGGTTCTAGTGTTAAAGCTGGATCATGACTGTAAAATTGAAACCGACACATCAGTTTATGATTCTACAACGACAATGACATGTCTTCAAGCAATGAACTATATTGTTTTCATAGGACATCATTGCCTGTACAATAGAGCAGTGGAGTGTGTTCTACAATGATGTTTTGACCACGATGCTGGATGCTCCTCTCCTACATTAATAAACAAAACAAAAATTCCAGACACAAACCATTAAGTATGCGAGTAGCCTACCGAGACAGTGTTAGTATAAAACTCCAGACCAGGGGTCTCCAACTTTTTTCTAGCATGAAAACTACTTTAAAAAAAACATTAAACATGCTAAGAAAAAAAAATTTAGTTTTCAAATGGGCACATTCTTCTCATATCCTCTCCCTGCAACTCTTCCCTGGTTCCTTACTGTACAGGAGAAAGTAGTGCACATAATGGTTAATAAACAACTTCAAGGGGGGTCCTAAAAAGTCTACAATTTCCCCGTAAAATTGTTTTTTCAATTTTTCCTAGTTTTATATATTTTTTGTTTTTCATTCTCAAAATGATAATTGTTCATAGAGAAGAAAAAAATGGATGTTCTAAGTCCATGTCAATACTCAAATCACATCAGGTCTTGAAGAATTTTTGAGTGTAGTACCCCTTTCATTCCATATCTGTCCCTTTAATGGGGCATATAGCTAGTGAGGATTGTGCCATCTAATGCTAATGTCCTTGTCTAGCGATGGTTCTGTACTGCTGCTGCTCATTTCATGACAATGTTTGCAAATAACAAATAACAGATACCAAGTATTTACTTATTCATGATATACTTCTGCCAGGTAAGCCTATTTCTCATTTCATTGAGGTTTTGGGGAAAGTATTTCTAGAAAGCCACAAGATATGTATCACAGTAACTAACTACACACGGAGTGATGGACAAACGCACACACCACAAAAACAGACGGGAAATTTTGCTGAATATAAATTGGCAGATATTGTGTTTGGTTTGGCTTTTTAAGCCAGTAGCCAGGGTGTCATAATGTCAACGTTGATTAGATAGTAGCTGGGAGCTTGCAGTGTCTGATACTTGTGAGAATAGTTTATGACAGTTTGTGTTGGAAAACATGAACAATGGCATGTACATTCAGAAGTGCCAGATACTGGTATTGACCTGTTGGAGACCCCTGCTCCAGACTGTTCATATTCATAGCAGATGGTGAGAAACTGCTCATGCTTGTCTAATGGCTCATTATTTATAACTGCACCTGTTCTGAGACGTGTCATGATATTACCATAGCAACACCACAGGGATGAATCAGGTAGAAGGAGTGTTTTGATATACTATGGGGCAAAAAAGTATTTAGTCAGCCACCAATTGTGCGAGTTCTCCCACTTAAAAAGATGAGAGAGGCCTGTAATTTTCATCATAGGTACACTTCAACTATGACAGACAAAATTAGATTTTTAATGAATTTATTTGCAAATTATGGTGGAAAATAAGTATTTGGTCACCTACAAACAAGCAAGATTTCTGTCTCTCACAGACCTGTAACTTCTTCTTTAAGAGGCTCCTCTGTCCTCCACTCGTTACCTGTATTAATGGCACCTGTTTGAACTTGTTATCAGTAAGGGACCAGGAAGACTGTGTTCAGCTCACCCTGCACTAACATAAATAACATGAACAGGTCTACTCTTGCTAAGGAATGAAAACAATCAAGCATCATAGAAAAGCGCAAAAAATATCCCACGTTAAAATATGTAGCCTAAGAAACAAGGTTAAAGAAGTCAATAACTTGCTAGATTCCATTCATGTTCGGACTTTCACTGAAACTCACTTAGATAATACCTTGGATGATACAGTGGTAGCAATACATGGTTAAAACATCCACAGAAAATACAAAAATGCCAATGGGGGAGATGTTGTGGTCTATGTTAAGAACCACATTCCTGTAAAGCTTAGAGAGGACTGTTGAAGTAATATGGTTACAGGTTCATCTGCCTCACCTAAAGCCCATTCTTGTGCAAGTCCACCAACTGCTGAAAGTCACTATCTGGATAATGTGTATGCAATTCTTGATAATGTATGTGATATCAACAGAGAGGTATATTCTCTGGGTGATTCTGCTATATTGTGGATATTGTTCTTTAATGTATGCCTCTCCAACATAATCCTGGTAGAATCAGGAATTCCTCAGGGCATCTATCTAGGCCCCTTGAGTAAAGCCAGTGTGTCTATGTATGCAGATGATTCAACACTATACCTGTCAGCTACTACAGCTAGTGAAATCACTGCAACACTTCGTAAAGAGTTGCAGTTAGTTTCAGAATGGGTGGCTGTAACGGATGTCGTCTGGAGATAGAGAGAAGGACCAAGGTGCAGCGTGGTAAGTGTTCATATTAAAACGGTTTGAATGAACACAGAAACAAAACAATACACGTCAAACGAAAAGTCCTGAACGGTGCAACAAAACACACAACAGAAAATAAACACCAACAAAACCCAGGTGGAAAAAGGCTACCTAAGTATGATTCTCAATCAGAGACAACTAACGACACCTGCCTCTGATTGAGAACCATACTAGGCCGAACACAAAAACCAACATAGAAAAACAAACATAGACTGCCCACCCCAACTCACGCCCTGACCATACTAAAACAAGGACAAAAACAAAGGAACTAAGGTCAGAACGTGACAGTACCCCCACCCCCTCAAAGGTGCGGACTCCGGCCGCAAAACCTGAACCTATAGGGGAGGGTCTGGGCAGGCGTCTGTCCGCGGTGGCAGCTCTGGCGCGGGACGTGGACCCCACTTCACCACAGTTTTTGTCCGCCTCCTCAACCGCCCCCGTGGCCTCTTACGAGCGGCGACCCTCGCCGCCGACCTCCGACTGAGGACCCTAGCCATGAATCCCGAATGGACGGGACATTCCGGCAGCGCCGGACAGGCTGGGGACTCCAGCAGCGCCGGACAGGCGGGAAACTCCGACAGCTCCGGAGTGAAGGGTGATTCTGGCATCACTGGCATGACAGGCAACTCTGGCAGCGCCTGGCTGACTGATGGCTCTGGCGGCTCCTGGCTGAATGACGGCTTTGGCGGCTCTTGGCTGACTGACGTCTCTGGAGGCTCCTGGCTGGTTGGTGGTTCTGGCGGCTCCTGGATGGCTGGCGGCTCTGGTGGCTCCTGGCTGGTGGCTCTGGCGGCTCCTGTCTGGCTGGCGGCTCTGGCGGCTCCTGGCTGGCTGGCGGCTCTGGTGGCTAAGGACAGACTGGCGGCTCTGGCGGCTCAGGACAGACTGGCAGCTCGGGACAGACTGGTGGCTCTGGCAGCTCAGGACAGATGGGAGACTCCAGCGGCTCAAGACAGACGGGAGACTCCGGCGGCTCAAGATAGACGGGAGACTCCGGCAGCCCAGGACAGATGGGAGACTCCGGCGGCTCAGGACAGATGGGAGACTCTGGCGGCTCAGGACAGACGGGAGACTCTGGCAGAGCTGGGCAGGAGGAAGGCTCTAGCAGCGCTGGACAGGCGGGAGCACCTGTAGGGAGAAAACGGAGAGACAGCCTGGTGCGGGGGGCTGCCACCGGAGGGCTGGTGCGTGGAGGTGGCACCGGATAGACCGGACCGTGCAGGCGCACTGGAGCTTTTGATCACCGAGCCTGCCCAACCTTACCTGGTTGAATGCTCCCCGTAGCCAGGCCAGTGCTGGGCTGTGCTGGCGAACCGGGGACACCATGCGTAAGGCTGGTGCCATGTACGCTGGCCCGAGGAGACGCACTGGAGACCAGATGCGTAGAGCCAGCTTTATGGCACCTGGCTCGATGCCCACTCTAGCCCGGCCAATGCGAGGAGCTGGAATGTACCACACCGGACTATGCACATGCACCGGGGACACCGTGTGCTCCACTGCATAACACGGTGCCTGCCCGGTTCCTCTCGCTCTCCAGTAAGCATGGGAAGTTGGCGCAGGTCTCCTACCTGCCTTCGGCACACTCCCCGTGTGCCTCCCCCCCAATACATTTTTGGGGCTGCCTCTCTGGCTTCCAGCTGCGCTACCGTGCTGCCTCCTCATACCGGTGCCTCTCTGCCTTCGCTGCCTCCAGCTCTGCTTTGGGACGGCGATATTCCCCTGGCAGTGCCCAGGGTCCTTTGCTGTCCAGAATCTCCTCCCAAGTCCAGTTCTCTAAATATTGCTGCCTCTCCTGCTGCTGCCCGTTACCACGCTGCTTGGTCCTCTGGGGTAGGTGTTTCTGTAACGGCAGATTTCCTCTTTGTCTGAAGAGGAGTAAGGATCGGACCTAGGTGCAGCGTGGTAAGTGTTCATATTAAAACGGTTTGAATGAACACAGAAACAAAACATTACACGACAAACGAACAGTCCTGAACAGTGCAACAAAACACACAACAGAAAATAAACACCAACAAAACCCAGGTGGAAAAAGGCTACCTAAGTATGATTCTCAATCAGAGACAACTAACGACACCTGCCTCTGATTGAGAACCATACTAGGCCGAACTCAAAAACCAACATAGAAAAACAAACTTAGACTGCCCACCCCAACTCACGCCCTGACCATACTAAAACAAGGACAAAAACAAAGGAACTAAGGTCAGAACGTGACAGTGGCAAGGAATAAGTTAATCCTAAATACTAAAACAACTAAAACCATTGTATTTGGCACAAATCATTCACTAAACCCTAAACCTAAACTAAATATTGTAATGAATAATGTGTAAATTGAGCAAGTTGAGGAGACTAAACTGCTTGGATTAACCTTAAATTGGTAACTGTCATGGTCAAAACATATTGATACAACAGTAGCTAGGATGGGGAGAAGTCTGTCCATAATAAAGCGCTGCTCTGCCTTCTTAACAGCACTATCAACAAGGCAGGTCCTACAGGCCCTAGTTGTTGCAACTGGACTACTGTTCAGTTGTGTGGTCAGGTGCCATGAAGAGGGACTTTGCTCAGAACATGGCAGCACGGCTGTCCTCTTAAATGTACACAAAGAGCTAACATTCAAATAATATGCATGCAAATTTCTCATGGCTCAAAATGGAGGAGAGATTGACTTCATCACCACCTGTTTTTGTAAGGAGTGATGACAAGCTGAATGCACCAAGCTTGAAAACTACTAGCAAGCAGCACAGACACCCATGCATAACCCACAAGACATGCCATCAGAGGTCTCTTCAAAATCCCCAAGTCCAGAACAGACTATGGGAGGCGCACAGTAGTAGTACTACCATGACTACATGGAACTCTATTCCACATCAGGTAACTGATGTAAGCAGTAGAATCAGATTAACAAAACAGATTAAAACATTATATGGAACAGCAGGGACGTTGAAGAGACACACAAAAAGGTACACACACACGCATACGCACACACACGTACTTTGTAATATTGTTGTATGGTGGTATTTTACATTTTGTATTGTAGATATGTAGTGATGTAATAATGTTATATGATGTATTTAGTTTTTTATGTAATGTAAGTGCCTTAATGTGTTTGGACCCCAGGAAGAGTAGATGCTGCCTTGGCAACAGCTAATGGAGATTCATAATAAATACAAATAGCGAGAGAGAGATTTTTTAACCTTTATTTAATTAGGCAAGTCAGTTAAGAACAAATTATCAGTTACAATGACAGCCTATGAGCAGTGGGTTAACTGCCTTGTTCAGGGGCAGAAAGACAGATTTTTACCTTGTCAGCTCAGGGATACGATCTAGCAACCTTTCCGTTACTGGCTTGATGCTCTAACCACTAGGCTACCTGCCACCCCAGTGGATGAAGAGAGGGAGAGATGGAAGGAGAGGGATGAAGAGAGGGAGAGATGGAAGGAGATTGATGAAGAGAGGGAGAGATGGAAGGGGAGGATGAAGAGAGGGAGAGATGGAAGGAGATGGATGAAGAGAGGGAGAGATGGAAGGAGAGGGATGAAAATAGGAAAGAGATGGAAGGAGAGAGAGGGAGAGATTGATGGAGAGGGATGAAGAGATGGAGAGATGGAAGGAGAGGGATGAAGAGAGGGAGAGATGGAAGGAGAGCGATGAAGAGAGGGAGAGATGGAAGGAGAGGGATGAAGAGAGGGAGAGATGGAAGGAGAGGGATGAATAGAGGGAGAGATGGAAGGAAAGGATGAAGAGAGGGAGAGATAGATGAAGAGGGATGAATAGAGGGAGAGATTGAAGGATAGGATGAAGAGAGGGAGAGATGGATAAAGAGGGATGAAGAGAGGGAGAGATGGAAGGAGAGGGATGAAGAGAGGGAGAGATGGAAGGAGAGGGATGAAGAGAGGGAGAGATGGATGAAGAGGGAGAGATGGAATGAGAGGGATGAAGAGGGAGAGATGGAAGGAGAGGGATGAAGAGAGGGAGAGATGGAAGGAGAGGGATGAAGAGAGGGAGAGATGGGATGAGGAGAGGGTTAGATGGAAGGATTGGGATGAAGAGAGGGAGAGATGGAAGGAGAGGGATGAAGAGAGGGAGAGCTCGAAGGAGAGGGATGAAGAGAGCGAGAGATGGATAGATGAGACAACAGGAATGTAGCTAAGGGGACGTCTTGCAGACATTCCATTGCATTAATAATAATGAATACATGGCCCTGGGTGATATGAATTGATTTTCTCTCTGTGTGGCTGGAGGCCTGCATACAGAGACTCACATAAATAATGATTTTAACCTGTGTGCAGGACTGTCTCTGCATTCACCATCAATGATAACCACAGAGACAGAGAGAGAGACAGCAGGAGACAGAGAGAGAGGCAGAGACAGAGACAGAGACAGCAAGAGAGACAGAGAGGCAGAGACAGAGACAGAGACAGCAAGAGAGACAGAGAGGCAGAGACAGAGACAGATACAGAGAAAGATACAGACAGACAGACAGACGGACAGACGGACAGACGGACAGACGGACGGACGGACGGACGGACGGACGGACGGACGGACGGACAGACAGACAGACAGACAGACAGACAGACAGACAGACAGACAGACAGACAGACAGACAGACAGACAGACAGACAGACAGACAGACAGACAGACAGACAGACAGACAGACAGACAGACAGACAGACAGACAGACAGACAGACAGACAGACAGACAGAGTGGTGACCTTTCATTGATTAAAAGCTTTATTCATGTTCTACTCTCTCCATTGATTTATTGGCAACTCAGAACAGTTGAAAGAAGTCCAACATATACAGTACAGCCTAATCTGTATGGATGGAGTTTCTCATGTACTATACTGAACAAAAATATCAACGTAACACGCTACAATTTTACTGATTTACAGTTCATATAAGGATTTCAGTCAAATGAAATGAATTCATAAGGCCCTAATCTATTGGTTTCACATGATTGGGCCTGGGACAGCATAGGCCCACCCACTTGGAAGACTGGCCCACTCGTTGGCGAGCCAGGCCCAGCCAATCAAAATACAATTTTCCCAGAAAAGGGCTTTATTACAGACAGAAATACTCCTCAGTTTCATCAGCTGTCCAGGTGGCTGGGCTCAGATGATCCCACAGGTGAAGAAGACGGATATGGAGGTCCTGGGCTGGTGTGGTTACACGTGTCTGCGCTTGTGAGATGTACGGCCAAATTCTCTAAAACAACATTGGAGGCGGTTTATGGTAGAGAAATGCACCATAAATTATCTGGCAATAGCTCTGGTGGACACTCCTGCAGTCAGTATGCCAATTGCACGCTCCCTCTAAACTTCTGTGGTATTGTATTGTGTGACAAAACTGCACAATTTAGAGTAGCCTTTTATTGTCCCCAGCGCAAGGTGCACCTGTGTAATGATAGTGCTGTTTAATCAGCTTCTTGATATGCCACACCTGTCAGGTGGATGGATTATATTGGCAAATGAGAAATGCTCACTAACAGGGATGTAAATACATTTGTGCACAAAATTTGAGAGAAATACGCTTTTTGGAAAATTCCTGGGATCTTTCATTTTAACTCATGAAACACTTTACATCTTGTGTTTTTGTTTTTGTTCAGTATAATTGCTCATCAACATTACTAATGTGAAGTATGTGTCTGGGGACTACTAGATTACAGCCTAGTTTTTCATCCCGTCTGATCGACTAGGAGGATTCTAATAATGTAACAACCACAGAGATAATACGTCTATAGAGTAGAGTGATCAGAGGAGCCAGAGCTGCACTAGACCCCTGGGTAGAGAGAGAGAGAGAGAGAGAGAGAGAGAGAGAGAGAGAGAGAGAGAGAGAGAGAGAGAGAGAGAGAGAGAGAGAGAGAGAGAGAGAGAGAGAGAGGAGTTCTCCTCTCCTTTTCTCCTCTCCTGTTCTCCTCTCCTGGCTCCTCTCCTGTCTCCTCTCCTGTTCTCCTCTCCTGTTCTCCACTCCTGTTCTCCTCTCCTGTTCTCCTCTCCTGTTCTCCTCTCCTGTTCTCCACTCGTGTTCTCCTCTCCTGTTCTCCTCTCCTGTTCTCCTCTCCTGTTCTCCTCTCCTGGCTCCTCTCCTGTCTCCTCTCCTGTTCTCCTCTCCTGTTCTCCTGGTCTCCTCTCCTGGTCTCCTTTCCTGTCCAGAGTTTCAGATTTTCTGATCATTCTGATTTCAATGTGATACTGTATCTCTGCCAGGCCTGCAGCTGCTTGATTGTTGATTGGGTTTCAGATGGGGGATTATCCATGGTGCTGAACAGGCTGGGAGTTATCCATGGTGCTGAACAGGCTGGGGGTTATCCATGGTGCTGAACAGGCTGAGCGTTATCCATGGTGCTGAACAGGCCGGGGGTTATCCATGGTGCTGAACAGGCCGGGGGTTATCAATGGTGCTGAACAGGCTGAGCGTTATCCATGGTGCTGAACAGGCTGAGCGTTATCCATGGTGCTGAACAGGCCGGGGGTTATCCATGGTGCTGAACAGGCCGGGGGTTATCCATGGTGCTGAACAGGCTGGGGTTTATCCATGGCGCTTAACAGGCTGGGGGTTATCCATGGTCCGAACAGGCTGGAGCTCATTCCCATGGTCCTAACAGAGTACAGAGGGAGATCTGCCCATAGTGCTGAACAGAGTACAGCTGGAGAGCTGTCCATGGTGCTGAACAGAGTACAGTTGGAGATCTGTTCATGGTGCAGAACAGACTACAGGTGGAGAGCTGTCCATGGTGCTGAACAGATTACAGTTGGAGATATGTCCATGGTGCTGAACAGATTAGAGTTGGAGATCTGTCCATGGTGCTGAACAGATTAGAGTTGGAGAGGTATGTGGCAGTGTCTACAGTCAATCATGGACTATAAAGGGAAAACCAGCCCCGTCGCGGACCAGGATGTCTTGCTCCGAGACAGACTAAACAACTTCTTTGCTCGCTTTGAGGACAACACAGCGCCACTGATACGGCCCACTACCGAAACCTGAGCAAAACATTTAAACGTGTCATCCCTCGCAAGGCTGCAGGCCCAGACGGCATCCCCAGCCGCGGCCTCAGAGCAGGCGCAGACCAGCTGGCTGGTGTGTTTATGGAAATATTCAATCAATCCCTATCCCAGTATGCTGTCCTCACATGCTTCAAGAGGGCCACCTCGACATTAGTAAAAATGACAATGGTTGTTTGCACACATCAATATTTAGGAAGCCTACAGATGGGAATACCATTCTGAGGGCAGACAGCTTTCACTCCAAAAGGCTAAAAGGGAATATTCCATATGGCCAATTCCAAAGAGTCCGCAGAATTTGTGATCGGGAAACAGACTACAGTGTTAAATCTGCTGAATTGGAGAATCGCTTCTTGAATCGAGGCCACAGCGTTCAGGTCCTGAAAGATGCAGGTACAAGGGCTGGATTACTTGACAGAGAGAACTTGTTGTGAAGGGGAGCGCCTCGTGATACATCAGAGAGAGTGTATTCTGTTACATAATACAGCACTGAAGCAGAGAACATTTTAAGAATCATTAAAAATAATTGGGGAATCATCCAAAGTGATATGCTTCTACGCCAAGTCTTCCCAGAGCCACCAGTCATAAGCTTTAAGAGATGTCCTACTCTAAATGACAAATTAGTCCACAGTTATCTTCTGGGTGACTCTCAAAAACTTGTCTTGACCACCAACCCAGGGGCTCTTTTAAATGTAACCATTGCAACCATTGCAGAAATGTTGCACAGAAGAAGTATTTTGTTGACACAGCTTCCTAAATGGAGTATCACGTCAAGCACTTCATTAACTGTAAAAATGTCATCTACAGATTGGAATGTCCACAGTGGTGTTCTACATTGGACGGACAAAGAGACGCCTTCAAGACCGCTTAGCGGAACACAAGTATGCCATACGGGTAGGTAATGAAGACTACCCCATGGCAAGACACTACAAGTCCCTACACCATGGCAACCCTGCCTCCCTACAAGCTATGGGTATTGATCATATTCCGGCCTCTATTGGAAAAGGGAACCGTCTGAAACAGTTAAACCAAAGGAAACGTTTTGGGATTTACAAACTACAGGCCACTAAATACCCTGGTTTAAATGAAGATATGGATTTATAAACTACAGGCCACTAAATACCCTGGTTTAAATGAAGATATGGATTTATAAACTACAGGCCACTAAATACCCTGGTTTAAATGAAGATATGGATTTATAAACTACAGGCCACTAAATACCCTGGTTTAAATGAAGATATGGATTTACAAACTACAGGCCACTAAATACCCTGGTTTAAATGAAGATATGGATTTATAAACTACAGGCCACTAAATACCCTGGTTTAAATGAAGATATGGATTTACATACGACAGGCCACTAAATACCCTGGTTTAAATGAAGATATGGATTTATAAACTACAGGCCACTAAATACCCTGGTTTAAATGAAGATATGGATTTATAAACTACAGGCCACTAAATACCCTGGTTTAAATGAAGATATGGATTTATAAACTACAGGCCACTAAATACCCTGGTTTAAATGAAGATATGGATTTACAAACTACAGGCCACTAAATACCCTGGTTTAAATGAAGATATGGATTTATAAACTACAGGCCACTAAATACCCTGGTTTAAATGAAGATATGGATTTACATACGACAGGCCACTAATTACCCTGGTTTAAATGAAGATATGGATTTACAAACTACAGGCCACTAAATACCCTGGTTTAAATGAAGATATGGATTTACAAACTACAGGTGTCATGGAGGTGAAAGAGGACCCAAAAGCGACTTGGCGAAAACAGAGTCTTTAATCCAGTAAAGTAAATACAAACAAAAAAACACAACTTTCACTCGATATGACGAGGACAAACTGGAGACTCGAACTTGAACAGCAGGTGAACAGCAGGTTGCCTCGGGAAGGCACTTGAACCAGACAGACTCAGACACCTGCTCACCACGCAGCATCTGAGGAAAACACGACACGACAGGGCGATACACAAACACAGCACGGTGAATACTAAACAAGGAACCGACAGGACAGGAACGGAACACAAAGGAAGAAATAGGGACTCTAATCAGGGGAAAGGATCGGGAACAGGTGTGGGAAGACTAAATGATTGATTAGGGGAATAGGAACAGCTGGGAGCAGGAACGGAACGATAGAGAGAAGAGAGAGCGAGAGAGTGAGAGTGGGAGGGGAGAGAGAGGGATAGAAAGAGGGAAAGAACCTAATAAGACCAGCAGAGGGAAACGAATAGAATGGGAAGCACAGGGACAAGACAAGATAATAAATGACAAAACATGACAGTACCCCCCACTCACCGAGCGCCTCCTGGCGCACTCGAGAGGAATCCTGGCGGCAACGGAGGAAATCATCAATGAGTGAACGGTCCAGCACGTCCCGAGACGGAACCCAACTCCTCTCCTCAGGACCGTAACCCTCCCAATCCACTAAGTATTGGTGACCCCGTCCCCGAGAACGCATGTCCATGATCTTATGTACCTTGTAAATAGGTGCGCTCTCGACAAGGACGGGAGGGGGAGGGAAGACGAACGGGGGTGCGAAGAAAGGGCTTAACACAGGAGACATGGAAGACAGGATGGACGCGACGAAGATGTCGCGGAAGAAGCAGTCGCACAGCGACAGGATTGACGACCTGGGAGACACGGAACGGACCAATGAACCGCGGAGTCAACTTACGAGAAGCTGTCGTAAGAGGAAGGTTGCGAGTGGAAAGCCACACTCTCTGGCCGCAACAATACCTTGGACTCTTAATCCTGCGTTTATTGGCGGCTCTCACAGTCTGTGCCCTGTAACGGCAAAGTGCAGACCTCACCCTCCTCCAGGTGCGCTCACAACGTTGGACAAACGCTTGAGCGGAGGAACGCTGGACTCGGCAAGCTGGGAAGAGAACAGAGGAGGCTGGTAACCCAGACTACTCTGAAACGGAGATAACCCGGTAGCAGACGAAGGAAGCGAATTGTGAGCGTATTCTGCCCAGGGGAGCTGTTCTGCCCAAGACGCAGGGTTTCTGAAAGAAAGGCTGCGTAGTATGCGACCAATCGTCTGATTGGCCCTCTCTGCTTGACCGTTAGACTGGGGATGAAACCCGGAAGAGAGACTGACGGACGCACCAATCAAACGACAGAACTCCCTCCAAAACTGTGACGTGAATTGCGGGCCTCTGTCTGAAACGGCGTCTAACGGGAGGCCATGAATTCTGAATACATTCTCGATAATGATTTGTGCCGTCTCCTTAGCGGAAGGAAGTTTAGCGAGGGGAATGAAATGTGCCGCCTTAGAGAACCTATCGACAACCGTAAGAATCACAGTCTTCCCCGCAGACAAAGGCAGACCGGTAATGAAGTCTAGGGCGATGTGAGACCATGGTCGAGAAGGAATGGGAGCGGTCTGAGACGACCGGCAGGAGGAGAGTTACCCGACTTAGTCTGCGCGCAGTCCGAACAAGCAGCCACGAAACGGCGCGTGTCACGCTCCTGAGTCGGCCACCAAAAGCGCTGGCGAATAGACGCAAGAGTGCCTCGAACACCGGGATGACCAGCTAACTTGGCAGAGTGAGCCCACTGAAGAACAGCCAGACGAGTGGAAACAGGAACGAAAAGGAGGTTACTAGGACAAGCGCGCGGCGACGCAGTGTGCGTGAGTGCTTGCTTAACCTGTCTTTCAATTCCCCAGACTGTTAACCCGACAACACGCCCATAAGGAAGAATCCCCTCGGGATCAGTAGAAGCCACAGAAGAACTAAACAGACGGGATAAGGCATCAGGCTTGGTGTTCTTGCTACCCGGACGGTAAGAAATCACAAACTCGAAACGAGCGAAAAACAACGCCCAACGAGCTTGACGGGCATTAAGTCGTTTGGCAGAACGGATGTACTCAAGGTTCTTATGGTCTGTCCAAACGACAAAAGGAACGGTCGCCCCCTCCAACCACTGTCGCCATTCGCCTAGGGCTAAGCGGATGGCGAGCAGTTCACGGTTACCCACATCATAGTTGCGCTCAGATGGCGACAGGCGATGAGAAAAATAAGCGCAAGGATGAACCTTATCGTCAGACTGGAAGCGCTGGGATAGAATGGCTCCCACGCCTACCTCTGAAGCGTCAACCTCGACAATGAATTGTCTAGTGACGTCAGGAGTAACGAGGATAGGAGCGGACGTAAACGTTCTTTTAGAAGATCAAAAGCTCCTGGGCGGAACCGGACCACTTAAAACACGTCTTGACAGAAGTAAGAGCTGTGAGAGGGGCAGCAACTTGACCGAAATTACGAATGAAACGCCGATAGAAATTAGCGAAACCTAAAAGCGCTGCAACTCGACACGTGACCTTGGAACGGGCCAATCACTGACAGCTTGGACCTTAGCGGAATCCATCTGAATGCCTTCAGCGGAAATAACGGAACCGAGAAAAGTAACGGAGGAGACATGAAAAGAGCACTTCTCAGACTTTACGTAGAGACAATTCTCTAAAAGGCGCTGTAGAACACGTCGAACGTGCTGAACATGAATCTCGAGTGACGGAGAAAAAATCAGGATATCGTCAAGATAGACAAAAACAAAGATGTTCAGCATGTCTCTCAGAACATCATTAACTAATGCCTGAAAAACAGCTGGCGCATTGGCGAGACCAAACGGCAGAACCCGGTACTCAAAATGCCCTAACGGAGTGTTAAACGCCGTTTTCCACTCGTCCCCCTCTCTGATGCGCACGAGATGGTAAGCGTTACGAAGGTCCAACTTAGTAAAGCACCTGGCTCCTGCAGAATCTCGAAGGCTGATGACATAAGGGGAAGCGGATAACGATTCTTAACCGTTATGTCATTCAGCCCTCGATAATCCACGCAGGGGCGCAGAGTACCGTCCTTCTTCTTAACAAAAAAGAACCCCGCCCCGGCCGGAGAGGGAGAAGGCACTATGGTACCGGCGTCAAGAGACACAGACAAATAATCCTCGAGAGCCTTACGTTCGGGAGCCGACAGAGAGTATAGTCTACCCCGAGGAGGAGTGGTCCCCGGAAGGAGATCAATACTACAATCATACGACCGGTGAGGAGGAAGGGAGTTGGCTCGGGACCGACTGAAGACCGTGCGCAGATCATGATATTCCTCCGGCACTCCTGTCAAATCGCCAGGTTCCTCCTGAGAAGTAGGGACAGAAGAAACGGGAGGGATGGCAGACATTAAACACTTCACATGACAAGAAACGTTCCAGGATAGGATAGAATTACTAGACCAATTAATAGAAGGATTATGACATACTAGCCAGGGATGACCCAAAACAACAGGTGTAAACGGTGAACGAAAAATAAAAAAATAAATAGTCTCACTGTGGTTACCAGATACTGTGAGGGTTAAAGGTAGTGTCTCAAATCTGATACTGGGAAGATGACTACCATCTAAGGCGAACATGGGCGTAGGCTTCTCTAACTCTCTGAAAGGAATGTCATGTTTCCGAACCCATGCTTCGTCCATGAAACAACCCTCAGCCCCAGAGTCTATCAAGGCACTACATGTAGCACCCGAACCGGTCCAGCGTAGATGGACCGACAAAGTAGTACAGGATCTTGATGGAGAGACTTGAGTAGTTGCGCTCACCTGTAGCCCTCCGCTTACAGATGAGCTCTGGCTTTTACTGGACATGAATTAACAAAATGTCCAGCAACTCCGCAATAGAGGCACAGGCGGTTGGTGATCCTCCGTTCCCTCTCCTTAGTCGAGATGCGAATCCCTCCCAGCTGCATGGGCTCAGACTCTGAGCCAGAGGAGGGAGATGGTTGCGATGCGGAGCAGGGAAACACCGTTGATGCGAGCTCTCTTCCACGAGCCCGGTGACGAAGATCTACCCGTCGTTCTATGCGGATGGCGAGAGCAATCAAAGAGTCCACATCTGAAGGAACCTCCCGGGAGAGAATCTCATCCTTAACCACTGCGTGGAGTCCCTCCAGAAAACGAGCGAGCAGCGCCGGCCGTTCCACTCACTAGAGGCAGCAAGAGTGCGAAACTCAATAGAATAATCCGTTATGGACCGTTCACCTTGGCATAAGGAAGCCAGGGCCCTAGAAGCCTCCCTACCAAAAACTGAACGGTCAAAAACCCGAATCATCTCCTCTTTAAAGTTCTGGAACTTGTTAGAGCAATCAGCCCTTGCCTCCCAGATAGCTGTGCCCCATTCTCGAGCCCGGCCAGTAAGGAGTGAAATGACGTAAGCAACCCGAGCTCTCTCTAGAGTATGTGTTGGGTTGGAGAGAGAACACAATCTCACACTGCGTGAGAAAGGAGCGGCACTCAGTGGGCTGCCCGGAGTAGCAAGGTGGGTTATTAACCCTAGGTTCTGGAGGCTCGACAGGCCAGGAAGTAACAGGTGGCACGAGACGTAGACTCTGGAACTGTCCAGAGAGGTCGGAAACCTGAGCGGCCAGGTTCTCCACGGCATGGCGAGCAGCAGACAATTCCTGCTCGTGTCTGCCGAGCATGGCTCCTTGGATCTCGACGGCAGTGTAACGAGCGTCTGAAGTCGCTGGGTCCATTCCTTGGTCGGTTCCTTCTGTCATGGAGGTGAAAGAGGACCCAAAAGCGACTTGGCGAAAACAGAGTCTTTAATCCAGTAAAGTAAATACAAACAAAAAAAACACAACTTTCACTCGATATGACGAGGACAAACTGGAGACTCGAACTTGAACAGCAGGTGAACAGCAGGTTGCCTCGGGAAGGCACTTGAACCAGACAGACTCAGACACCTGCTCACCACGCAGCATCTGAGGAAAACACGACACGACAGGGCGATACACAAACACAGCACGGTGAATACTAAACAAGGAACCGACAGGACAGGAACGGAACACAAAGGAAGAAATAGGGACTCTAATCAGGGGAAAGGATCGGGAACAGGTGTGGGAAGACTAAATGATTGATTAGGGGAATAGGAACAGCTGGGAGCAGGAACGGAACGATAGAGAGAAGAGAGAGCGAGAGAGTGAGAGTGGGAGGGGGAGAGAGAGGGATAGAAAGAGGGAAAGAACCTAATAAGACCAGCAGAGGGAAACGAATAGAATGGGAAGCACAGGGACAAGACAAGATAATAAATGACAAAACATGACAACAGGCCACTAAATACCCTGGTTTAAATGAAGATATGGATTTACAAACTACAGGCCACTAAATACCCTGGTTTAAATAAAGATATGGATTTACAAACTACAGGCCACTAAATACCCTGGTTTAAATGAAGATATGGATTTACAAACTACAGGCCACTAAATACCCTGGTCTAAATGAAGATATGGATTTACAAACTACAGGTCACTAAATACCCTGGTGTAAATGAAGATATGGATTTCTCACCCTTCCTGTAGAGTCGTGATGGGTCCATTTGTTGTCATCTAGTGGACATTGCCCTCAGCTATGTTTAGACTGTTGTTCATGTTTTGCTGTGTTCTAGTGTACTATGGCACATATTGCTTTCTTATTCTTGACACTTCTCCCAGTCATATTTAAGGTTAGAACTACATTTCTATTTGTTCTGATACTTCTAGCTTGGAATTGTATTTTTCATGATAATCTAGCTACAGTATTTCACCTTTTAATGTGTATAGTATTGCTTACTAGGTGTGTCTAATCAATTGTGTAACCACTCTCTCTTCCAATTAGGGCTAATTGGAAAAGCTGTTTCTTTTTTTTGGTACTCCCTGACGAAGGCCATGCAGCCGAAACGCGTCAGTTTTTAAAATGTTGTTTCTATTGAACATGCCATTCTAATAAAGGCATATTAATTAATTATATGAAGAGTGCTATGGTCCTCCTTTCTTTTTGAGGGCCACTATTGTTCCTGTTCCCAAGAAAGCTAAGGTAACTGAGCTAAATGACTACTGCCTCATAGCACTCACTTCCATCATAATGAAGTGCTTTGAGAGACTTGTCAAGGACCATATCACCTCCACCCTACCTGACACCGTAGACCCACTCCAATTTGCTTACCGCCCCAATTGGTCCACAAATGAACCAATTGCAATCCCACTGCACACTGCTCTAACCCATCTGGACAAGAGGAATACCTATGTGAGAATGCTGTTCATCGACTACAGCTCAGCATTTAACACCATAGTACCCTCCAAACCCGTCATCAAGCTCGAGACCCTGGGTCTCGACCCCGCCCTGTGCAACTAGGTACTGGACTTCCTGACGGGCCGTCCCCAGGTGGTGAGGGTAGGTAACAACATTTACACCCTGCTGATCCTCAACACTGGGACCCCACAAGGGTGCATTCTCAGCCCTCTCCTGTACTCCCTGTTCACCCATGACTGCGAGGCCATGCACGCCTCCAATTCAATCATCAAGTTTGCAGACAACACTACAGTGGTAGGCTTGATTACCAACAACGACGAGACGGCCTACAGGGAGGAGGTGAGGGCCCTCGGAGTGTGGTGTTAGGAAAATAACCTCACACTCAACGCCAACAAAACAAAGGATATGATCGTGAACTTCAGGAAACAGCAGAGGGAGCAGCCCCCTATGCACATCAATGGGACAGTAGTGGAGAAGGTTTAAGTTTAAATTTAAGTTCCTCGGCGTACACATCACAGACAAACTGAAATGGTCTAACTTCACAGAGAGTGTGGTGAAGAAGGTGCAGCAGCGCCTCTTCAACCTCAGGTGGCTGAAGAAATGTGGCTTGTCACCAAAAACACTCAAACTTTTACAGGTGCACAATCGAGAGCATCCTGTTCGGTTGTATCACCGCCTGGTTCGGCAACTGCTCCGCCCACAACCGTAAGGCTCTCCAGAGGGTAGTTAGGTCTGCACAACGCATCACCGGGGGCAAACTACCTGCCCTCCAGGACACCTACAACACCTGATGTCACAGGAGGGCCAAAAAGATCATCAAGGACAACAACCACCCGAGCCACTGCCTGTTCACCCCGCTATCATCCAGAAGGCGAGGTCAGTACAGCTGCATCAAAGTAGGGACCGTGAGACTGAAAAACAGCTTCTATTTTAAGGCCATCAGACTGTTAAACAGCCATCACTAACATTGAGTGGCTGCTGTCAACATACTGACTCAACTCCAGCCGCTGGAAAACTTGATGTAATAAATGTATCACTAGCCACTTTAAACAATGCCAATTTATATAATGTTTACATACCCTACATTACTCATCTCATATGTATATACTGTACTCTATACCATCTACTGCATCTTGACTATGCCATTCTATACCATCACTCATTCATATATTTTTTCATGTACATATTCTTATTCTTTCCTTTACACTTGTGTGTATAAGGTTATTGTTGTAAAATTGTTAGGTTAGATTACTCGTTTGATATTACTGCATTGTCGGAAACAAGAAGCACAAGCATTTCGCTACACTCGCATTAACGTCTGCTAACCATGTGTATGTGACAAATTATATTTGATTTGATTTGATCTGTCCATGGTGCTGAACAGAATAAAATTGGAAATCTGTCCATGGGGCTGACAGAGTACAATTGGAGATCTGTCCATGGGGCTGACAGAGTACAATTGGAGATCTGTCCATGGTGCTGAACAGAGTACAGTTGGAGATCTGTCCATGGGGCTGACAGAGTACAATTGGAGATCTGTCCATGGTGCTGAACAGAGTACAGTTGGGGAACTGTCCATGGTGCTGAACATTTTGAGGATGCTGCAGCAGTCACAGTCTTGGGTTTCTGTCCATGGGGCTGACTGAGTATGTTATGTGCTGAAACTGTAGTGGCTAGCCATGAGTTGCTGTCCATGGATCTGACAGGTGCTGCTGTCTTGTATTGGCCATTATAGGCCTACTGATCGCTGCTGTCCAGGATGGTGGTTCTGTACATGCATGACTGACATATCTCTTCATCTTCCTCTGTGTCTCCCTACAGTGGCCCAAACCACCTTGAAGTGTGTGTGTCTGTGTGAGCGTGTGTGAGCGCATGTGTGTGTGATCGCTGTCTCAGAGAAACCTACTCTGCAATACATAATCTACACTGAACAAAAACCGTGAGTACACAATACCTACAGTACTCTATTCACAATAATTATCTACTGTAATCTATTCAAAATAATTATCTGCTGTAATTTATTCAACATCATTTTCTACAGTAATCTATCCATCATCATTACATAGAGTACACTATTCACATTAATTATCTACAGTAATCTATTCACCATCATTATCTACAGTAATCTATTCACCATCATTATCTACAGTAATCTATGCACCATCATTATCTACAGTAATCTATTCACCATCATTATCTACAGTAATCTATTCACCATCATTATCTACAGTAATCTATGCACCATCATTATCTACAGTAATCTATTCACCATCATTATCTACAGTAATCTATGCACCATCATTATCTACAGTAATCTATTCACCATCATTATCTACAGTAATCTATTCACCATCATTATCTACAGTAATCTATTCACCATCATTATCTACAGTAATCTATTCACCATCATTATCTACAGTAATCTATTCACCATCATTATCTACAGTAATCTATTCACCATCATTATCTACAGTAATCTATTCACCATCATTATCTACAGTAATCTATGCACCATCATTATCTACAGTAATCTATTCACCATCATTATCTACAGTAATCTATGCACCATCATTATCTACAGTAATCTATTCACCATCATTATCTACAGTAATCTATTCACCATCATTATCTACTGTAATCTATTCACCATCATTTAGCTTTTCAGAGGGAGCGATTGTGAGCGAACTGTGTTGCATAGGGTTGTCACAACAGCAGTATTGCAAAACTAGTAGGTAAGGAATATCTGGTATGGTTGTATGGCATTAGAGGTATGTTGACAATCTACTGTATTATGATCCAGATTACCAACTGATCCTCAGAGTGTCCCTGGTTTGTCTTTGGAAATAATCAAACTCAGCTGTTCACTCGGTGATCAAACTATATTTCTGGGCCTCGCCTGAGTGATGAAAGATTATTTACCAGGATTACAAGACTAGTGGCAATGCCCACATATTTCTGAGACACTTCTACCCCAGGTAGAACAAAACCCAACCATGGTTTTCCACATCTCTAATGTCTCCCATTTATTAAATGGATGGTTCTGAAAAAATATTTGCCTGCAAAAGTGGTTAAATTGATATATATAATTATTATTAATTATTATATAATATATATACAATTTAAACTAAAAAAGTGCAAAGTAATGCCTGGCTAGGGGGGGATGGGCTAGTAACAGCAGGGTAGCCTAGTGGTTAGAGTGTTGGGCTAGTAACCGGAAGGTTGCAAGTTCAAATCCCTGAGCTGACAAGGTACAAATCTGTTGTTCTGCCTCTGAACAGGCAGTTCACCCACTGTTCCTAGGCTGTCATTGAAAATAAGAATTTGTTCTTAACTGACTTGCCTAGTTAAATAAAGGTAAAATAAAACAAATAAAAAATAAGGCCATGTAACCCAATAATGCAAGCTCTGATGTTGCTAGATCAGCATAAGAAAACCTTATTAACCATCTAGGAAATATAGACCTGTTAACACAGAAATACAATGGGCATAAATATCAACTATGAATATTTATGATGAATATATGCTTTAATTTTTGGTAGCTGATTTACTAGACAACTTTCCAAGTCAAGTTCTCTCTCATTCAGCTCTAAGGAAAACAAGAGGGCTCAGACATCGGAATTAGATGTTTGTGTAAGGTTGATTCAAAGTCTTTGAGTTAACCAGGGGCCGGTTTCCCGACAACATTGGAAATTAGGCTTACGAGTATTTTAACCATGTATCTTTCCTACAACAGCCGATGATGTAACATGCATTTTGCAAAAGTCCACGCATAGAGAGCAGTCGCTAAGTACGTTGTTGGAGCATGCGTTGATACTTATAGGATCAAAAGAAAGGCAACGCTGCTCTCAGATCAGCTTTGTCAATTCATATCTTACCTTAACTTTAGAATAATTTCTAAATACTGACGACGGATCAGCTCCTAGAGAGATACTACCACCTTCTGCTGCAAATCTTGAGGCAGCTTATTCTAATGATTACCCAATAAAAATGCACTAAATTCTAGATTTTGTACACCATTGCACATATGTTAGGCTACACATCATGACATATATTGAGACAAAAGACACACAGGAGCCATCAAGGAGCAAAATAGAAGTCAATTTTTTGAACATGGAATGTATTTCAATATGATTGAATAGGCCTATAGCCTGTTGTATTTATACTTTAATGCAATCATCTCGGATTTCCTGTCGAGCATCATTTTAAACATCACTTGTTTGTGTCAATTGCAAAGACTATCAGGAATCAAGGTAAGAACCAAGTGCAGACTGTGTGAAGTAACAATGTTTATTATAACAACAACAGGCACATGCAAACGACAGGTCAAGGCAGGCAGGGGTCGATCATCCAGAGTAGCGGTCAAGGTACAGGATGGCAGGCAGGCTCAGGGTCAGGGACAGGCAGAGTGGTCAGGGGGGCGGGTACAGGGTCAGGACAGTCAAAGGTCAAAAACAAGGAGGATGAGAAAAAGAGAGACAGGAAAAACAGGAGCTGAGACAAAACAATGGTTGACTAGAACAAACAAGACAAACTGGCACAGACAGACAGAAAACACCGGTATAAATACCCAGAGAAGTAGGGAAGATGGGCGACACCTGGAGGGGGTGGAGACAAGCACAAGGACAGGCGAAACAGATCAGGGTGTGACAAAGACATTGGCAACTTTGTATATGTAATCAACTTTGTTCTGAAGTTATCGGCGGTCACAGAGAGAGGGATAAACCATGGATTATACAGTATGTTTAGCAGAGATCTTCTGTGTATAAAGTGATGCGGGAGGGCTAAACAGCATCTAACGAGTAACGACGCACTTAACTGTTCTACGAGAGGCCTGAGGCAGGCGTTAGATTCCGAGCGTGTAAAGTGCAACGTTAATAACGATGGTTTTGCGAAACATCTCATAGAGTGCCTCCTGAGTGGCGCAGCGGTCTAAGGCACTACATCGCAGTGCTAAAGGTGTCACTATAGACCCGGGTTTGATCCCGGGCTGTATCACAACCGGCTGTGATCGGGAGTCCCATGCTGTGGCGTACAACTGGCCCAGCGTTGTCGGGGTTAGGGGAGGGTTTGGCCGGGGGGGGCTTTACAAGTAGGCCGTCATTGTAAATAAGACTTCTTAACTTACTTGCCAAGTTAAATAAAGGTTAAATAAAAAATTAACGATGCTACTACGAAGGTTCTAAAGATTAACTTAGCCTTAAGATGCTTTTGGAAAACCGGGCACAGGACATGTGTGTCCAAACACCGTGAGGAGACAAAATAGCTAATAGTGGTTGTAGTTCTGGGGCCTGACCAGTAGACAGTAGTGGATGTAGTTCTGGGGCCTGACCAGTAGACAGTAGTGGTTGTAGTTCTGGGGCCTGACCAGTAGACCGTAGTGGTTGTAGTTCTGGGGCCTGACCAGTGGACAGTAGTGGATGTAGTTCTGGGGCCTGACCAGTGGACAGTAGTGGATGTAGTTCTGGGTCCTGACCAGTAGACAGTAGTGGATGTAGTACTGGGTCCTGACCAGTAGACAGTAGTGGATGTAGTTCTGGGTCCTGACCAGTAGACAATAGTGGATGTAGTTTTGGGTCCTGACCAGTAGACAGTAGTGGATGTAGTTCTGGGTCCTGACCAGTAGACAGTAGTGGATGTAGTTCTGGGTCCTGACCAGTAGACAGTAGTGGATGTAGTTCTGGGTCCTGACCAGTAGACAGTAGTGGTTGTAGTTCTGGGTCCTGACCAGTAGACAGTAGTGGATGTAGTTCTGGGTCCTGACCAGTAGACAGTAGTGGATGTAGTTCTGGGTCCTGACCAGTAGACAGTAGTGGTTGTAGTTCTGGGTCCTGACCAGTAGACAGTAGTGGATGTATTTATGGGTCCTGACCAGTAGACAGTAGTGGATGTAGTTCTGGGTCCTGACCAGTAGACAGTAGTGGATGTAGTTCTGGGTCCTGACCAGTAGACAGTAGTGGATGTAGTTCTGGGTCCTGACCAGTAGACAGTAGTGGTTGTAGTTCTGGGTCCTGACCAGTAGACAGTAGTGGTTGTAGTTCTGGGTCCTGACCAGTAGTGGTTGTCGTTCTGGGTCCTGACCAGTAGACAGTAGTGGTTGTAGTTCTAGGTCCTGACCAGTAGACAGTAGTGGTTGTAGTTCTGGGTCCTGACCAGTAGACAGTAGTGGTTGTAGTTCTGGGTCCTGACCAGTAGACAGTAGTGGTTGTAGTTCTGGGTCCTGACCAGTAGTGGTTGTCGTTCTGGGTCCTGACCAGTAGACAGTAGTGGTTGTAGTTCTGGGTCCTGACCAGTAGACAGTAGTGGTTGTAGTTCTGGGTCCTGACCAGTAGTGGATGTAGTTCTGGGTCCTGACCAGTAGTGGTTGTCGTTCTGGGTCCTGACCAGTAGACAGTAGTGGTTGTAGTTCTGGGTCCTGACCAGTAGAGAGTAGTGGTTGTAGTTCTGGGTCCTGACCAGTAGTGGTTGTCGTTCTGGGTCCTGACCAGTAGACAGTAGTGGATGTAGTTCTGGGTCCTGACCAGTAGACAGTAGTGGTTGTAGTTCTGGGTCCTGACCAGTAGAGAGTAGTGGTTGTAGTTCTGGGTCCTGACCAGTAGTGGTTGTCGTTCTGGGTCCTGACCAGTAGACAGTAGTGGTTGTAGTTCTGGGTCCTGAAAAGTAGACAGTAGTGGTTGTAGTTCTGGGTCCTGACCAGTAGTGGTTGTCGTTCTGGGTCCTGACCAGTAGACAGTAGTGGTTGTAGTTCTGGGTCCTGACCAGTAGACAGTAGTGGTTGTAGTTCTGGGTCCTGACCAGTAGACAATAGTGGTTGTAGTTCTGGGTCCTGACCAGTAGTGGTTGTCGTTCTGGGTCCTGACCAGTAGACAGTAGTGGTTGTAGTTCTGGGTCCTGACCAGTAGACAGTAGTGGTTGTAGTTCTGGGTCCTGACCAGTAGTGGATGTAGTTCTGGGTCCTGACCAGTAGTGGTTGTCGTTCTGGGTCCTGACCAGTAGACAGTAGTGGTTGTAGTTCTGGGTCCTGACCAGTAGAGAGTAGTGGTTGTAGTTCTGGGTCCTGACCAGTAGTGGTTGTCGTTCTGGGTCCTGACCAGTAGACAGTAGTGGTTGTAGTTCTGGTTCCTGACCAGTAGACAGTAGTGGTTGTAGTTCTGTGGCCTGACCAGTTCTGGGTCATTCTGGGTAAGCTGCAGTAGACAGTATGACTGGCAGGGTTATCAGGCCTCCCCTGTCTCCTGTGTGGTCTCCATTTCCACAACAGTTGGGGGCAGGCACTCAGTAGATGCAGCTTGTCAACATGTATGTCCTCCCTGTCTCCAAGTCAACATGTATGTCCTCCCCTGTCTCCATGCAACTGTATGTCATCCTGTCTCCAAGTCAACATGTATGTCCTCCCCTGTCTCCAGTCAACAGTATCCTCCTGTCTCCAAGTCAACATGTATGGTCTCCAAGTCAACATGTATGTCCTCCCCTGTCTCCATGTCAACATGGTCTCCATTTCCAAGTCAACATGTTGGGGGCAGGTCACTCAGTATGTGCCCCTGTCTCCAAGTCAACATGTATGTCCTCCCTGTCTCCAAGTCAACATGTATGTCCTCCCCTGTCTCCAAGTCAACATGTATGTCCTCCCTGTCTCCAAGTCAACATGTATGTCCTCCCCTGTCTCCAAGTCAACATGTATGTCCTCCCCTGTCTCCAAGTCAACATGTATGTCCTCCCTGTCTCCAAGTCAACATGTATGTCCTCCCTGTCTCCAAGTCAACATGTATGTCCTCCCTGTCTCCAAGTCAACATGTATGTCCTCCCTGTCTCCAAGTCAACATGTATGTCCTCCCATGTCTCCAAGTCAACATGTATGTCCTCCCCTGTCTCCAAGTCAACATGTATGTCCTCCCATGTCTCCAAGTCAACATATATGACATCCCTGTCTCCAAGTCAACATGTATGTCCTCCCTGTCTCCAAGTCAACATGTATGTCCTCCCATGTCTCCAAGTCAACATGTATGTCCTCCCTGTCTCCAAGTCAACATGTATGTCCTCCCTGTCCTCCAAGTCAACATGTATGTCCTCCCTGTCTCCAAGTCAACATGTATGTCATCCCTGTCTCCAAGTCAACATCCCCTGTCTCCAAGTCAACATGTATGTCCTCCCTGTCTCCAAGTCAACATGTATGTCCTCCCATGTCTCCAAGTCAACATGTATGTCCTCCCTGTCTCCAAGTCAACATGTATGTCCTCCCTGTCTCCAAGTCAACATGTATGTCCTCCCATGTCTCCAAGTCAACATGTATGTCCTCCCTGTCTCCAAGTCAACATGTATGTCCTCCCTGTCTCCAAGTCAACATGTATGTCCTCCCTGTATCCAAGTCAACATGTATGTCCTCCCATGTCTCCAAGTCAACATGTATGTCCTCCCTGTCTCCAAGTCAACATGTATGTCCTCCCTGTCTCCAAGTCAACATGTATGTCCTCCCCCGTCTCCATGTCAATATGTGCTGCAACTGCAGGGCAGACAGCCAGGATGGTGGACATGACTGTCTGGAAAAAGCTCAACCTGAACAGACTAAGAGTGCACTGGAACATCCCAGCATGCATCATGAATGCAGTTAGCCAGCAGCAGGTCATGTTGGATTCAGGAAGTTGTATTGTACTAGCCATGAATCAAAGATCACTTCCAAATGATAAGGGGTAACTTAAAACACCAATCCTGGGGGCACAAGTTATTCCACATTGGAGTCAAGTTGTAAGAGCTATGGAGAGGGTGTCAGAGTCCAGGGTTGGGTTCTCATTCCTTTCATTGGAGCCTCCCAGTTGCCTCATTGATCCTGAAAGAATACTTGGTGTTGCCATGCCAACGTAATTTCAAGAGTAGGGGCAGAACACATAACATCCACAGAGGAACCTTTGACTGAAAAGAAGTATAGTTTTCAGTGTCTGAATCCACTTGTTTTCCTTAGATTAGATTAGATTCCAATAGCCACAACATCATAAAACCTATGTAACTGTATGTATGGTTGTCAGACAGGAACATACAGCACTGAATGAGATAACATTTGACTTGGATAGTTGTCTATTAATCAGCTTTCAAAAAGAAAAACTTACATTCATCATACATTTTCATAGTTGATATTCCAGCCAATTGCATCTCTGTGTTTACAGGTCGATATTTCCTGGACGCTTTAATAACATATCCTAACGATATATACCCTAATGTTATATATCCTAATGCTATATATCCTAATGCTATATATCCTAATGTTATATACCCTAATGTTATATATCCTAATGTTATATATCCTAATGCTATATACCCTAATGTTATATATCCTAATGCTATATATCCTAATGCTATATATCCTAATGCTATATACCCTAATGTTATATATCCTAATGTTATATATCCTAATGCTATATACCCTAATGTTATATATCCTAATGCTATATATCCTAATGCTATATATCCTAATGCTATATACCCTAATGTTATATATCCTAATGTTATATATCCTAATGCTATATACCCTAATGTTATATATCCTAATGCTATATATCCTAATGATATATACCCTAATGTTATATATCCTAATGTTATATACCCTAATGTTATATATCCTAATGTTATATATCCTAATGTTATATATCCTAATGATATATACCCTAATGTTATATATCCTAATGTTATATATCCTAATGTTATATATCCTAATGATATATATCCTAATGTTATATACCCTAATGTTATATACCTAATGTTATATACCCTAATGATATATACCCTAATGCTATATACCCTAATGTTATATATCCTAATGTTATATATCCTAATGTTATATATCCTAATGCTATATACCCTAATGCTATATATCCTAATGATATATACCCTAATGATATATACCCTAATGATATATATCCTAATGTTATATATCCTAATGTTATATATCCTAATGCTATATATCCTAATGATATATACCCTAATGTTATTTATCCTAATGTTATATATCCTAACGTTATATATCCTAATGTTATATATCCTAATGTTATATACCCTAATGATATATACCCTAATGATATATACCCTAATGTTATTTATCCTAATGTTATATACCCTAATGTTATATATCCTAATGTTATTTATCCTAATGTTATTTATCCTAATGTTGTATACCCTAATGCTATATATCCTAATGTCCCTCCAGCTAACCAACTTTGCAGTAAAATATATTTTCGCAACCATCCATTTCATAAATAGACATAAGATATATTATAGGATTGGCCACTAGCCTTTACAGTGTATCTCATTGTGTTTACAAGAACCGCATGATACATTGCCATGGCCAGTGTTGTCAGGCTGTGTGTGTGTGTGTGTGTGTGTGTGTGTGTGTGTGTGTGTGTGTGTGTGTGTGTGTGTGTGTGTGTGTGTGTGTGTGTGTGTGTGTGTGTGTGTGTGTGTGTGTGTGTGTGTGTGTGTGTGTGCGTGCGTGCGTGCGTGCGTGCGTATATGTTTTCCTACATTATCAGGACCCCAATGTCCTCACATTTCTACTTAATGTCCTGACAAGGTAGGAAAACAAGGACTATTGAAGAAAAATTCAGGTCTATTGAAAAATTCAGGACCTTGTTAAAATGCTATTTTAAGCTTAAGTTACCTTTATTTTACTAGGCAAGTCAGTTAAGAACAAATTCTTATTCACAATGACAGCATAGGAACAGTGGGTTAAGTGCCTGTTCAGGGGCAGAACGACAGATTTGTACCATGTCAGCTCGGGGGTTTGAACTTGCAATCTTCCAGTTACTAGTCCAACGCTCTAACCACAAGGCTAGGGTTAGGTTTAGGGTTAGGTTTAGATTTAGGGGTTAGGATTAGGTTTAGATTTAGGGGTTAGGGTTTGGTTTAGATTTAGGGGTTTGGGTTAGGATTAGATTTAGGGGTTAGGATTAGGGTTAGGTTTAGATTTAGGGAAAATACGTTTTTTTAATGGTGAAAAAATGTTACACTCCAAAAAGTCCAGAAATTTCACAAAAACGCAGCTGTGTATGTTTCTACATCAGTTCCACACGGTGTTTCCTGCTGCCTGATCAATCATTCTGCTGTAACAAGACAATTAAACACATCGCTGTATGTCAGTGTGACTCGCACACTCTCTCTCTCTCTGTCTCTCTCTCTCTCTCTCTCTCTCTCTCTCTCTCTCTCTCTCTCTCTCTCTCTCTCTCTCTCTCTCTCTCTCTCTCTCTCTCTCTCTCTCTCTCACTCTCTCTCTGTCTCTCTCTCTCTCTCTCTCTCTCTGTCTCTCTCTCTCTCTCTCTCTCTCTCTCTCTCTCACTCTGTCTCTCCCGCTCTGTCTCTCGCTCTGTCTTTCTTTCTGTCTCTTTAAACCCACAAATAAATTACTTACAACCAGAAATTTTATTAAAAAGATACGGCAAACAAAGTTCAACATTTCCATTTTAGAATGCAATTTTTACAAAAATAACTATGCTGTCAACATTTTTTTTGCTTAAATTATTTTTGACCAGGGCTCACTTGAAAAAGAGATGTAGGGCCTCGTGTTTGTTAGGGCCTCGTCTCTGGATGATTGACGGCCAGTGGAGACTCCTCAGAGGAGGAAGGGGTGGAGCATCCTCCTCAGTGAATTTCATAAAAAGAAAAAGTGTAGAACATTTCAAAAGTTATCCTTTTTAGATTAAACTATACTACATTTATTAATGTAACCAAATAATTGATTTAAACACACTGTTTTGCAATGAAGGTCTACAGTAGCCTCAACAGCACTCTGTAGGGTAGCACCATGGTGTAGCCGGAGGACAGCTAGCTTCCTTCCTCCTCTGGGTATATTGACTTCAATACAAAACCCAGGAGGCTTATGGTTCTCACCCACTTCCATAGACTTACACAGTAATCATGATAACTTCCTGAGGACGTCCTCCAACCTATCAGAGCTCTTGTAGCATGAACTGACATGTTGTCCACCCAATCAAAGTATCAGAGAATGAATCTAGAACTGAAAGCATAAGCTACAACTAGCTTGTAGCTTGTAGACACTAGTTGAACAGTTTTGAACAAATTAATTTCTTCAAAAATGAAGGAGAAGCAAGATAGAGAGAAAGAGATTTCATCATTTTTCTTTTTACTTAATTAGCTAGCAAATACAGCTAACTAGTTTAGCCTACTGAAACACTCTGCTCAAACAGAGGGATGCTATGTTACCTAGCTGTCTATGACTAACGAACACAACACTGGAACTCTTCCAAGTCAAGGTAAGCTTTTGGTTTTAAGTTATTGCCACCTTGGCCCGCTGGTGTAACTGCTAAACTGTTTACTGACTATATACTGTAACGTCAATACATCATTGTAGAGGGTTTACTAATGCGTTAGTTCTATTAGCTATGCCGAATATGACGTTACTTTAGCTAATATGGTGACAATGATGTAGCCTGTGAGTAGCAGTCAGTGGTTATGTTGTAGTTTGGCTTGGAAAGGTTGTTTCGCCTGGTCATATACAGCTGATGTGCTGTGCATTAAAGTCCACAAATGAAGGGAAAGGGTGAGGGGGGAGAGATTATTGATATCAGATGGAATACAATGTGGCTGCTATGAAAGTGAACTGTGTTTACGTGTGATCCGGGGCGTATTCATTCCGCCCATTCTGTTAAAAAAACAAGAAGCAAACAGAACAAAACGGGGATAAACGTACCTGAATTTGTCCAATAGAAACTCTTGTTTGCAGCTGTTGGACTAATGATTACACCCTACAGTATATCAGCTAGATGCAGGTAAGAGTATGCAATGCGGTATTGAATGTCACTGTCTGACCACGTGTCGCTGTCTGTCACCTCAAAGTTCTCTCTCGACCTGTGTTGTCAACTTTCATTCATAGGATAGGATAGCAACCTCATGATGGTTATAGGGAAAATGTGAGTATCATGTAGTAGGCTAAACCTATCACTGTTATATTGAAATGGGTGAATGGAATATGAATGAAAGGCATCCAATATGCTGTAATAGAAATAAGGCCATGCTCATGAAAAACAAAATCATCCTCCCTCATCATAAAGCCACCGAATGACGCATATTGAATTACTTTGGCTCTCAACCAAGCTATACAACCGACAGTAAACATCAAAGTAGAAGCTGGAGATGTTATACTGACTCCCCCATAAAGGCAGTGTTGTGGTGTGTATCGGGGGTCTAATAAGTCCCTGTTGTTTCTGCAGTTAGAGGAAATGCTGTTGAGAAAGGGGTTTAGACATGAGTCTAATACTGTTGAGAAAGGGGTTTAGACATGAATCTAATACTGTTGAGAAAGGGGTATAGACATGAGTCTAATACTGTTGAGAAAGGGGTTTAGACATGAGTCTAATACTGTTGGGAAAGGGGTATAGACATGAGTCTAATACTGTTGAGAAAGGGGTATAGACATGAGTCTAATACTGTTGAGAAAGGGGTATAGACATGAGTCTAATACTGTTGAGAAAGGGGTACAGACATGAGTCTAATACTGTTGAGAAAGGGGTTTAGACATGAGTCTAATACTGTTGAGAAGGGGTACAGACATGAGTCTAATACTGTTGGGAAAGGGGTTTAGACATGAGTCTAATACTGTTGAGAAAGGGGTTTAGACATGAGTCTAATACTGTTGAGAAAGGGGTTTAGACATGAGTCTAATACTGTTGAGAAAGGGGTTTAGACATGAGTCTAATACTTTTGAGAAGGGGTACAGACATGAGTCTAATACTGTTGAGAAGGGGTACAGACATGAGTCTAATACTGTTGAGAAAGGGGCTTAGACATGAGTCTAATACTGTTGATAAAGGGGTACAGACATGAGTTTCTTTCTAAACACACACACACACACACACACACACACACACACACACACACACACACACACACACACACACACACACACACACACACACACACACACACACACACACACACACACACACACACACACACACACACACACACACACACACACACACACACACACACACACACACACATGACAGAGGACAAGTCTCTCTACAGATAAACAGTCTGCTATAGTTATGACAGAGGACAATTCTCTCTACAGATAAACAGTCTAAGTTTTGACAGATAAACAGATAAACATCCTGCTATAGTTATGACAAAGGACAAGTCTCTCTACAGATAAACAGTCTGCTATAGTTTTGACAGAGGACGAGAGTCTCTACAGATAAACAGTCTGCTATAGTTATGACAAAGGACAAGTCTCTCTACAGATAAACAGTCTGCTATAGTTATGACAGAGGACAAGAGTCTCTACAGATAAACATCCTGCTATAGTTTTGACAGAGGACAAGTCTCTCTACAGATAAACAGTCTGCTATAGTTATGACAGAGGACAAGTCTCTCTACAGATAAACAGTCTGCTATAGTTATGACAGAGGACAAGAGTCTCTACAGATAAACAGTCTGCTATAGTTATGACAGAGGACAAGTCTCTCTACAGATAAACAGTCTGCTATAGTTATGACAGAGGACAAGAGTCTCTAAAGATAAACAGTCTGTGCAAGGGTTATACACACCATGACTGACCCACCGCCAAACCGGTCATGCTGGAGGATGTTGCAGGCAACAGAACGTTCTCCACGGCGTCTCCAGACTCTGTCACGTCTGTCACATGTGCTCAGTGTGAAGCTGCTTTCATCTGTGAAGAGCACAGGGCGCAAGTGGCGAATTTGACAATCTTAGTGTTCTCTGGCAAATGCCAAACGTCCTGCACAGTGTTGGGCTATAAGCACAACCCCCACCTGTGGACGTCGGGCCCTCATACCACCCTCATGGAGTCTGTTTCTGACCATTTGAGAAGACACATGCAAATTTGTGGCCTGCTGGAGGTCATTTTGCAGGACTCTGGCAGTGCTCCTCCTGCTCCTCCTTGCACAAAGGCGGAGGTAGCGGTCCTGTTGCTGGGTTGTTGCCCTCCTACGGCCTCCTCCACGTCTACTGATGTACTGGCCTGTCTCCTGGTAGCGCCTCCATGCTCTGGACACTACGCTGACAGACACAGCAAACCTTCTTGCCACAGCTCGCATTGATGTGCCATCCTGGATGAGCTGCGCTACCTGAGCCACTTGTGTGGGTTGTAGACTCTGTCTCATGCTACCATTAGAATGAAAGCACCGCCAGCATTCAAAAGTGACCAAAACATCATCCAGGAAGCATAGGAACAGAGAAGTGGTCTGTGGTCATCACCTGCAGAACTACTGCTTTATTGGGGGTATCTTGCTAATTGCCTATAATTTCCACCTGTTGTCTATTCCATTTGCACAACAGCATGTGAAATTTATTGTCAATCAGTGTTGCTTCCCAAGTGGACAGTTTGATTTCACAGAAGTGTGATTGACTTGGAGTTACATTGTGTTGTTTAAGTGTTCCCTATATTTTTTGAGCAGTGTATTTTGGACTCGCACAAAACCTTGCTGGTACCTGCCGCAATGTGGAAAATCCATTGGTTTCTGTTCCCAGAACACAGCTAGAGATAAGACTTGACTAGACAGGGATTAACCAGTAGTGAGAATGCAGAGAAACCTTCCACTCTAAAAATGCTTCCTCAATGACACCCTATTCTAGGGCATTCCTCAACCAGGGCCCCAAAAGTGTGTCATTTGGGATGGAGTCTAAGAGGCAAAGGATTACCCTTTATCCAAGCCGTTAGAACACCTGGTGTTTGAAGTAGGATCAAGTATTGAGTTACCTGCTGTCAAGTGACCTGATTCATACTGTACTGTAGTTATTCTTCTCAATACAACCAAAGCATTACAGAGTACAGAATTCAGCCAGTCTGACTTCACAGGAAGAAGTGCAGCCAGCCTGCCTGCTGAGGAGCAACACATGCGTTTCTTTCTAGCGGGTGAGTTTCCCCAATGTCTTGGCTGCAAACAGTCAGAGACCCATCAAAGCCTGTGTGGAGCCACTGAGAGAGATAACTTTTAAGGGATGAAACCTACCAGTGTGATCCCCTGTCCTTCTCCGTTAAGATTCCTGTCTTCTACAGTACATCCCACTAACTCTTCTTCTCCCTACTTCTCCCTGTGGAGCTGTATAGAGATACCTGTGTTGGGGTACTGTAGAGCCAGAGATCCCTGTGTTGGGGTACTGTAGAGCTGTATAGAGATACCTGTGTTGGGGTACTGTAGAGCCAGTGATACCTGTGTTGGGGTACTGTAAAGCTGTATAGAGACACCTGTGTTGGGGTACTGTAAAGCTGTATAGAGCCAGAGAAGCTGTATAGAGCCAGAGACACTTGAGTTGGGGTACTGTAAAGCTGTATAGAGCCAGGGACACCTGAGTTGGGGTACTGTAAAGCTGTATAGAGCCAGAGAATCTGTATAGAGCCAGGGACACCTGAGTTGGGGTACTGTAAAGCTGTATAGAGCCAGAGAAGATGTATAGAGCCAGAGACACCTGAGTTGGGGTACTGTAAAGCTGTATAGAGCCAGAGAAGCTGTATAGAGCCAGAGATCCCTCTGCGTTACTTATAGACAGGTCAAAAGGATGAAGCTGCACTTTTCAAGCACTGCTAGTCTTTACTAGACCTTTCATTAAAGTCACATGCATTTAACCACAGGAAGGTTTCTTTATGGTGAAATTGCTCTGAAGACATTCTGAATCTTGGCCAGGTCTTGGGAACTGTTAGCAGGCAGAGATTTGTGATCTCAATGAAACTTCCTGGTTTAGATCCATCTTGATTGTATGTCACGTTAGAGGCCAGTTTCTTACATCTATATGGACCTTTTTCCTGACTAAAGAACTCAATGCAGTCCATCACCCAACATGGGGCAGCAGGTAGCCTAGTGGTTAGAACTCATTGCAGTCCATCACCCAACGTGGGGCAGCAGGTAGCCTAGTGGTTAGAACTCAATGCAGTCCATCACCCAACATGGGGCAGCAGGTAGCCTAGTGGTTAGAACTCAATGCAGTCCATCACCCAACACGGGGCAGCAGGTAGCCTAGTGGTTAGAACTCAATGCAGTCCATCACCCAACGTGGGGCAGCAGGTAGCCTAGTGGTTAGAACTCAATGCAGTCCATCACCCAACGTGGGGCAGCAGGTAGCCTAGTGGTTAGAACTCAATGCAGTCCATCACCCAACATGGGGCAGCAGGTAGCCTAGTGGTTAGAACTCAATGCAGTCCATCACCCAACATGGGGCAGCAGGTAGCCTAGTGGTTAGAACTCAATGCAGTCCATCACCCAACGTGGGGCAGCAGGTAGCCTAGTGGTTAGAACTCAATGCAGTCCATCACCCAACATGGGGCAGCAGGTAGCCTAGTGGTTAGAACTCAATGCAGTCCATCACCCAACGTGGGGCAGCAGGTAGCCTAGTGGTTAGAGTGTTGGGCCAGTAACCGTAAGATTGCTGGATTGAATCCCTGAGCTGACAAGATTAAAATCTATATCTCTCCTTCCACCCCTGAACAAGGCAGTTAGTTAACCCACTGTTCCCTGGTAGACTGTCATTGTAAATGCAAATTTGATATAATATAACAGACTTGCCTAGTTAAATAAACAGTGGAAATGTACCAAATGGCTCCCTATATAGGGCCCTATTGTCTACCAGAGCCTTAGTCTGGTATAGTCCACGATAACGGGAATAGGGTGTCATTTAGGATGCAGAACAGAGTGGGTGTTATCTGAGTGTATATAGGATGTCATTTCTCTAAATGAATCAGCGTCACAAGCTCGTCCATGTCACAACTCTGTCCTGTAATGAGGAGATCTGTCACACTGGGTGACTGTTCTTCTCTCTCTCTCTAATCACCAACCTAATGAAGCTATTATGGCTTCATCCCAAATGGCATCCTATTCCCGATGTAGTGCACTACTTTCGACTTAATTTGTACACACACACACATGCACACACACACACACGCGCACACACACACACACACAAACAAATATGCACACATGCACACACACACACGCACGCACACACATGCGCACACACACACTCACACATACAAAAACGTACGTACATACGCACCACACACACACACAAACAAATACGTACATATGCACACCACACACACACACACACACACACACACACACCTCACACACACACACACACACACACACACACACACACAGATCTGCTTTCATAAATCAATGATGGACTCCTTTAGTGAGCTGCCATGTGAAATGGACTTGAATCTGAAGTGGAGAAATACAGTGACTTCATTACATCAGAGGAGATAAGAGTCCGTGAGTCTCTGTGTGTGGTGAGTGTCTGTGTGTGGTGAGTGTCTGTGTGTGGTGAGTCTCTGTGTGTGGTGAGTGTCTGTGTGTGGTGAGTGTCTGTGTGTGGTGAGTGTCTGTGTGTGGTGAGTCTCTGTGTGTGGTGAGTGTCTGTGTGTGGTGAGTGTCTGTGTGTGGTGAGTCTCTGTGTGTGGTGAGTGTCTGTGTGTGGTGAGTGTCTGTGTGTGGTGAGTGTCTGTGTGTGGTGAGTGTCTGTGTGTGGTGAGTGTCTGTGTGTGGTGAGTCTCTGTGTGTGGTGAGTCTCTGTGTGTGGTGAGTGTCTGTGTGTGGTGAGTGTCTGTGTGTGGTGAGTGTCTGTGTGTGGTGAGTGTCTGTGTGTGGTGAGTGTCTGTGTGTGGTGAGTCTCTGTGTGTGGTGAGTCTCTGTGTGTGGTGAGTCTCTGTGTGTGGTGAGTGTCTGTGTGTGGTGAGTCTCTGTGTGTGGTGAGTCTCTGTGTGTGGTGAGTCTCTGTGTGTGGTGAGTGTCTGTGTGTGGTGAGTCTCTGTGTGTGGTGAGTGTCTGTGTGTGGTGAGTCTCTGTGTGTGGTGAGTCTCTGTGTGTGGTGAGTCTCTGTGTGTGGTGAGTGTCTGTGTGTGGTGAGTGTCTGTGTGTGGTGAGTGTCTGTGTGTGGTGAGTCTCTGTGTGTGGTGAGTCTCTGTGTGTGGTGAGTGTCTGTGTGTGGTGAGTGTCTGTGTGTGGTCAGTGTCTGTGTGTGGTGAGTCTCTGTGTGTGGTGAGTCTCTGTGTGTGGTGAGTGTCTGTGTGTGGTGAGTGTCTGTGTGTGGTGAGTGTCTGTGTGTGGTGAGTGTCTGTGTGTGGTGAGTCTCTGTGTGTGGTGAGTCTCTGTGTGTGGTGAGTGTCTGTGTGTGGTGAGTGTCTGTGTGTGGTCAGTGTCTGTGTGTGGTGAGTCTCTGTGTGTGGTGAGTGTCTGTGTGTGGTGAGTGTCTGTGTGTGGTCAGTGTCTGTGTGTGGTGAGTCTCTGTGTGTGGTGAGTGTCTGTGTGTGGTGAGTCTCTGTGTGTGGTGAGTCTCTGTGTGTGGTGAGTCTCTGTGTGTGGTGAGTGTCTGTGTGTGGTCAGTGTCTGTGTGTGGTGAGTCTCTGTGTGTGGTGAGTCTCTGTGTGTGGTGAGTGTCTGTGTGTGGTGAGTGTCTGTGTGTGGTGAGTCTCTGTGTGTGGTGAGTGTCTGTGTGTGGTGAGTGTCTGTGTGTGGTGAGTGTCTGTGTGTGGTGAGTGTCTGTGTGTGGTGAGTGTCTGTGTGTGATGAGTGTCTGTGTGTGGTGAGTCTCTGTGTGTGGTGAGTCTCTGTGTGTGGTGAGTCTCTATGTGTGGTGAGTGTCTGTGTGTGGTGAGTGTCTGTGTGTGGTGAGTCTCTGTGTGTGGTGAGTCTCTGTGTGTGGTGAGTGTCTGTGTGGTGAGTCTCTGTGTGTGGTGAGTGTCTGTGTGTGGTGAGTGTCTGTGTGTGGTGAGTGTCTGTGTGTGGTGAGTGTCTGTGTGTGGTGAGTCTCTGTGTGTGGTGAGTCTCTGTGTGTGGTGAGTGTCTGTGTGTGTTGAGTGTCTGTGTGTGTTGAGTCTCTGTGTGTGGTGAGTCTCTGTGTGTGGTGAGTGTCTGTGTGTGGTGAGTCTCTGTGTGTGGTGAGTGTCTGTGTGTGGTGAGTCTCTGTGTGTGGTGAGTCTCTGTGTGTGTTGAGTGTCTGTGTGTGGTGAGTCTCTGTGTGTGGTGAGTCTCTGTGTGTGGTGAGTGTCTGTGTGTGGTGAGTCTCTGTGTGTGTGAGTCTCTATGTGTGGTGAGTGTCTGTGTGTGGTGAGTGTCTGTGTGTGTTGAGTGTCTGTGTGTGTTGAGTGTCTGTGTGTGGTGAGTCTCTGTGTGTGGTGAGTGTCTGTGTGTGGTGAGTGTCTGTGTGTGTTGAGTGTCTGTGTGTGTGTGTCTGTGTGTGTTGAGTGTCTGTGTGTGGTGAGTGTCTGTGTGTGGTGAGTGTCTGTGTGTGTTGAGTGTCTGTGTGTGGTGAGTCTCTGTGTGTGGTGAGTGTCTGTGTGTGGTGAGTGTCTGTGTGTGGTGAGTGTCTGTGTGTGGTGAGTGTCTGTGTGTGTTGAGTGTCTGTGTGTGTTGAGTGTCTGTGTGTGGTGAGTGTCTGTGTGTGTTGAGTGTCTGTGTGTGTTGAGTGTCTGTGTGTGGTGAGTGTCTGTGTGTGGTGAGTGTCTGTGTGTGGTGAGTCTCTGTGTGTGGTGAGTCTCTGTGTGTGGTGAGTGTCTGTGTGTGGTGAGTCTCTGTGTGTGGTGAGTCTCTGTGTGTGGTGAGTGTCTGTGTGTGGTGAGTGTCTGTGTGTGGTGAGTGTCTGTGTGTGGTGAGTGTCTGTGTGTGGTGAGTGTCTGTGTGTGATGAGTGTCTGTGTGTGGTGAGTCTCTGTGTGTGGTGAGTCTCTGTGTGTGGTGAGTCTCTATGTGTGGTGAGTGTCTGTGTGTGGTGAGTGTCTGTGTGTGGTGAGTCTCTGTGTGTGGTGAGTCTCTATGTGTGGTGAGTGTCTGTGTGTGGTGAGTCTCTGTGTGTGGTGAGTCTCTGTGTGTGGTGAGTGTCTGTGTGTGGTGAGTGTCTGTGTGTGTTGAGTGTCTGTGTGTGTTGAGTGTCTGTGTGTGGTGAGTCTCTGTGTGTGGTGAGTGTCTGTGTGTGGTGAGTGTCTGTGTGTGTTGAGTGTCTGTGTGTGTTGAGTGTCTGTGTGTGGTGAGTCTCTGTGTGTGGTGAGTGTCTGTGTGTGGTGAGTGTCTGTGTGTGGTGAGTCTCTGTGTGTGGTGAGTGTCTGTGTGTGTTGAGTGTCTGTGTGTGTTGAGTGTCTGTGTGTGTTGAGTGTCTGTGTGTGTTGAGTGTCTGTGTGTGGTGAGTGTCTGTGTGTGTTGAGTGTCTGTGTGTGTTGAGTGTCTGTGTGTGGTGAGTCTCTGTGTGTGGTGAGTGTCTGTGTGTGGTGAGTCTCTGTGTGTGGTGAGTCTCTGTGTGTGGTGAGTGTCTGTGTGTGGTGAGTCTCTGTGTGTGGTGAGTCTCTGTGTGTGGTGAGTCTCTGTGTGTGGTGAGTGTCTGTGTGTGGTGAGTGTCTGTGTGTGGTGAGTGTCTGTGTGTGGTCAGTGTCTGTGTGTGGTGAGTCTCTATGTGTGGTGAGTGTCTGTGTGTGGTGAGTATCTGTGTGTGGTGAGTGTCTGTGTGTGGTGAGTGTCTGTGTGTGGTGAGTGTCTGTGTGTGGTGAGTGTCTGTGTGTGGTGAGTGTCTGTGTGTGCCCATGCATGTGTGTCTGTGAGTGTCTGTGTGTGCCCATGCATGTGTGTCCGTGAGTGTCTGTGTGTGCCCATGCATGTGTGTCCGTGAGTGTCTGTGTGTGCCCATGCATGTGTGTCTGTGAGTGTCTGTGTGTGCCCATGCATGTGTGTCCGTGAGTGTCTGTGTGTGCCCATGCATGTGTGTCTCCTCTCTCCCTCCACCTCTCCTCTCTCTCTCCACCTCTCCTCTCTCCCTCCACCTCTCCTCTCTCTCTCTCCACCTCTCCTCTCTCCCTCCAACTCTCCTCTCACTCTCTCCAAAACTCCTCTCTCCCTCCACCTCTCCTCTCTCTCTCTCCAACACTCCTCTCTCTCTCCAACACTCCTCTCTCTCTCCAACACTCCTCTCTCTCTCCAACTCTCCTCTCTCCCTCCACCTCTCCTCTCTCTCTCCAACTCTCCTCTCTCCAACACTCCTCTCTCCCTCCACCTCTCCTCTCTCTCTCCCACCTCTCCTCTCTCTCCACCTCTCCTCTCTCTCCACCTCTCCTCTCTCCCTCCACCTATATATATATCCATATATATGCCATTTATATATATGCCATTTAGCAGACGCTTTTATCCAAAGCGACTTACAGTCATGTGTGCATACATTCTCGTATGGGTGGTCCCATCTCTCCCACAACCCCCTGGCTGGTCCAACTCTCCAACTGAACTCCACAACCCTCTCTCTCTCGCCATCTCCTCTCCAACTCCCTCCACCTCTCCAACTCCTCTCTCTCTCCACCTCTCTCTCTCCCTCCACCTCCCTCCTCTCTCTCTCTCCACACTCTCCTCTCTCCCTCCACCTCTCTCTCTCTCTCCACCTCTCCTCTCTCTCTCCACTCTCCTCTCTCTCTCTCTCAAAACTCCTCTCTCCCTCCACCTCTCCTCTCTCTCCACCTCTCTCTCTCTCTCCAACTCCTCCTCTCTCCTCTCCACTCTCCACTCTCTCCATCCACCTCTCTCTCTCTCCAACTCTCCTCTCTCCCTCCACCTCTCCTCTCTCTCTCCAACTCTCCTCTCTCCCTCCACCTCTCCTCTCTCTCTCCAACTCTCCTCTCTCCTCCACCTCTCCTCTCTCTCTCCAACTCTCCTCTCTCCCTCCACCTCTCTCTCTCTCTCCAACTCTCCTCTCTCCCTCCCCCTCTCCTCTCTCTCTCCACCTCTCTCCTCTCTCTCTCCACCTATCCTTTCTCCCTCCACCTCTCCTCACTCTCTCCACCTCTCCTCTCTCTCCACCTCTCCTCTCTCTCTCCACCTCTACTCTCTCTCTCCACCTCTACTCTCTCCCTCCACCTCTCCTCTCTCTCTAAAAATTATACTCTCTCTCTCCACCTCTCCACCTCTCCTCTCTCTCTCCAACTCTCCTCTTTCTCCACCTCTCCTCTCTCTCTCCACCTCTACTCTCTCCCTCCACCTCTCCTCTCTCTCCCCCTCTCCTCTCTCTCACCACCCCTCCATCTCTCCTCTCTCTCCACCTCTCCTCTCTCTCTCCACCTCTCCCCTCTCTCTCCAACAATCCCCTCTCTCGCCAACAATCCCCTCTCTCCGCCTCTGCTCTCTCTCTCACTCTCCTCTGTCTCCTCCACCTCCTCCCTCTCCTACCTCTCTTCTCTCTCTTCTCTCTCTCTCTCCTCTCTCTCTCCTCTCTCTCCTCTCTGTCCTCTCTCTCCTCTCTCTCTCCTCTACCTCTTCCCTCTCCTCTCTCGCTCCACCTCTCCTCTCTCTCTCTACCTCTCCTCTCCCCTCAGGCTCTTAAATCTTCTGCAATACAAAGCAGACCTGCTCGATGCTCAATGAGTTGCTATCGTGACATCTGACAGAGAAATATGTAAATCATCATGTGACCATCACTTTTTCATTAAACGGCCTTTCAAATATCTCATGTGTTGTATTACTGAATATCATGTCATATCATAAGTTACAGTGTTGTATTACTGGATATCATAAGTTACAGTGTTTATTACTGAATATCATAAGTTACAGTGTTTATTACTGAATATCATGTCATATCATAAGTTACAGTGTTTTATTACTGAATATCATAAGTTACAGTGTTTATTACTGAATATCATGTCCTATCATAAGTTACAGGTTTAAATCTTCTGAATAAAAAGTTACAGTGTTGTATTACTGAATATCATATGTTAGTGTTGCTATTACTGACATCTGACAGAGAAATTACTGAAATCATCATGTTACCAGTTTTTCATTAAACGGCCTTTCAAATATCTCATGTGTTTATTACTGAATATCATAAGTTACATGTTTATCAATATCATAAGTTACAGTGTTTATTACTGAATATCATAAGTTACAGTGTTTATTACTGAATATCATAAGTTACAGTGTTTATTACTGAATATCATGTCATATCATAAGTTACAGTGTTTTATTACTGAATATCATAAGTTACAGTGTTTATTACTGAATATCATGTCATATCATAAGTTACAGTGTTTATTACTGAATATCATAAGTTACAGTGTTTATTACTGAATATCATAAGTTACAGTGTTTATTACTGAATATCATAAGTTACAGTGTTTATTACTGAATATCATAAGTTACAGTGTTTATTACTGAATATCATAAGTTACAGTGTTTATTACTGAATATCATGTCATATCATAAGTTACAGTGTTTATTACTGAATATCATAAGTTACAGTGTTTATTACTGAATATCATAAGTTACAGTGTTGTATTACTGAATATCATATATCATAAGTTACAGTGTTTATTACTGAATATCATAAGTTACAGTGTTTATTACTGAATATCATGTCATATCATAAGTTACAGTGTTTATTACTGAATATCATAAGTTACAGTGTTTATTACTGAATATCATAAGTTACAGTGTTTATTACTGAATATCATAAGTTACAGTGTTTATTACTGAATATCATAAGTTACAGTGTTTATTACTGAATATCATAAGTTACAGTGTTTATTACTGAATATCATAAGTTACAGTGTTTATTACTGAATAACATAAGTTACAGTGTTTATTACTGAATAACATAAGTTACAGTGTTTATTACTGAATATCATAAGTTACAGTGTTTATTACTGAATATCATAAGTTACAGTGTTTATTACTGAATATCATAAGTTACAGTGTTTATTACTGAATATCATAAGTTACAGTGTTTATTACTGAATATCATAAGTTACAGTGTTTATTACTGAATATCATAAGTTACAGTGTTTATTACTGAATATCATAAGTTACAGTGTTTATTACTGAATATCATAAGTTACAGTGTTTATTACTGAATATCATAAGTTACAGTGTTTATTACTGAATATCATAAGTTACAGTGTTTATTACTGAATATCATAAGTTACAGTGTTTATTACTGAATATCATAAGTTACAGTGTTTATTACTGAATATCATGTCATATCATAAGGTAGTTATGTATAAATGATATATTGGACAGTTAGGCCCTATATTCAACCTATTAGATACAGGTAAACCACCCTGTGGGTTCTCTCAGGAGGAGGTTACCACTTTAAAAACAAACTACCCTGCAAGCTGTTGCTACAGTAATGGTCAATGGATATAGACATGAAACCACACCTTTCCTTATGGTTCTGCATAAACATCTGGAGGAAACATTTGGTGGCAGCAATAGTTGTATTGTTGCACAGGACCTTGTTTTTGGTAAGCAGGGAGACTGAGGTAACTATAAACATAGTATTATTACTACTGAATATCTCTCTCCTCTCCTCTGTCTCTCTCAGACGGAGGTAACTATAAACATAGTATTATTATTACTGAATATCTCTCTCATCTCCTCTGTCTCTCTCAGACGGAGGTAACTATAAACATAGTATTATTATTACTGAATATCTCTCTCATCTCCTCTGTCTCTCTCAGACGGAGGTAACTATAAACATAGTATTATTATTACTGAATATCTCTCTCATCTCCTCTGTCTCTCTCAGACGGAGGTAACTATAAACATAGTCTCCTCTGTCCCTCTCATTAACTTAACATACTGAATATCTCTCTCATCTCCTCTGTCTCTCTCAGATGGAGGTAACTATAAACATAGTATTATTAATACTGAATATCTCTCTCATCTCTTCTGTTTCTCTCAGATGGAGGTAACTATAAACATAGTATTATTATTACTGAATATCTCTCTCATCTCTTCTGTTTCTCTCAGATGGAACAGGAATTGTCTGTATGTTTGAAGTGGTGTTTTATTCCTTTCACTGTACCAGTACAAACCAGCGCAGTCAAAAGTAATAAGCTAAAGTTTTCATCATCTATTAGTTACGGGAACACTCAACCTACCACTTGAAAGACCTGGGTTGAGTCCCGAATAGCACCCAGTTCCCTATTGTGCACTACTTTCAACCAGAGCCCTATGGACTATAACGGGATTAAAGTGCCATTTGTGATGCACTTCTTTGGTTTAGGCAGCAGGTTTTGTTAGCTGTCAAAACATGACTCAAACATAAAGCTCCTGTCACATCTTGTTTTGTACATTAGATTGAGCTAACGCCAACATTTAGTGGTTTCTGGATATAGAGACACGTGTGTGTGTGTGTGTGTGTGTGTGTGTGTGTGTGTGTGTGTGTGTGTGTGTGTGTGTGTGTGTGTGTGTGTGTGTGTGTGTGTGTGTGTGTGTGTGTGTGTGTGTGTGTGTGTGTGTGTGTGTGTGTGTGTGTGTGTGTGTGTGTGTGTGTGTGTGTGTGTGTGTGTGTGTGTGTGTGTGTGTGCGTGATAAGGGCTCAGTGAAGCATGAAATAAGCTGGAACAGTAAACAAGGCTGATGTCTCCTGCTATTTCATAATTATGCACACACACACACACACACACACACACACACCGCTCTCATCGTTAGATCGTAAATGTGGCCTTGTACCTTCTGGCCATTCTTAATGATATGTCCAGTAAAATGCTGAGCTATCCGGTGGGTAGCATAATATAAGACTTGGACAGTCTGAGTAGGCTACCGATGACTCTCTCTCTCTCTGTAACTAGCATTCAGACATACTCTTAATTAGGCTTGGGTTTTACTGTGGTTTTACTGTGGTCAATCATCTTGTCTTTCAAGGACTGTTGGAAGATTAGCCAATGGGATGAAAGAGAACCTGATAAACAACCAGGGGAACCTTTAGAATAGACTAATTAGGAGTTTCTAGCAAGAAAACATTGTATTTTTGTCTGCAGTCTAATTGCTGTTGTTGTTGTTGTTGTGAACACAGCTCTTATTTAGCCGTCTCTTATTCAGTTGTTCAACAACAACAACAACATTTGCTGGAAGGATTCCAGAACTATCCCTATTCCTCTCTTCCTATACCTCTCTTAGACGAGTGAATTTCCCTCTTCCTCCTCCTGCCTCCTCCTCCTTCTGCCGCCTCCTCCTTCATTCCTCTCCTCCTCCTCCTCCAGCCGCTGCCTCCTCCTTAGTTCCTCTCCTCCTCCTCCTGCCTCCTCCTTCATTCCTCTCCTCCTCCTCCAGCCTCTTTCTCCTCCTTAGTTCCTCTCCTCCTCCTGCTTCCTCCTCCTCCTGCCTCCTCCTTTGTTCCTCCCCTCCTCCTGCCTCCTCCTCCTCCTGCCTCCTCCTTAGTCCCTCTCCTCCTCCTGCCTCCTCCTCCTCCTGCCTCCTCCTTCGTTCCTCTCCTCCTCCTCCTCCTCCTCCTCCTCCTCCTCCTCCTCCTCCTCCTCCTCCTCCTCCTCCTCCTCCTCCTCCTCCTCCTCCTCCTCCTCTTCCTCCTCCTCCTCCTCCTCCTCCATTCCTCCTCCTCCTCCTCCTCTTCCTCCTCCTCCTCCTCCTCCTCCTCCTCCTCCTCCTCCTCCTCCTCCTCCTCCTCCTCCTCCTCCTCCTCCTCCTCCTCCTCCTCCTCCTCCTCTCCTCCCTCCTCCTCCTCCTCCTCCTCCTCCTCCTCCTCCTCCTCCTCCTCCTCTCCTCCTCTTCCTCCTCCTCTCCTCCTCATCCTCCTCCTCTTCCTCCTCCTACTCTTCCTCCTCCTCCTCCTCCTCCTCCTCTACCAGGGCTGTGGTGTGTGATGGTGTGCTATGGCTTGTGATGAGGAAGCTCCATGATAAGAAACATATCAGTCCTCAGCACCTGCCTTTTGTTCATATGACCAACAACAGTCTGCATGGAGACAGCATCCCAAATGGCACCCTATTCCCTATATAGTGCACTACTTTTGATCAGGTCCCATTGGGAATAGGGTGCCATTTGGGATGCAATCCATTTTATGAGGAAACATTTTACTGTTATAAGGAAGAAATCAAACCTAGAAAATATTCAGATTTTCTCTGTGAATGTCTGTATAGCTCAGTCAGTGGACGGGCCAGTGAGTTTAGGCTTGTATTCAAAATGATGCTTTATTTAAAATGGGTAAAAGTGCCTTATAATGAAAAATGAGTTATTTATGACTCAAATTTACATTTTAGAATTTTATATTTTAGTGATTTAGAAGACGCTCTTATCCAGAGTGACCAACAATCAATGCATTCAAGCCATTATCAGACAATTTTAAAAAACAGCTAGCCACTTTCTTTAATTATGCTAATCAAACATAAACTAAAGGGCTAATCAACCATAAACTAAGGGGCTTAACAACCATAAACTAAGGGCTAATCAACCATAAACTAAGGGGCTAATCAACCATAAACTAAGGGGCTAATCAACCATAAACTAAGGGGCTAATCAACCATATGTCATGCAGGTGAATGAGGACCCAAAAGCGACTTGGCGAAAACAGAGTATTTAATCCAGAATAAACTTTACAAAACAAAAAGCATAATACTACACGTAAAGACAAGAACAGACTGGAGACTTGATCGAGAACTGCCGGTTGCCTCGGGAAGGCACTTGAACCTAGCAGACTCAGACACCTGCTCACCACGCAGCATCTGAGGGAAACACGACACGACAGGGCAAAACATTGACACAGCACGGTGAATTATAAATGAGGATCCGACAGGGCAGGTACGGGAAACAAGGAGAGAAATAGGGACTCTAATCAGGGAAAAGGATCGGGAACAGGTGTGGGAAGACTAAATGATGATTAGGGGAATAGGAACAGCTGGGAGCAGGAACGGAACGATAGAGAGAAGAGAGAGCGAGAGAGTGAGAGAGGGAGGGGGAGAGAGAGGGATAGAAAGAGGGAAAGAACCTAATAAGACCAGCAGAGGGAAACGAATAGAATGGGAAGCACAGGGACAAGACAAGATAATAAATGACAAAACATGACAGTACCCCCACTCACCGAGCGCCTCCTGGCGCACTCGAGGAGGAATCCTGGCGGCAACGGAGGAAATCATCAATGAGTGAACGGTCCAGCACGTCCCGAGACGGAACCCAACTCCTCTCCTCAGGACCGTAACCCTCCCAATCCACTAAGTATTGGTGACCCCGTCCCCGAGAACGCATGTCCATGATCTTATGTACCTTGTAAATAGGTGCGCTCTCGACAAGGACGGGAGGGGGAGGGAAGACGAACGGGGGTGCGAAGAAAGGGCTTAACACAGGAGACATGGAAGACAGGATGGACGCGACGAGGATGTCGCGGAAGAAGCAGTCGCACAGCGACAGGATTGACGACCTGGGAGACACGGAACGGACCAATGAACCGCGGAGTCAACTTACGAGAAGCTGTCGTAAGAGGAAGGTTGCGAGTGGAAAGCCACACTCTCTGGCCGCAACAATACCTAGGACTCTTAATCCTGCGTTTATTGGCGGCTCTCACAGTCTGTGCCCTGTAGCGGCAAAGTGCAGACCTCACCCTCCTCCAGGTGCGCTCACAACGTTGGACAAACGCTTGAGCGGAGGGAACGCTGGACTCGGCAAGCTGGGAAGAGAATAGAGGAGGCTGGTAACCCAGACTACTCTGAAACGGAGATAACCCGGTAGCAGACGAAGGAAGCGAGTTGTGAGCGTATTCTGCCCAGGGGAGCTGTTCTGCCCAAGACGCAGGGTTTCTGAAAGAAAGGCTGCGTAGTATGCGACCAATCGTCTGATTGGCCCTCTCTGCTTGACCGTTAGACTGGGGATGAAACCCGGAAGAGAGACTGACGGACGCACCAATCAAACGACAGAACTCCCTCCAAAACTGTGACGTGAATTGCGGGCCTCTGTCTGAAACGGCGTCTAACGGGAGGCCATGAATTCTGAACACATTCTCGATAATGATTTGTGCCGTCTCCTTAGCGGAAGGAAGTTTAGCGAGGGGAATGAAATGTGCCGCCTTAGAGAACCTATCGACAACCGTAAGAATCACAGTCTTCCCCGCAGACAAAGGCAGACCGGTAATGAAGTCTAGGGCGATGTGAGACCATGGTCGAGAAGGAATGGGGAGCGGTCTGAGACGACCGGCAGGAGGAGAGTTACCCGACTTAGTCTGCGCGCAGTCCGAACAAGCAGCCACGAAACGGCGCGTGTCACGCTCCTGAGTCGGCCACCAAAATCGCTGGCGAATAGACGCAAGAGTGCCTCGAACACCGGGATGACCAGCTAACTTGGCAGAGTGAGCCCACTGAAGAACAGCCAGACGAGTGGAAACAGGAACGAAAAGGAGGTTACTAGGACAAGCGCGCGAGACGCAGTGTGCGTGAGTGCTTGCTTAACCTGTCTTTCAATTCCCCAGACTGTCAACCCGACAACACGCCCATAAGGAAGAATCCCCTCGGGATCAGTAGAAGCCACAGAAGAACTAAACAGACGGGATAAGGCATCAGGCTTGGTGTTCTTGCTACCCGGACGGTAAGAAATCACAAACTCGAAACGAGCGAAAAACAACGCCCAACGAGCTTGACGGGCATTAAGTCGTTTGGCAGAACGGATGTACTCAAGGTTCTTATGGTCTGTCCAAACGACAAAAGGAACGGTCGCCCCCTCCAACCACTGTCGCCATTCGCCTAGGGCTAAGCGGATGGCGAGCAGTTCACGGTTACCCACATCATAGTTGCGCTCAGATGGCGACAGGCGATGAGAAAAATAAGCGCAAGGATGAACCTTATCGTCAGACTGGAAGCGCTGGGATAGAATGGCTCCCACGCCTACCTCTGAAGCGTCAACCTCGACAATGAATTGTCTAGTGACGTCAGGAGTAACGAGGATAGGAGCGGACGTAAAACGTTCTTTTAGAAGATCAAAAGCTCCCTGGGCGGAACCGGACCACTTAAAACACGTCTTGACAGAAGTAAGAGCTGTGAGAGGGGCAGCAACTTGACCGAAATTACGAATGAAACGCCGATAGAAATTAGCGAAACCTAAAAAGCGCTGCAACTCGACACGTGACCTTGGAACGGGCCAATCACTGACAGCTTGGACCTTAGCGGAATCCATCTGAATGCCTTCAGCGGAAATAACGGAACCGAGAAAAGTAACGGAGGAGACATGAAAAGAACACTTCTCAGCCTTTACGTAGAGACAATTCTCTAAAAGGCGCTGTAGAACACGTCGAACGTGCTGAACATGAATCTCGAGTGACGGTGAAAAAATCAGGATATCGTCAAGATAGACAAAAACAAAGATGTTCAGCATGTCTCTCAGAACATCATTAACTAATGCCTGAAAAACAGCTGGCGCATTGGCGAGACCAAACGGCAGAACCCGGTACTCAAAATGCCCTAACGGAGTGTTAAACGCCGTTTTCCACTCGTCCCCCTCTCTGATGCGCACGAGATGGTAAGCGTTACGAAGGTCCAACTTAGTAAAGCACCTGGCTCCCTGCAGAATCTCGAAGGCTGATGACATAAGGGGAAGCGGATAACGATTCTTAACCGTTATGTCATTCAGCCCTCGATAATCCACGCAGGGGCGCAGAGTACCGTCCTTCTTCTTAACAAAAAGAACCCCGCCCCGGCCGGAGAGGAAGAAGGCACTATGGTACCGGCGTCAAGAGACACAGATAAATAATCCTCGAGAGCCTTACGTTCGGGAGCCGACAGAGAGTATAGTCTACCCCGAGGAGGAGTGGTCCCCGGAAGGAGATCAATACTACAATCATACGACCGGTGAGGAGGAAGGGAGTTGGCTCGGGACCGACTGAAGACCGTGCGCAGATCATGATATTCCTCCGGCACTCCTGTCAAATCGCCAGGTTCCTCCTGAGAAGTGGGGACAGAAGAAATGGGAGGGATGGCAGACATTAAGCACTTCACATGACAAGATACGTTCCAGGATAGGATAGAATTACAAGACCAATTAATAGAAGGATTATGACATACTAGCCAGGGATGACCCAAAACAACAGGTGTGAAAGGTGAATGAAAAATCAAAAAGAAATAGTCTCACTGTGGTTACCAGATACTGTGAGAGTTAAAGGTAGTGTCTCAAATTTGATACTGGGAAGATGACTACCATCTAAGGCAAACATGGGCGTAGGCTTGTCTAACTGTCTGAAAGGAATGTTATGTTTCCGAACCCATGCTTCGTCCATGAAACAACCCTCAGCCCCAGAGTCAATCAAGGCACTGCATGTAGCACCCGAACCGGTCCAGCGTAGATGGACCGACATAGTAGTACAAGATCTAGATGAAGAGACCTGAGTAGTAGCGCTCACCAGTAGCCCTCCGCTTACTGATGGGCTCTGGCCTTTACTGGACATGAATTAACAAAATGTCCATCAAATCCGCAATAGAGGCACAGGCGGTTGGTGATCCTCCGTTCCCTCTCCTTAGTCGAGATGCGAATCCTCCCAGCTGCATGGGCTCAGTCTCAGAGCCAGAGGAGGGAGATGGTTGCGATGCGGAGCAGGGAAACACCGTTGATGCGAGCTCTCTTCCACGAGCCTGGTGACGAAGATCTACCCGTCGTTCTATGCGGATGGCGAGAGCAATCAAAGAGTCCACACAGGAAGGAACCTCCCGAGAGAGAATCTCATCTTTGACCACTGTGTGGAGTCCCTCCAGAAAACGAGCGAGCAGCGCCGGCTCGTTCCAGTCACTAGAGGCAGCAAGAGTACGAAACTCTATAGAGTAATCCGTTATGGATCGATCACCTTGGCATAGGGAAGCCAGGACCCTAGAAGCCTCCCCACCAAAAACTGAACGGTCAAAAACCCGAATCATCTCCTCTTTAAAGTTCTGGTAATTGTTAGAACAATCAGCCCTTGCCTCCCAGATAGCTGTGCCCCACTCTCGGGCCCGGCCAGTAAGGAGTGAAATGACGTAAAACAACCCGAGCTCTCTCTAGAGTATGTGTTGGGTTGGAGAGAGAACACAATCTCACACTGGGTGAGAAAGGAGCGGCACTCAGTGGGCTGCCCGGAGTAGCAAGGTGGGTTATTAACCCTAGGTTCTGGAGGCTCGGCAGGCCAGGAAGTAACAGGTGGCACGAGACGAAGACTCTGGAACTGTCCAGAGAGGTCGGAAACCTGAGCGGCCAGGTTCTCCACGGCATGGCGAGCAGCAGACAATTCCTGCTCGTGTCTGCCGAGCATGGCTCCTTGGATCTCGACGGCAGTGTTACGGCGTCTGTAGTCGCTGGGTCCATTCCTCGGTCGGATCCTTCTGTCATGCAGGTGAATGAGGACCCAAAAGCGACTTGGCGAAAACAGAGTATTTAATCCAGAATAAACTTTACAAAACAAAAAGCATAATACTACACGTAAAGACAAGAACAGACTGGAGACTTGATCGAGAACTGCCGGTTGCCTCGGGAAGGCACTTGAACCTAGCAGACTCAGACACCTGCTCACCACGCAGCATCTGAGGGAAACACGACACGACAGGGCAAAACATTGACACAGCACGGTGAATTATAAATGAGGATCCGACAGGGCAGGTACGGGAAACAAGGAGAGAAATAGGGACTCTAATCAGGGAAAAGGATCGGGAACAGGTGTGGGAAGACTAAATGATGATTAGGGGAATAGGAACAGCTGGGAGCAGGAACGGAACCATAAACTAAGGGGCTTAACAACCATAAACTAAGGGGCTAATCAACCATAAACTAAGGGGCTAATCAACCATAAACTAAGGGGCTAATCAACCATAAACTAAGGGGCTAATCAACCATAAACTAAGGGGCTAATCAACCATAAATTAAAGGGCTAATCAACCATAAACTAAAGGGCTTAACAACCATAAATTAAGGGGCTAATCAACCATAAACTAAAAGGCTAATCAACCATAAACTAAGGGGCTAAACAACCATAAACTAAGGGGCTAATCAACCATAAACTAAGGGGCTAATCAACCATAAACTAAAGGGCTAATCAACCATAAACTAAGGGGCTAATCAACCATAAACTAAGGGGCTAATCAACCATAAACTAAGGGGCTAATCAACCATAAACTAAGGGGCTAATCAACCATAAACTAAGGGGCTAATCAACCATAAACTAAGGGGCTAATCAACCATAAACTAAGGGGCTAGTCAACCATAAACTAAGGGGCTAATCAACCATAAACTAATGGGCTGATGAACCATAAACTAAGGGGCTAATCAACCATAAACTAAGGGGCTAATCAACCATAAACTAAGGGGCTAATCATCCATAAACTAAGTGGCTAATCAACCATAAACTAAGGGGCTAAACAACCATAAACTAAGGGGCTAATCAACCATAAACTAAGGGGCTAATCAACCATAAACTAAGGGGCTAATCAACCATAAACTAAAGGGCTTAACAACCATAAAATAAGGGGCTAACAACCATAAACTAAGGGGCTAAGGGGCTTAACAACCATAAACAACTAAACAACCATAAACTAAGGGGCTAATCAACCATAAACTAAGGGGCTAATCAACCATAAACTAAGGGGCTAGTCAACCATAAACTAATGGGCTGATGAACCATAAACTAATCAACCATAAAATAAGGGGCTTAACAACCATAAACTAAGGGGCTAAACAACCATAAACTAAGGGGCTAGTCAACCATAAACTAAGGGGCTAATCAACCATAAACTAAGGGGCTTAACAACCATAAACTACGGGGCTAATCAACCATGAACTAAGGGGCTAATCAACCATAAACTAAGGGGCCAATCAACCATCAACTAAGGGGCTAATCAACCATCAACTAAGGGGCTAATCAACCATAAACTAAGGGGCTAATCAACCATAAACTAAAGGGCTAATCAACCATAAACTAAGGGGCTAATCAACCATAAACTAAGGACCTAAACAACCATAAACTAAGGAGCTAATCAACCATAAACTAAGGAGCTAAACAACCGTAAACTAAGGGGCTAATCAACCATAAACTAAGGAGCTAAACAACCATAAACTAAGGGGCTAATCAACCATAAACTAAGGGGCTAATCAACCATAAACTAAGGGGCTAATCAACCATAAACTAAGGAGCTAATCAACCATAAACTAAGGGGCTAATCAACCATAAACTAAGGGGCTAATCAACCATAAACTAAGGAGCTAATCAACCATAAACTAAGGAGCTAATCAACCATAAACTAAGGAGCTAAACAACCATAAACTAAGGGGCTAAACAACCATTAACTAAGGAGCTGGGCTAGTAGGTTTAGACTTGTATTCAAAATAATGCTGAACCACCAGTGTGGCTCAAGTGGCTCATAATCAGACATCCATAGAGTTTTGTTCAGTTTGTTTATATGGAAAGTAATTACTGCCACAGAACACGCCTAAAAACGTTGGGTTAATGATTCACATGCTAAATTACCATAAACCCAGTGTGCATCCCAAAAGTTACCCTATTCCCTATATGGTACACTGCCTTTAACCCTGTGGGTCCTGGTCAAAAGTAGTGAGCTGGAAAGGGATTAGGGTGCCATTTGGGATGCGCACAGTCTCTGGCTCCTCCTGTCCAGGTCTCAGTGAAGCAGATGGAGAATGTTTCCTCTGATAAAGGTCACATTTATCCCCAAGCAGAGTCGTTAATTATCTAAATACTCACACACATGAACGCACACACACGCACACACACACACAGTGACAGACGCCTAGATACTCACAGGCTCACTAGTCACGTGCATGGGTACATTTTCCCTATATTGAGAGAGAGTTGGTGGAAAGTTACACACACCCCTATGCCCTCGAGCCATTATTATTATTATTATTATTATTATTATTATTATTATTATTATTATTATTATTATTATTATTATTATTATTATTATTATTTATTATTATTACTAATGTGCACTTGTGAAGGAAGAGTCCCCACTTTAAATCTTCAACATACTTCTTCTTCTTCTTCTTTATTAAGCTACATTTCTTACACTGTTTATGTTAGAAACACAGTTCAAACTTCAACACGTGTAGACTGGTCTGGATTAAGTTGCAAACACACAACTTTTTGATGTCTTTTATACTTTTAAAACTATGAAGCTTTTTTTCCACCATCTACTTTCATGGGTTTTCCTCAACATTCTAGAGACACTATTGTGACATCTTAACCTCCAACATTCTGTTCTATTCACTGTAAACAATGTCATTTTTGACACACATCAGCTACTTTGACCACTTTCCCAACGACTTAGACAAACCATGTATGAAATCTCCTTCTTCGACATCTCTTTGAGATATCTTATACCAATCAAATGACACAGCTGTTTTACGAATCACGGCAACGACATTTCCTCGAGCTTTTGTTATAAACAACTGAATATTTGACCACTTTCACAGAAAGTTACACAAAAACAGATAGACGATATGACATCTCCTTCTTTGCTATTCAAATCTGAATATCTGCCACCATCTAGCAATAAAGCTTATTTAGTAACCGCATTTTTCAACTTTTTCCAAACAACGGCCTTTTTTTACCCCTTCCCCAGCACTTTAGACTAAAACTTTGAATGTGTGACATCTTGGTGTACTTTTCCGCCATTCACATCTGGAATCAGAACATCATTATTTGCTACCAATCAAAAGATACAGCTGTTTGTCAGAATTTAGAGTGACGACAAGTGAGTGACAGCAAACTTGTCTTCTCGCTGTAAGTTTTGCTTTAAATAGTAAAGTAAAACATTTTAAACTTCATCATTAAACTAAAGCAAACCACACAACTTCACTGGTAAAATGTCCATCTAGTTATTATTCTTATTCATATATGAAATGATTCTAACTTTTATCTAACTTGCAAACCCTTCTTCCCCTCTATCAACCTACTCCTACCATCACTCCTCCATCCTTAACTACATGGCTCACTAGCCTGACTCAAACCTTACAGGAAGCGTAGTGGTTAGAGCGTTGGGCCAGTAACTGTGAGGTTATTGGATTGAATCCCCAAGCTGACAAGGTAAAACATCTGTTGTTCTGCCCCTGAACAAGGCAGTTAATAACCCTCTGCTCCCCGGTAGGCCGTCATTGTAAAATACGAATTTGTTCTCAACTGACTTGCCTTGTTAAATTAAAAAAATTATATGTATTTTTAAACCCCTTACAACGACCCAACCCCTTACACATACCCAACCCCTTACACCTACCCAACCCCTTACACATACCCAACCCCTTACACATACCCAACCCCTTACACATACCCAACCCCTTACACATACCCAACCCCTTACACCTACCCAACCCCTTACACCTACCCAACCCCTTACAACGACCCAACCCCTTACACATACCCAACCCCTTACACTACCCAACCCCTTCACACCTACCCAACCCCTTACACATACCCAACCCCTTACACCTACCCAACCCCTTACACCGACCCAACCCCTTACACCTACCCAACCCCTTACACCTACCCAACCCCTTACACTACCCAACCCCTTACACCTACCCAACCCCTTACAACTACCCAACCCCTTACACCTACCCAACCCCTTACACCTACCCAACCCCTTCACACCTACCCTACCCCTTACACCTACCCAACCCCTTCACGCCTACCCAACCCCTTCACACCTACCCAACCCTTACACCTACGCAACCCCCCAACCCCTTACACCTACCCAACCCCTTACAACTACCCAACCGCTTACACATACCCAACCCCTTACACCTACCCAACCCTTACACCTACGCAACCCCCCAACCCCTTACACCTACCCAACCCCTTACAACTACCCAACCGCTTACACCTACCCAACCCCTTACACCTACCCAACCCCTTACACCTACGCAACCCCCCAACCCCTTTCAACTACCCAACCCCTTCACACCTACCCAACCCCTTCACACCTACCCAACCCCTTCACGCCTACCCAACCCTTTCACACCTACCCAACCCCTTCACACCTACCCAACCCCTTACAACTACCCAACCCCTTACACCAACACAACCCCTTACACCTACCCGACCCCTTAACCCTACCCAACCCCTTAACCCTACCCAACCCCTTAACCCTACCCAACCCCTTACACCTACGCAACCCCCCAACCCCTTACACCTACCCAACCCCTTACAACTACCCAACCCCTTACACCTACCCAACCCCTTACACCTACCCAACCCCTTACACCTACGCAACCCCTTACACCTACCCAACCCCTTACCCTACTCAACCCCTTTTACCTACCCAACCCCTTCACACCTACCCAACCCCTTACACCTACCCAACCCCTTACACATACCCAACCCCTTACACCTACCCAACCCCTTACACCAACCCAACCCCTTACACCTACCCAAACCCTTACACCTACCCAACCCCTTACAACTACCCAACCCCTTACACCAACCCAACCCCTTACACCTACCCAAACCCTTACACCTACCCAAACCCTTACACCTACCCAACCCCTTACAACTACCCAAAACCTTACACCTACACAACCCCTTACAACTACCCAACCCCGTACAACTACCCAACCCCTTACAACTACCCAACCCCTTACACCTACCCAACCGCTTCACACCTACCCAACCCTTACACCTACGCAACCACCCAACCCCTTACACCTACCTAACCCCTTACAACTACCCAACCCCTTACACCTACCCAACCCCTTCACGCCTACCCAACCCCTTCACACCTACCCAACCCCTTCACACCTACCCAACCCCTTACAACTACCCAACCCCTTACACCAACCCAACCCCTTACACCTACCCAACCCTTAACCCTACCCAACCCCTTAACCCTACCCAACCCCTTACACCTACGCACCCCCCCAACCCCTTACACCTACCCGACCCCTTACACCTACCCGACCCCTTACACCACCTACCCAACCCCTTACACCACCTACCCAACCCCTTACACCTACCCAACCCCTTACACCTACCCAACCCTTAACCCTACCCAACCCCTTAACCCTACCCAACCCCTTACACCTACGCACCCCCAACCCCTTACACCTACCCGACCCCTTACACCTACCCGACCCCTTACACCACCTACCCAACCCCTTACACCACCTACCCAACCCCTTACACCTACCCAACCCCTTCATACCTACCCAACCCCTTACAACTACCCAACCCCTTCACACCTACCCAACCCCTTACACCTACGCAACCCCCAACCCCTTTCAACTACCCAACCCCTTCACACCTACCCAACCCCTTCACACCTACCCAACCCCTTCACCTACCCAACCCCTTCATACCTACCCAACCCCTTCACACCTACCCAACCCCTTACAACTACCCAACCCCTTACACCAACACAACCCCTTACACCTACCCAACCCCTTAACCCAACCCAACCCCTTAACCCTACCCAACCCCTTAACCCTACCCAACCCCTTACACCTACGCAACCCCCAACCCCTTACACCTACCCAACCCCTTACAACTACCCAACCCCTTACACCTACCCAACCCCTTACACCTACCCAACCCCTTACCCCTACCCAACCCCTTACACCCTACGCAACCCCTTACACCTACCCAACCCCTTACCCTACTCAACCCCTTTTACCTACCCAACCCCTTACACCTACCCAACCCTTTACGCCTACCCAACCCCTTCACACCTACCCAACCCCTTACACCTACCCAACCCCTTACACCTACCCAACCCCTTACACCTACCCAACCCCTTACACCTACCCAACCCCTTACACCTACCCAAACCCTTACACCTACCCAACCCCTTACAACTACCCAACCCCTTACACCAACCCAACCCCTTACACCTACCCAAACCCTTACACCTACCCAAACCCTTACACCTACCCAACCGCTTACAACTACCCAACCCCGTACAACTACCCAACCCCTTACACCTACCCAACCCCTTACACCTACCCAACCCCTTCACGCCTACCCAACCCCTTCACACCTACCCAACCCTTACACCTACGCAACCACCCAACCCCTTACACCTACCCAACCCATTACAACTACCCAACCCCTTCACACCTGACCCAACCCCTTACACCTACCCAACCCCCAACCCCTTACACCTACCCGACCCTTACACCCTACCCAACCCCTTAACCACCTACCCAACCCCTTACACCACCTACCCAACCCCTTACACCTACCCAACCCCTTCATACCTAACCAACCCCTTACAACTACCCAACCCCTTACAACTACCCAACCCCTTCACACCTACCCAACCCCTTACACCTACCCAACCCCTTATATTACCCAACACCTTCACACCTACCCACCCCCTTACACCTACCCAACCCCTTACACCAACCCAACCCCTTACACCTACCCAACCCCTTCACATCTGCCCAACCCCTTACACCTACCCAACCCCTTACACCTACCCAACCCCTTACACCAACCCCTTACACCAACCCCTTACACCTACCCAACCCCTTCACATCTGCCCAACCCCTTACACCTACCCAACCCCTTCACACCTACCCAACCCCTTCACACCTACCCAACCCCGTACAACTACCCGACCCCTTACAACTACCCAACCCCTTACACCTACCCAACCCCTTCACGCCTACCCAACCCCTTCACACCTACCCAACCCTTACACCTACGCAACCCCCCAACCCCTTACACCTACCTAACCCCTTACAACTACCCAACCCCTTCACACCTACCCAACCCCTTCACGCCTACCCAACCCCTTCACACCTACCCAACCCCTTCACACCTACCCAACCCCTTATACCTACCCAACCCCTTAACCCTACCCAACCCTTAACCCTACCCAACCCCTTAACCCTACCCAACCCCTTACACCTACGCAACCCCCAACCCCTTAGACCTACCCGACCCCTTACACCCACCCGACCCCTTACACCACCTACCCAACCCCTTACAACTACCCAACCCCTTAGACCTACCCGATCCCTTACACCTACCCAACCCCTTACAACTACCCAACCCCTTCACACCTACCCAACCCCTTATATTACCCAACCCCTTCACACCTACCCACCCCTTACACCTACCCAACCCCTTCACATCTGCCCAACCCCTTACACCTACCCAACCCCTTACACCTACCCAACCCCTTACACCTATCCAACCCCTACACTACCAAAACCCTTACACCTACCCAACCCCTTACAACTACCCAACCCCGTACAACTACCCAACCCCTTACACCTACCCAACCCCTTACACCTACCCAACCCCTTACCCCTACCCAACCCCTTACAACTAACCCAACCCCTTACACCTAACCCAACCCCTTACACCTACGCAACCCCTTTACGCCTACCCAACACCCTTACACCTACCCAACCCCTTACACCAACCCAACCCCTTACACCTACCCAACCCCTTACACCTACCCAACTCCTTACACCTACCCGACCCCTTACACCTACCCTACACCTCACACCTACCCAACCCCTTACACCTACCCAACCCCTTACACCTACCCAACTCCTTACACCTACCCAACCCCTTACACCTACCCAACCCCTTACACCTACCCAACCCCTTACACCACCTACCCAACCCCTTACACCTACCCAACCCCTTACACATACCCAACCCCTTACACATACCCTACACCTACCCAACCCCTTACACCTACCCAACCGCTTACACCTACTCTACACCTACCCATCCCCTTACACCTACCCAACCCCTTCACGCACCTTCAGCACTTGATTTATCCCCACCTTCTTCTAACATCTCTTCCCCCTTCTCCCCCATCTCTTCCCCTTCTCCCCCTTCTCCCCCATCTCTTCCCCAATCTCCCCATCTCTTCCCCCTTTTCCCCCATCTCATCTCTCCCCCCATCTCTTCCCCTTCTCCCCCATCTCTCCCCCCCCATCTCTTCCCCCTTCTCCCCCCCATCTCTTCCCCTCCCCCATCTCTCCCCCTTCTCCCCATCTCTTCCCCCTTCTCCCCCAGCTCTTCCCCCTTCTCCACCCATCTCTTCCCCCTTCTCCCACATCTCTTCTCTTCCCTTCTCCCCCATCTCTTCCCCCTTCTCCCCCATCTCTTCAACCTTCACCCCCCCCATCTCTTCCCCCTTCTCCCCCATCTCTTCCCCCTTCTCCCCCTTCTCTTCCCCCTTCTCCACCCATCTCTTCCCCCTTCTCCCACATCTCTTCTCCCTTCTCCCCCATCTCTTCCCCCTTCTCCCCCATCTCTTCAATCTCTTCACCCCCCCCCATCTCTTCCCCCTTCTCCCCCATCTCTTCCCCCTCTCCCCCATCTCTTCCCCTTCTCCCCATCTCTCCCCCATCTCTTCCCCCTTCTCCCCCATCTCTTCCCCCTTCTCCCCCATCTCTTCCCCTTCTCCCCATCTCTTCCCCCTTCTCCCCCATCTCTTCCCCCTTCTCCCCCATCTCTTCCCCCTCCCCATCTCCCCCATCTCCCCCATTCCCCCTTCTCCCCATCTCTTCCCCTTCTCCCCATCTCCCCCATCTCTTCCCCCTTCTCCCCAATCTCTTCCCCCTTCTCCCCTCATCTCTCCCCCTTCTCCCCCATCTCTTCCCCCTTCTCCCCCATCTCTTCCCCCTTCTCCCTCATCTCTCTTACCCCTTTTCCCCCATCTCTTCCCCTTCTTCTCCCCCATCTCTTCCCCCTTCTCCCCCATCTCTCCCCCTCCCCCATCTCCCCCATCTCTTCCCTTCTCCCCCATCTCTTCTCCCCATCTCCCCCATCTCTTCCCCCTTCTCCCCTCTTCCCCTTCCCCCATCTCTTCCCCCTTCCCCAATCTCCCCCATCTCTTCCCCCTTCTCCCCATCTCTTCCCCTTCTCCCCATCTCTTCCCCCTTCTCCCCCTCCCCCATCTCTTCCCCCTTCTCCCCCCCCTCTCTTCCCCTTCTCCCCCATCTCTCCCCCTCCCCCATCTCTTCCCCTCCCTTCTCCCCCCCCCATCTCTTCCCCTCCCCTTCTCCCCCATCTCTTCCCCCTTCTCCCCCAGCTCTTCCCCCTTCTCCACCCATCTCTTCCCCCTTCTCCCCATCTCTTCCCCCTTCTCCCCCATCTCTTCCCCCTTCTCCCCATCTCTTCAACCTTCTCCCCCATCTCTTCCCCCTTCTCCCCCATCTCTTCCCCCTTCTCCCCCATCTCTTCCCCCTTCTCCCCATCTCTTCCCCCTTCTCCCCCATCTATTCCCCCCCCCATTCTCCCCCATCTCTTCCCCCTTCTCCCCCATCTCTTCTCCCCACATTCTCCCCCCCCCATCTCTTCCCCCTTCTCCCCCATCTCTCCCCCCCCATCTCTTCCCCCTTCTCCCCCATCTCTTCCCCTTCCCCCATCTCTTCCCCCTTCTCCCCCATCTCTTCCCCCTTCTTCCCCCATCTCTTCCCCCTTCTCCCCCATCTCTTCCCCCCCATTCTCCACCATCTCTTCTCCCTTCTCCCCCATCTCTCCCCCCTTCTCCCCCATCTCTTCTCCCTTCTCCCCCATCTCTTCCCCCTTCTCCCCCCATATCTTCCCCCTTCTCTCCCCCTCTCCCCATCTCTTCCCTTCTCCCCATCTCTTCCCCCTTCTCCCCCATCTCTTCCCCCTTCTTCCCCCATCTCTTCCCCTTCTCCCCCATCTCTTCCGCCTTCTCCCCACATCTCTTCCCCCTTCTCCCCCATCTCTTCCCCTTCCCCCTTCTCCCCTCATCTCTTCCCCCTTCCCACATCCCCGTCTCTTCTCCCCCTTCTCCCCATCTCTTCCCCCTTCTCCCCTTCTCCCCCCCCATCTCTTCCCCCTTCTCCCCCTCTCCCCATCTCTTCCCCTTCTCCCCTGCTCAGTCTCCCCGTACCAGAGAATGTAAACAAACTTGGCAGTAACGACAATCACTACAGCACCTGTCACAACATCACCATTTAACAATCAGCCACGCGTTTCATATTTCAAACACATACGACTAAACACAGCCTGTCAAGCTGGGCTGGAGAAAGGGATGGTATACCGAAGAGAGGTGAAAAATACGGGTGTATAGAGAGGAGACGAGCTGTGACTAGTGACTCAGGTGAGACCAGGGTTAAAATGAAAGAGGCACCACTGAGATGGTTGGTCCATAACAAGAGCATGTTCATTTTTTATTTTTTATTTATGAATTTTCAGTTTTACAAACAGACAGATAATGACAGAAAACAATACATGGAGAACCCCCCCCCTCCCCACCCAAACAGGAGACAGAAAAACAAAACACAACATTTCTCAGAAGGAATTGGCACCTTGGGTCATTGATATCTGGCATACTGTACAGTATGAAGATTATGCTCGGCACTCAAAATAATGACTGTAGATCAGGGTGGGTTTCAGATTGAATGTTGTGCTACACATCATCACGGGAAAGACACGCTATAAAGTACTGCCATATCTTAATGAATGTATTACATCTGCCAGCGATATCATGGCAAACCCCTTCTGTATGTAGTAGACTGGTGACTTCTGCTAACCAGGTTTTAAAAACAGGTACAGTCTCCTTATTCCTAATGCTTAAAATGTTTAATTTTGCAATAACCATGCCATATTGCATAGTATTCTGTTTCCAGTGTGTTAAAGTCATTAGGTGCTGTGACCTGCCTAAAACTGCGCTGTCCAGTGCTGGATTTGTTATATTTCACCTTTATTTAACCAGGTAGGCTAGTTGAGAACATGTTCTCATTTGCAAATGCGACCTGGCCAAGATAAAGCAAAGCAGTTCGACACGTACAACACCACAAACAAACATACACGGAATAAACAAACATACAGTCAATGATACGGTAGAAAAAGTCTATATACAGTGTGTGAAAATGAGGTGAGATAAGGGAGGTAAGGCAATAAATAGGCCAAGGTGGCAAAGTAATTACAACATAGCAATTAAAACACTGGAATGGTAGATGTGCAGAAGATGAATGTGCAATTTGAGATACTGGGTTGCAAAGGAGCAAGATAAATAAATAAATAAATATATAAATACAGTATGGGGATGAGGTAGATTGGATGGGCTATTTACAGATGAGCTATGTACAGGTGCATTTATCTGTGAGCTGCTCTGACAGCCGGTGCGTAAAGCTAGTGAGGGAGGTAAGAGTCTCCAGCTTCAGAGATTTTTGCAGTTCGTTCCAGTCATTGGCAGCAGAGAGCTGGAAGGAGAGGTGGCCAAAGGAAGAATTGGCTTTGGGCGTGACCAGTGAGATATACCTGGAGCGTGTGCTACGGGTGGGTGCTGCTATGGTGACCAGTGAGCTGAGATAAGGAGGGGCTTTACCTAGCAGATAATTGTAGATGACCTGGAGCCAGTGGGTTTGGCAACGAGTATGAAGCGAGGGCCAGCCAACGAGAGCGTACAGGTCGCAATGGTGGGTAGTGTATGGGGCTTTGGTGACAAAACGGATGGCACTGTGATAGACTGCATACAATTTGTTGAGTAGAGTATTGGAGGCTATTTTGTAAATGACATTGTCGAAGTCGAGGATAGGTAGGATGGTCAGTTTTACGAGGGTATGTTTGGCAGCATGAGTGAAGGATGCTTTGTTGTGAAATATGAAGCTGATTTTAGATGTAATTTTGGATTGGAGATGTTTAAAGTCTCTGGAAGGAGAGTTTACAGTCTAACCAGACACCTAGGTATTTATCGTTGTCCACATATTCTAAGTCAGAACCGTCCACAGTAGTGATGCTGGTGGGCGGGCAGGTACGGGCAGTGATCGGTTGAAGAGCATTCATTTAGTTTTACTTGCATTTAAGAGCAGTTGGAGGCCACGGAATGAGAGTTGTATGGCATTGAAGCTCATCTGGAGGTTAGTTAACACAGTGTCCAACGAAGGGCCAGAGTTATACAGAATGGTGTCGTCTGTGTAGAGGTGGATCAGAGAATCAGCAGCAGCGAGAGCGACATCATTGATGCATACAGAGAAGAGAGTCGGCCTGAGAATTGAACCCTGTATTACCCCCAGAGAGACTGCCAGAGGTCCAGACAACCGGTCCTCCGATTTGACACACTGAACTCTATCAGAGAAGTAGTTGGTGAACCAGGTGAAGCAATCATTTGAGAAACCAAGGCTGTTGAGTCTGCCAATAAGACTGTTGTGATTGACAGAGTCGAAAGCCTTAGCCAGGTCGATGAATACGGCTGCACAGTAATGTCTCTTATCGATGGCGGTTATGATATCGTTTAGGACCTTGAGCGTGAGTGAGGTGCACCCATGACCAGCTCTGAAACCAGATTCTAAAGCAGAGAAGGTACGGTGAGATTCGAAATGGTCGGTAATCTGTTTGTTAACTTGGCTTTCGAAGACCGTAGAAAGGCAGGGTTGAATAGATATAGGACTGTAGCAGATTGGGTCTAGAGTGTCTCCCCCACTTGAAGAGGGGGATGACCACGGCAGCTTTCCAATCTTTGGGAATCTCAGACGATACGAAAGAGAGGTTGAACAGCCTAGTAATAGAGGTTGCAATAATTTTGGCAGATAATTTTAGAAAGAGAGGGTCCAGATTGTCTAGCCCGGCTGATTTGTAGGGCTCCAGATTTTGCAGCTCTTTCAGAACATCAGCTATCTGGATTTGGGTGTAGGAGAAGTGGGGGAGGTTTGGGCAAGTTGCTGTGGGGAGCGCAGGGCTGTTGACCGGAGTAGGGGTAGCCAGGTGGAAAGCATGGCCAGCCGTAGAAAAATGCTTATTGAAATTCTCAATTATTGTGGATTTATCAGCAGTGACAGTGTTTCCTAGCCTCAGTGCAGTGGGCAGCTGGGAGGAGGTGCTCTTATTCTCCATGGACTTTACAGTGTCCCAGAACTTTTTTGCTTTTGTACTAGGATGCAAATTTCTGTTTGAAAAAGCTAGCCTTTCCTAACTGCCTGTGTATATTGGTTCCTAACTTCCCTGAAAAGTTGCATATCACAGGGGCTATTCGATTCTAATGCAGAATGCCAAAGGATGTTTTTGTGCTGGTCAAGGGTAGACAGGTTTGGAGTGAACCAAGGGCTATATCTATTCCTAGTTCTAAATGTGTTGAATGGAGCATGCTTATTTAAGATGGTTAGGAAGGTATGAGGTTACTGGTATGAGGTTACAGCTGTATTCTTAACACTTAAAAATATCACGCCAAAATGTGTGCAGTTTAGGGCATGACCAATAAGAGGTGAACCAGGGTACCCTTGGCAGATTTGCCCTTAGGGCATGTCGGAGAGACCAAAGGGGTAGAACGAGTGTAATGTTGTACAGGAATGTGTAGTCACTGTGTATTCAATGTGAATCACTTTGTATTGAATAAATTGGTGTTGGGAGTTTATCGAGCACAAGTGAATATCTCCAAGGCAATCAGCCCACCTGCCAAAAGTAATCTCCATAACAAGGTCTTCCTCCCAGGTCTCCTTCAGATGTTGTGTGGATACAGAGTAATATGCTGTAAAGTGATCTACAAATCTGGAGATCAAAGTCGTTGAGTCAGGGGCGAGGTTCATGAAAATATACAGTTCGCGGGCAGGTGTAATTGCCTCAAAATGTTGTATATTTAAGCGAACGTAATTTCTTATCTGAAGACATCAGAAGAAGTTAGATGCAGGGAGATCATACATTTCCCTCAACTGTGCGAATGTGGCAAAAGCATTATTGATGTAATGTTCTGCAACAGTAGTAATGCCCTTTCTCCTCCAGAATAAAAAAGTATTGTCAATTAGTGAGGGGGGGGGCATGGTTATGGCTAGTAGGAGTACAGGAGGAGGTCTCCGGGAGACCAAACGTTTTCCTTATTTGATACCAAATGTTTTATTCATTTTTTTACATAAAGTTATTGCCAGTAATACCTGTAGGGTATTTAGTTGATGAAAAGAGAAGTGTTGTGTGTAGCTTGTTCAATCAGTAGTGAGACATTTAAATATATAATATATATATTATTTAAACAGGCAAGCCAGTTAAGAACACATTCTTATTTACAATGACGGTCTACACCGGTCAAAGCTGGGCCAATTGGGCGGCATTCGAACCAGGGTGTCTGTAGTGACACCTTCAGCACTGAGATGCAGTGCCTTAGAGAGCTGCCATGAAGGGGTGGAGGGATCTATCACACCAGGGTATGCATCCTGCCAATAAACCACTGCTCTAGAATTTGCTGCCCAATAATAATGCTGAAAATTTGGCGAGCTCAGGCCCCCTAATTATTTGGGCTTGATTATATGGTTTTTCAGAGATATGGTGTAATTTGTATCCGCACACAAAAGGCAAGATGATTGAATCCAAGGATTAGAAAAGAGCTTTAGTTATAAATATAGGCAGATTCTGAAAGAGATAAAGGAATCTGGGGAGTGTAACCATTTTAATAGCGCTAACACGGTCTATCAAGGATAGAGGCAACACTCTCCAGATCTCAATGTTGGGCTTCAACTTCCCTATCACGTCAAGGTAGTTAAATGTATAAATCAATTTGGGGACCTTGGGGATGACAACACCTAAATATTTAATTTTGTCTCCTGTGATTTTAAAATGTATATGTTTAAGAAACTCTGGGTTTCAGTCGCCTTTATGAGGCATTAATCACTTTTATGCCAGTTTATGGTGTACCAAGAGAGTTCTTCAAATGATTCGATGAGCTCCAAGAACGGTGGGAGTGACTCTTCCGGGAGTGAGACAAACAAAATGATGTCATCCGCATAGAGCGAGATGCGGTGATCGACCTTGCCCATGTTTAGCAGAGCAATGACAGGATGGCTTCTAATACTAATCGCTAGGGGTTCCATACTGTAGCAATGGCGAACAGCAACGGACTGGCGGCAGGAACGTTACAGTGAAAACAGAGATGATTTATTGTAATTAGTGAGAACTGAAGCCGTTAGGCACGCATATATGTATTTTATCCCAGGAGACAAAACTCTCACCCAGACCAAACTACTACCAAACTACTCTCACCCAGACCAAACTCATTTCTTACTGTCAGAATGTTTTTCCAATCCACTTGGTCAAAAAAAATTTTGAGCGTCAAGTGCAAGAATGGCAACTTTATAATCTCTGTCATGTTTGGAATCCATAATATTCAACAGTCGCCTAAACGTTGGAAAATGAGATACTGCCTGGTTTAAAACCAATTTGGTCATCATGAATTATAGTCTAAATGCATTTATTTAGTTTGTTCGTGAGTATTTTAGTAAACATCTTAAGATCACATCCGAGGAGGGCAATAGGCCGATATATCTTTCTTTAATATAAGGGAGATATTGGCTGAGTAGAAAGACACCGGGAGTCTGCGGGTTTCAACAGAGTGTTTAAACATCCTCAACATTCGAGGAGTAACCTTTTCTGAATATGCTTTGTTAAACTGTAGTCCAAAGCGGCCAGGTCCAGCCGCTTCACCCCCTCTAACGTTATCTCTGCATTTAGCTCCGGTTGATCAGCGCCACAGGTAGGGACAGGGGCTGGAGGAAATCAGCCATTTCCGCGGTATCTACAGTAGTCTATGAAGTGTAGAGGTCTTGATAAAACTTCATGAAACATGCATTCATTTCGTTTGGGTCTGCAGTAACAACTCCTGTGCTAGATGTCATTTTCCAAATAGCTCTATTGGCCTATATACCTCTCAGCTGGTGCGGCAGTAGTCTATCTGGCTTGTCACACGACTCGTGTTATTTTCTTTCATATTTAATAGCATTGTGTTTACTTGGTTAGAGAGAATAGTATTGTATTAATATTTGAGTTTTATTATGTCATTCAACTTGGAAGATAAAGGCGCTTCTATATAATCTTTCTCTAGCACCGGGAGCTGTGCCTTGATTTCTAATCATCTAATGCCCACGCAAAACAGTCTTAAATGCCTCCCACAAAGTGGAGACGGATACATCAGCAGTATCATTCTGGGACATATAGTCTGTAATTAAATTGGCTATTTGTTGGTGAAATTGTTCATCATTGAGTAATGATGGATTAAATCGCCAGTTGAATTGAGGCTTTGTTCTGCCGAAATCCATTTGCAATAAAACGGGACTGTGATCAGAAATAATTATATTGTGGTACTTGGTAGAGGTGACGTTAGATGTCAATTTAGAGTCTGTTAAAAAAGTAGTCAATTCTTGTGTAAGATTTATGCACATGTGAAAGTAAAGAATACTCCTTATCCGTAGGGTGTTGTAATCTCCAAATATCGACAAGGTTCATTGTTCCAATTAAATTATTCAAGACTGTAGTGGGAGGGCGAAAAGGAAGCCTATCAATATAAGTATCCAGAATGCAGTTAAAATCTCCACCTGTAATTAAATGTATGGTTGATAAATCTGGCAAGAGATTGAAGGCATTCCGAAAGAACCCTGGTCATCGAAATTCGGTGCATAAATATTTAAAACTGTTACATGTCGTGATAGAATATGACCTATTACTATAATATAGCGGCCATTGGGACAGTTTTTCAAAATAATATGGCTACACCTCTAGGCTTGGATGAAAAAGTTGATTGATACATTTGTGATACCAAAATACATTTTAATCTCCATTGCTCAGTATGCTTCATGTGAGTTTCTTGTAGCGACATAATATCTCCAAACGTTGTCTCTTTTCCAATTCGTTCTAAAACCTCGTACATTACACTGAAGAATGGTAATGTCGCGCGAAGTGGAAAAGTTACCAGTGGCCATAAGAAATAATTATTTGGTCCTCAAATAAATAAAAATTGTAGCAGTAGGTCTGGCGAAACACGTAAAAGAGCAAAGGACAAAGGAAAAACACACCTCCCTCTCCCGTTCACTATACTAAACGAAGTGGAATATAAATTCCCCCATAAACACCATTTTTCATTAAACTAAATTAGCGTACCTTCAGGTGGTCCCACGGGGCAGTTAGCTTTCTCTCCATGCAGGGGCAATCGAGTTATTGGGATCAGGGCTCGCTTTCAAAATATTGTTCTCTCTTGCTCGCTGGAACGCCAGGCCTAAGTCATATTACTGCAAAATTCAAATGTACAAAAAAATATTCTGAAATGCAACCATACACATCAACAATCATTATTTTATATCAAATCAAATCAAATGTATTTATATAGCCCTTCTTACATCAGCTGATATAATCAAAGTGCTGTACAGATACCCAGTCTAAAACCCCAAACATCAAGTAATGCAGGTGTAGAAGCACTGTGGTTAGGAAAAACTCCCTAGAAAGGCCAAAAAACCTAGGAAGAAACCTAGAGAGGAACCAGGCTATGAGGGTTGCCCAGTCCGGGTGTAGATTATAACAGAACATGGCCAAGATGTTCAAATGTTCATAAATGACCAGCATGGTCAAATAATAAGTTGTAATAGTAGTTGTCGAGGGTGCAACAAGTCAGCACCTCAGGAGTAAATGTCAGTTGGCTTTTCATAGCCGATCATTGAGAGTATCTCTACCGCTCCTGCTGTCTCTAGAGAGTTGAAAACAGCAGGTCTTGGACAGGTAGCACATCCGGTGAACAGGTCATGGTTCCATAGCCGCAGGCAGAACAGTTGAATACAGTTTATACAGTTTAATGACACAATATAGATTTTGGTCTCCACACTAGGGGCGGCAGGGTAGCCTAGTGGTTGGAGCGTTGGACTAGTAATTGGAAGGTTCAAGTTCAAATCCCTGAGCTGACAAGGTACAACTCTGTCGTTCTGCCCCTGAACAGGCAGTTAACCCACTGTTCCTAGGCCATCATTGAAAATAAGAATTTGTTCTTAACTGACTTGCCTAGTTAAATGAAGGTAAAAAAAAAAACTAGGCTATGACATACAAGCGTCTAGTGTATCCTAAGGTTATGAAGGAACTATTCGAGTTGAGTTCAATTAGCTAGACTTTATTTATATCAGAGTTTACTAACCGCTAGACTTAAATTACTTCAGAGATTACTAAACTCTAGCCTAGCTAGACTTAATTTACTTAGCCTAGCTAGACTTAATTTACTTAGCCTAGCTAGACTTAATTTACTTCAGAGATTTCTAACCGCTAGCCTAGCTAGACTTAATTTACTTCAGAGATTTCTAACCGCTAGCCTAGCTAGACTTAATTTACTTAGCCTAGCTAGACTTAATTTACTTAGCCTAGCTAGACTTAATTTACTTCAGAGATTTCTAACCGCTAGCCCAGCTAGACTTAATTTACTTAGCCTAGCTAGACTTAATTTACTTAGCCTAGCTAGACTTAATTTACTTCAGAGATTTCTAACCGCTAGCCCAGCTAGACTTAATTTACTTAGCCTAGCTAGACTTAATTTACTTAGCCTAGCTAGACTTAATTTACTTCAGAGATTTCTAACCGCTAGCCCAGC